>NC_059199.1:23512037-23824604 GCF_020615455.1 Coregonus clupeaformis
CTGACGATCGTGGGACAGATTCAGCAAGTTCGCCCACTTTGTGCCTATTGCCAAGCTTCCTCTGCCTCGGAGACGTCCCGAGATCCTGGTTAGGGAGGTTTTCAGGGTCCACGGTTTGCCCAGTGATATCGTTTCCGACCGTGCCTCAGTTTACCTCTGCTGTCTGGAAGTCCTTCTGTTTGGCCATTGGAGCTACAGTCAGTCTCACATCTGGTTTTCACCCCCAATCCAATGGTCAGGCGGAGAGAGCCAACCAGAAGATGGAATCCACGCTACGCTGTCTGGTCTCTTCCAACCCCACCTCTGGGTCTCTCAGTTGCCTTGGGTGAGTATGCCCACAATACTCTTCCTACATCTGCCACTGGGATGTCTCCCTTCCAGTGCCTGTATGGCTACCAACCTCCCCTGTTTCCTTCTCAGAGAAGGGAGCTCTCAGTGCCTTCTGTTCAGGCCCATATTGAGTCGTTGCCACCGGACCTGGCATCGGGCCAGAAAGGCACTCCTTAGAGTTCGGACCGGTATCAGCTCCAGGCGAATCTCGCCGGATCCCCGCTCCCACCTATACCATCGGAGATAGTTTCGGTGGCCACACGGGATCTTCCGTTACGGACTGAGTCTAGGAAGTTGTTACCGAAGTTCATTGGTCCGTTTGTGGTGGAGAAGGTGATCAATCCAGTGGCAGTTCGACTCAAACTACCGAGGACGCTCAGAGTCCATCCCACCTTTCATGTCTCCTGCCTCAAGCCTGTCTTCCTCAGTCCTCTGTTGCCTCCTCCGCCTCCTCCTCTCCTCCTCGGATGATCGGAGGTGGTCCTGCCTACACGGTGCGTCGCATCATGGATTCCAGACGGCGGGGCCGGGGTTTCCAGTATCTCGTGGACTGGGAGGCTAGGCCCTGAAGAGAGGAGTTGGATTCCGCGGCGACAGGTCCTAGATGCGGATCTCATCAGTGACTTCTACCGCCTCCATCCTGGCGCTCCGGGAGTCCGCCCGGTGGCGTTCGCCGGAGGGGGGTACTGTAACGATCCCGGCTGTCTGAGTCGGGTCCTGGCTGGTGACTAGTGTTCCTGTTCGTAATCTCCAGTTTCCCGAGGGTTCCGGAACGCTCCGGGAGCGCTCTTGTTTTCCGCACCTGCATCCCATCAGCAATCTGCACACCTGGTCCTGATCATCACCCTTCTTAGGCTCTGGCCTAACATCCAGTTCCTGCCGGATCGTTAGCCATGAACAGTATGTTTGTCAGCGTATCAGCCTTGAGTTCTAGCGTTAGTTTTTGTTGTTTGCACCTTGTTGATTTGCTGTGTACTCACCTCCGTTTTGTTCTGTCTGCAGTCTCTCACCCGGAACCTTCACCCAACCTCTGCCTGATGGTCGGCGGCTGCCGAGCCATGTCTGGACCTACCACTGCACCCTCAACAACCCATCCACGCCACCCGCTCTGTCCCTGGATTATTCAGCCTCACTCGGGAGTCAATTAATAAACACTCACCTTTTTCTCTAAGTACCTTGTCCTGGTCTGCTTCTGGGTTCTGGCGTAGTAAACCGTGACACCTACTAAGCAAACAGACAGAACTTATAGGACAGGTGACCAATAAACAATTGGACACAGGTGTGACAGACAGACAAAAGCAATCACACACAGAACAAAGATCGGTGGCAGCTAGTACTCCGGGGACGGCGACCGCCGACGCCTGCTCGTACAAGGAGGAGGAGCAGCCTCGGCAGAATCCGTGACAACTTGTTCTCCCCACTGTATGTAAAGACATGGTTAAATCAAGAATAGTCTGATGGTTGACAATATTAGCTTATCACTTGTGAATTATATATTATCACTTGTGAATGATGCCCAGCATAAGGCAAGACACAATGCCTTTTTTTTGCGACCTTTTGGAATCATAGTCACACACTTCATGTAGCCTAGCCCATAGGCCTATATGTTTTTAGAAGGTTTGAGTCACAACTAAGGTGGCCAAATAACTTCTTAAAATTAAGCACATTATTCCGCTTTATTTGGGGTGTAGAGCCTAACTGGCATACATAAGCAGCGCATGACTTTCAAGATTGGGGAAGAACATTTTCCCCATAAAAATGCACCTTTATAATAAAAGCATTACATACACTTTTGATAATGGTGTTTTCCCGCTAATGGAACATTCATGCGTATAGCCTACTGCCATGTGTGCATTGCTGCGCTTATAATGTGAAGAAATAGCCTGATAGTTTATCAACATTTAAAGCTAAACGTTCTGATCTGTTGCGTCAGCCACATTGCATAAAAAAGTGGGATCTATCGCATCCCACAATTGTCCCAGACTATGTTTGGAATATTTATTTATTGCACAGAATAGAATAGGTCAAGTGTTGTACTATGGGGGATAGTAGATTGAGATATGCTAGTGCTTTTGCTGTTCGTTTGGCCTACTCATCTTGCTGGCTGACTAAAAGTAAATGTGGACAGTTATTTTCCAATATCTTCAATATGCACCTCGGAATTGGATGAGGACGTGCACAGTTGCGTCCTCGATGTGTCTGTCCTCACTTGTAGCCTGTGAGAAAGACTTGATCACATGATGGAGAGCCATGTGAGTGAGAAGGGCACAACGCAGCACTCTGGGCCAAGGGCACAACGGCCACAAAAGCCATGGATTTCTTTAGGGTGCATTACGGCCACACAAAGGGGATGCCACCGTGAAATTCGAGGCATTATCAAGTGCTTGTCAAATTGTGATTGAGAAACTGATAGTGTGTACAGCCTGCGCAAAAAACAAAGCAGAGCTCATGCCTTTCAAGCGACTTACAATGTATTAAAAATCAAAACATGTAGCCCAACGTTTGTAAAACAACTAAAGGTACATTAATAACTCTAAATTAAGCATATAGGAGTACCTATTTATTTGTTAACCCCTCAACACAGAATAGCCGCATGTGTGCACTCCCTCAAATCATTTGGAGAAAATATCCTTTCTATTTAATTCAGCTTTGTTCAATTGTATTCTTCATACTATAAAAAATATAAAATAATGCCACGGAATTCAAAGCAAATCTTGTCTGCTAAATGAACTAGTGTGGTCCACAGCCATTTGGCATAGCCAGATCAGGACCTAACATAAGGGCAACTCAGATTATGCTATTCTGTTCTTCTGAAATGGACTACATTTTCTTCATATCATGCTTCTTTAGACCTGTCTAAAATAAATAATGGATTTATTGTGAAGGTGTAGGCTATATTACATGGATTTATTATACTTTTTTTCAAATGTAGATGTTCCAAAGGTCTGCATCAGTGGCTTTGTAGGCTATGTGTGGAAGCCAGGAGATGCTAAGTGTGTTTATGTTCATTTATGTCAATTACCGTGAGACCGACAGTTATTTGCTTGACAATCACCGGCTGATGAAATTCCTGACCACCACAGCCCTAGGTGGACCCCAATCAAGTTGTAGAAACATCTCAAGGATGATCAATGGAAACAGGATGCACCTGAGCTCAATTTCGAGTCTCATAGCAGAGGGTCTGAATACTTTTTTATTTGTATAAATGTGCAAACATTTATAAAAACCTGTTTACGCTTTGTCATTATGGGGTATTATGTGTAGATTGATGAGAGAGAAAAAAATATTTAATCAATTTTAGAACAAGGGAAGGGGTCTTAATACTTTCCGAATGCACTATATAGGCTATCTCTATCTGGCCGCCAATGGATCACAGTGTATCAATGTGTCCATAAGCAGAGGCTACTGCTCTTGCCATAGTAAAATGTTTTGTTTTAGATTTTTATCATTTGACTTCATATTTTTACGATTAACCACGTGACAATGATTTAGAGAAACAAAAACGTTATTGTTGAAATGAAACTGTTCGACGAAAAGGTGCATATAAAAATAATCATAAGTGTCATGCAGATCGGTAGAAATGGTACGATAAATTGTAAGCTTCCCCAAACTTAAAAATCACGAGCTGCCTATGGTCTTTACTATTACACCAATTTAGAAAATTGTGAACGCGAAAACGCATGCAAGAAAAAACCGGGCTATGGAAATCAAAGGCCCGTCCAACTGATTCGTTCGGGCGCAGGGTCTGCCAAAAAGTTTAGATGGTTTTCATTCATTGAGGTTTTAGAACGTTTGCTTCTCATTATTGTTCATGGTGACAAAAGTTGTTCCATTTAACTCACGTTTCACAACGTGAATTGGACACTTCAATTTCAGACGACCTTCATCATGACATGTTGCCTACTCCACATGCCAGCAACATGGCGAGCGCGTGAAAATATCCACTGCAGGAGGCTCTCCATCCATCACACCCAAAGACCACACGGAGGTAGGTTCCTGTCACGCAATTCGATGCTCATTTCGTTTTAATGTATTTATCATTATGAAAGAAAGCCATCTCTGCCAAAACCAACAAGGTCATCTCGCATCACCCCAATTTGCCAAAACCCCCTTTGGCATATCTCACCCGCCGGAACGTGTAGCCCCGGGCATCATTCTCGAACAAATTAAACATTTATGCAACCTAACTGGGGTCGCATTCAAATCAGCAGGTTGCACACAGTGGGGTATATGATGCCACACCTGACTGAGTTGATATTCGTGGGTTTATTGGCTCCGAGAAGTATGCCTACTGTATATTGTGGGGGGAAATAATTTTACGCATCATGTGTTATTGTGTTGGATCAGGGCTATCTATTTCAATGCAATCTTGTGAATAACATGTTTATTCTTCCACAAACAGCCCCCTGTGCACACTGACATCATTTGTGGCAGTCTTTTCTCATAAAGGAGCTGCTGGGTATTCCTTTTAACATGAAAACTCTGTGGTGGTCCAAAAGGAGAAACCAACATGAACTGAAATGTTTATTTTTTTAATACAATGACAGCTACCAAGGGACCTACCAAGTTGCTGTTTACTACTTTGGGAACCAGCATGTAATTTATAGCTACATTATTACGTAATGCTGCTGTAAATTGTGACTAGACTTGTAACCTGTAAAATGAGTGTTCTATAGAGACTAGGCTACACGAGCAATGACTATACTGACAAGTGAAATCTGGGTCCTTTTCCTCCAGACATGGAGCCCAATAAGCCATGAAGCTTATTTATTTCTTCTATGTCAGACTATTTAATACATTTGATCTCCATGGATTATTCAGTGTTACATCTTCCTCTGTTATATGCATTTGCACTGACAAGAGTAGAGACTTTTAATAAAAAGAGAAGAAAGGAAAGTCCTGCCATGCAAATGACTGGAACTTTTGGAGTCTTTCTGTTGAAGGTACAGTATATATAAAGCAGTTTTTGTCTGGTTCAGATAAGAGTAAAAGCTTTTATTGCTTTGATTCCTCATAAGATAGGGTAGGCTGCGTAATATAGAGTCTCGGGACTGGAGTGTAATGGAGGAAGGGAGAAAGGTGAGGAAAACCATATTAAAGGGACTTTTTCACAATCTACACCAATAGGAAGTATAGGGACACACCTTACATGGAGTTTCTTATTACATGAGCTGTACAACTATTTGACATTGTTCATATCCCAGGCCAGGATATTGACTCTATACAGCTATATGATGAAATGTAATGCATAAATATTTA
The DNA here is from genome assembly GCF_020615455.1 of Coregonus clupeaformis. Lineage (NCBI taxonomy): Eukaryota > Metazoa > Chordata > Actinopteri > Salmoniformes > Salmonidae > Coregonus > Coregonus clupeaformis. The sequence goes on from NC_059199.1 coordinate 23,517,627, forward strand.
CCTAAAAGAAAGATAAAACAAGCTTTGTAGAGTCAAGCCCTTAGGCCCTTTCAGTCATTTGTGGTAGCACAGTTGAATGCGCATCAAAATTACTTGTTTTATTTGTGCCTTATGAGAATTGGCAATATGGCAGTGATTTATTTCATGGAGTTAAATTGTGCATTGTAGTTGTCTAACGTTGAGCATCAAGTGTAACCACCTGTCATTTGCAAAGTCACTAAAATGTCATTAGCTTCACAGTGCACTCTTACTTTTTTCTATTCCTACACTTGTGAAGGGTGGGCCTCAACTCTTCCCAAACCTGTCATTCAAACCCTTCAATGCCAATACCAAACTCTCCCTCAAACATGACAGGACAAAATCATAGCCCCGTGACATGCATGATCACTGTTTGAGTGATTGAGACACAGTCGCTCAGCACCAGGATGGAGGAGGAGTAGTGGAGTTGTTCTGGCCTAAAACCAAAATGGCTGCCCTTCGTCTGTCAATTGGACCACTCCCCATCCAGTTTCCCTGGTGCAGGAGGAAAAACAGCCCAGCAGATGGTGTGAGAGATTGGGTGCTCCTGGGAGCCCAGCAGGGTTGTTTGGTCAGCATGAGCCTCGGTCCAGAACCCCCGACTCAAGCTGGTCAGCCGTCTGTGGCCCTTACAGTGCCCCTCCTCTGCAGCTCACGTGACCCTCGGCCACTACAGTGAGGGGTGTGCTTAACACCGCCTGGTATGTACATACACTGTAGGAGTTGACATTTGATACATCAGCTGGTCTCTTTGTATGTTAGTTAGAGACTAATGAAGGGGGTGGGGTCAGTGGGTTCATGTGAGGACATATTTGTGATCGATAGCAGTCAAGCAACTAAACCGGAAATCACACCGCATCTATCTATATGACCTTAACAATATATGCACTCTATGTGGTACAGTAAATTCACATCTTAAGTGGTTTAGCTGGCATGATCATTATAAATCAGTGCACACAGGTCTCTATCAATATCCTTCACCTTCCATTGTTACGCATATAACCTCACAATGTCATTGACAATGTCGTCTCACTCATCGTCTATGTGTTCAGAGAGGGTTTATCATTGTCATGTATTCGGGACACTAACTCACATTGGGAAATGCACTGGAACAGTCAGGGGCGGAATGGGCCCAAAATTCTGCCCTGACATTTTAGCCACACCTCGGGACCCACGGTCCGCATTGACCCCCTTCCGCGGTCCGCCAGTTGAGTATGGCTGCAGTACACTATAGTACAGCGTTTCTCAGCATTTACTGTACCAGTGGCCAGTGAAACATAGTCCTCGTGCTTTTTAACCAGCTCTTTTTAACCAGCTCATGTTTAAGACAAATACAACATGTAAAAGCACCACTGGAGATACAACTCACCACTACAAAATGTAATATAATATATCATTTGCCATTTAGCAGACGCTTTTATCCAAAGCGACTTACAGTCATGTGTGCATCGATTTTTACGTATGGGTGGTCCCGGGGATCGAACCCACTACCCTGGCGTTACAAGCGCCATGCTCTACCAATTGAGCTACAGAGGACCAAATGTGCCTCTGTTGCCTCCCTGTTGTGCAATCTGTCTCTGCATCTTCTCTGCTGTCACACTGTTTCTGTCTGTCTGTCTATCTGTCACTCCTAAGTGTTAATTGCTATTACATATAAAGCCAACATATTAAGGAACTGGCAGTACATCCGTGTCTATCTGTTTTCCTCCTACCCCCACTGCACTCACCTCTGAGCTGTCTCTCCTAAGCCTATTATCCTTTCCCACAGCACTGGTAGTAGAAGACCAGGGGATCACACAACATCCTAGTTGCGAATGAATAAACACATTTATTAGATAAAGAAGAACAATTACTGACTGCTGCAGCAGCAGATGAGATGTCTGTGCTGCTAAGCATCACTGGGACCAGAAGACCACAGGACCACACTGCCTGTGCTGGGCCCAGCAACATCCTATGGTAACAATTTATTTTAAGGGTCCACAATAAACCATTTATAATAATATGCCATTTAGCAGACACTTTTATCCAAAGCGACTTACAGTCATGTGTGCATGCATTTTTACGTATGGGTGGTCCCGGGGATCGAACCCACTACCCTGGCGTTACAAGCGCCGTGCTCTACCAATTGAGCTACAGAGGACCACATAATGCATTTACAAACTGTTTGCTCACCATTTATTAACCATTACTCACACATTTGTAAATGTTAGTAAGTTAGTTATTCACAGTAAACAGTATATAGTGGCAGCAGTGGCAGCATCATGTTATGGGTGTGCTTGTCACCGGCAGGGACTGGGGCGTTTGTTAGGATCAAAATAAATATGAAAGCCCAGGTAAAAAGTTAGAGGAAAACCCACCTCAGTCTTCTGAAGACCTAACCCTGGGTTCTAATAAGCTATATGGAATTGTTTTAAGAAGGTCATACCAAGGATAATTTTGCTATTTGATTTTGAATTTTAAGAACCCTTGAACTATCAAAAGAAAATATTCCAAAAATATTTGATACAACATTTTATTTGGCTTTATTGCTATTAGCCCATACAAACTACAGATTCACTACATGGAACAAAATATAATCCCCCTCAAAAAAGCTAAAGGTAGTTTGTTCTGAAGTGTCTGTCCTATATCTGAGAGATATAAGAAAGATAAGGAATTATTATTATTATAATTATTAATTTTTTTTAAAATTCCATGTATTTAAACCCTTATTTCTGTCACTAAACAGTCTCTATATATACTTCCACTAATTTTTTCAACTGGTACTGGGGGACCTTCAGACGAGTCTTGTGAGGCATGTGGGCATCCTAGAGCAAAACTGACATGTACGTGTTCGTGAGAGTCACCTTTCCACAGAGGGGTATTAGTGTGTAGACCAAACTTGCTCCTGTAAGTCGCTGTGGATAAGAGCGTCTGCTAAATGACTAAAATTGTAAATGTGAATATAAACTGTTCGGATGCTACAGACAGAAGTTGGCAGATCGGCTGTACCGACTTCAGACGAGTCCCAATACGCTTGTGGGGGTTGTACAGCAAAATGGAGAACACCTTTGTGTTCGTGAGAGTCTCATCTTTCTGATTTTTGGGATGTCTCATGGTCTGACAAACACTGCTCTAGCTCTGTCACCTTTCACCACAGATGCGGAAGTGCGACATAGGCGGATGCGGTGGATTGAGATGCATCCAAAGCAAAAAAACATCTGTAGCTTAAACTGACAGATTTGTTATTATTATGCTAATTCGATTTAAGCGGGGACATCGACCTTAGGGGTGGAGACTCATCCAATTATGATATTTAAGTTTTTATTTATTTGTCTTAATTTGGTAAATTTTCTATAACGTACTTTCAAACTTACTTTCAAAATTTGGAGTAGGTCGTGTAGATCTGTATGAAAAAACATCACATTTAATCCCTTTTTAGATTTAATTTTAATGCAGCAAAATGTGAAAAAAGTTCAACGGGGTGTAGACTTTCTATAGGCACTGTAATACCTTATAACAGCCTAACTACATCTTTCAAATTAGGGCATGTCATGTGCCCCCTGCCCACTTAGCTAAGTGTTTTTAAATATTTAATTATTAAATATTTCAATAGAAGAAAACAGAGAGAGAGAAGGAGAGAGAGAGACCGACAGTTCCTTAATGTTTTGGCTGTATAATACAGTCAATGGCTACATTAAGGAACTGGAAGTCTCTCTCGCTTTCTGTTTTATTCTACTGAATTCAATATGAAAACCTTCTGTGTCATAGAACGATGCCGGGACTAGTTTATGTAGATGCGGATAGATTTCCAGCGTTGTCCTTTGTTTGACAGTGCCGTTGGGCATGTACGTATATTTCTGCCAAGAAGTGATGGGCCTTTCAGCAAATGAAATAGGCGGGACTTTCCAGAATCCAACACCGGAGTCAATTGTTACTATAGCTCATAAACCCACGTGCTGGGCTGAAGAGTGAGACTCAGAAGCGAAGAAACATTGATAAAACAATTGAAATGTCTAGTAGATGGCTATTGCCTTACCGATGTGTTATAAAAGCCAATATAATGACTTGTTAGGCTGTATTGCAAGGAACCTAGTGTCTAAATGTTCCCCTGAATCCACCCTAACTGGCAGCAGAAGGCTACATGATCTGTGTCAGTGTGCGTGAGTTTCTTTCTCTGTTTTCTTCCGACCTCAACTGCATCACCGTCCTCTGCTGCAGCGGCTGTCATTTCAGTCATTTCTTACAGACAAATCAAATCAAATTGTATTTGCCACATGCGCTGAATACAACAGGTGTAGACGTTACAGTAAAATGCTTACTTACAAGCCCTTAACCAACAATGTCGTTTTTAAAATAAAAAAAATAGTGTTAAGTAAAAAATAGATAAGTAAAAAATAAAAGCAAATAACTAAAGAGCAGCAGTAAAATAAAATAACAGTAGGGAGGCTATATACAGGGGGGTACCGGTACAGAGTAAATGTGCGGGGGCACTGGCTAGTCGAGGTAATTGAGGTACTATGTACATGTGGGTAGAGTTAAAGTGACTATGCATAAATAATAAACAGAGTAGCAGCAGCGTAAAAGAGGGGGATGAGGTGGGGTGGGGGGGCAGTGCAAATAGTCTGGGTAGCCATGATTAGCTGTTCAGGAGTTTTATGGGTTGGGGGTAGAAGCTGTTAAGAAGCCTTTTGGACCTAGACTTGGCGCTCCGGTACCGCTTGCCGTGCGGGAGCAGAGAGAACAGTCTATGATTACGGTGGCTGGAGTCTTTGACAATTTTTAGGGTCTTCCTCTGACACCGCCTGGTAAAGAGGTCCTGGATGACAGGAAGCTTGGCCCCAGTGATGTACTGGGCCGTACGCACTACCCTCTGTAGTGCCTTGTGGTATGAAGCCGAGCAGTTGCCATACCAGGCGGTGATCCAACCAGTCAGGATGCTCTCGATGGTGCAGCTGTATAACTTTTTGAGGATCTGAGGACCCATGCCAAATCAGTCTCCTGAGGGGGAATAGGCTTTGTCGTGCCCTCTTTATGACTGTCTTGGTGTGTTTGGACCATGATAGTTTGTTGGTGATGTGGACACCAAGGAACTTGAAGCTCTCAACCTGTTCCACTACAGTCCCGTCGATGAGAATGGGGGCGTGCTCAGTCCTCTTTTTTTTCCTGTAGTCCACAATCATCTCCTTTGTCTTGATCACATTGAGGGAGAGGTTGTTATCCTGGCACCACACGGCCAGGTCTCTGACCTCCTCCCTATAGGCTGTCTCATCGTTGTCGGTGATCAGGCCTACCACTGTTGTGTCTTCGGCAAACTTAATGATGGTGTTGGAGTTGTGCCTGGCAATGCAGTCATGGGTGAACAGGGAGTACAGGAGGGGACTGAGCACGCACCCCTGAGGGGCCCCTGTGTTGAGGATCAGCGTGGCAGATGTTTTTGTTACCTACCCTTACCACCTGGGGGCGGCCCGTCGGGAAGTCCAGGATCCAGTTGCAGAGGGAGGTGTTTAGTCCCAGGGTCCTTTGCTTAGTGATAAGCTTTGAGGGCACTATGGTGTTGAACGCTGAGCTGTAGTCAATGAATAGCATTCCCACGTAGGTGTTCCTCTTGTCCAGGTGGGAAAGGGCAGTGTGGAGTGCAATAGAGATTGCATCTGTGGATCTGTTGGGGCGGTATGTAAATTGAAGTGGGTCTCTGGGATAATGTTGTTGATGTGAGCCATGACCAGCCTTTCAAAGCACTTCATGGCTACAGACGTGAGTGCTACGTGTCGGTAGTCATTTAGGCAGGTTATCTTAGTGTCCTTGGTCACAGGGACTATGATGGTCTGCTTGAAACATGTTGGTATTACAGACTCAGTCTTGAAAATGTCAGTGAAGACACATGCCAGTTGGTCAGTGCATGCTCGGAGTACACGTCCTGGTAATCCGTCTGGCCCTGTGGCCTTGTGAATGTTGACCTGCTTAAAAGTCTTACTCACATTGGCTACGGAGAGCGTGATCACATAGTCATCCGGAACAGCTGATGCTCTCATGCATGCTTCAGTGTTGCTTGCCTCGAAGCAAGCATAGAAGTGATTTAGCTCGTCTGGTAGGCTTGTGTCACTGGGCAGCTCGCGGCTGTGCTTCCCTCTGTAGTCTGTAATAGTTTTCAAGCCCTGCCACATCCGACGAGCGTCAGAGCCAGTGTAGCATGATTCAATCTTAGTCCTTTATTGACTCTTTGCCGGTTTGATGGTTAATCGGAGGGCATAGCGGGATTTCTTATAAGCGTCCGGGTTAGAGTCCTTCTCCTTGAAAGTGGCAGCTCTACCCTTTAGCTCAGTGCGGATGTTGCCTGTAATCCATGGCTTCTGGTTGGGGTATGTACGTACGTACGGTCACTGTGGGGACGATGTCATCGATGCACTTATTGATGAAGCCAGTGACTGATGTGGTGTACTCCTCAATGCAATCGGAAGAATCCCGGAACATATTCCAGTCTGTGCTAGCAAAACAGTCCTGTAGCTTAGCATCTGCGTCATCTGACCACTTTTTTATTAACGAGTCACTGGTGCTTGCTGCTTTAGTTTTTGCTTATAAGCAGGAATCAGGAGGATAGAGATATGGCCAGATTTGCCAAATGGAGGGCGAGGGAGAGCTTTATACGCATCTCTGTCTGTGGAGTAAAGGTGGTCTAGAGTTTTTTTTCCTCTGGTTTTACAGGTAACATGCTGGTAGAAATTAGGTAGAACGGATTTAAGTTTCCCTGCATTAAAGTCCCCGGCCACTAGGAGCGCTGCCTCTGGATGAGCATTTTCCTGTTTACTTATGGCCTTATACAGCTCATTGAGTGCAATCTTAGTGCCAGCATCGGTTTGTGGTGGTAAATAGACAGCTGCGAAAAATATAGATGAAAACTCTCTTGGTAAATAGTGTGGTCTACAGCAGTCGGACCAGTAGAACCAGAACTTTTAGGGTTCGCGTTCGCGGTGATGTGGGCTGGTGTGGCTAAAATACCAGGGCAGAATTATTGTCCCAGTCCACCCATGACTGTTCCAGTGCATTTCTCAATGTGAGTTAGTGTCCCGAATACATGACAATGATAAACCCTCTCTGAACACATAGACGATGAGTGAGACGACATTGTCAATGACATTGGGAGGTTATATGCGTAACAATTGAAGGTGAAGGATATTGATAGAGACCTGTGTGCACTGATTTATAATTATCATGCCAGCTAAACCACTTAAGATGTGAATTTACTGTACCACATAGAGTGCATATATTGTTAAGGTCATATAGATAGATTCTGTGTGATTTCCGGTTTAGTTGCTTGACTCATATGGATCTCAAATATATCCTCACATGAACCCTAAAAGGTCTGGTTCTACTGGTCCGACTGCTGTGTCTGTGAGATACGACAGAAATGACAGCGCTGCAGCAGAGGACAGTGATGCAGTTGGGGTAGGAAGAAAACAGAGAAAGAAACTCACGCACACTGACTTTTAGCACACTGACTTTTAGCAAATAAGACGGTTAATTTCCATATCCGCAGGACGTAGGGGTTGCTGAGGGTGTTGCAGCACCCCCTGATAAATCACAATTAACCTTTTCACATGTGAGTTCCAAATATCTCTAATGGTCGCCCCAGTGTGAGTTGTTCTATGCATGTGATGTCTGAATGCACTCACTATTCCAAAATGTGATTGTTAACATGCGCTGCCTGCTAATTATCTATAGGCTATGTTTCAATTTGTCAATTTCAAATTATTTTCTAACAAGTTGTATTTTCTAATAACAGTTTGAATTGAGGTGTGTTCCGCCTCCTCGTTAATTCACATAGAAGTAGCCAATTTCAGTGTTGCAGACAATTAATGTTTGAGGCTTTACTGAGCCAGACAAACTTCCCTCTTCCAGTAGAGCCCTTCCCCATTTTTTTGCAAATCAAGTATGTAGACATTTGTGCAGTCTTGCACGAACGGGCACATTTTCTGGCTGGCGCTCGCATTGCCTCCATTGTTGTTTTCCTTACAAATAATCACTTTGGACATGTGTGCGTTGCTATCAAAGTAAGTGCCTTATTTTCCGTATATCGTGTTGTCGTTTCTACTGTAGCATACAGTATGTATGTATGCATGTATGTACAGTACCAGTCAAAAGTTTTGACACACCTACTCAATCAAGGGTTTTTCTTTATGTTTTACTATTTTCTACATTGTAGAATAATAATGAAGACATCAAAACTATGAAATAACACATTTGGAATCATGTAGTAACCAAACAAGAGTTAAACATATATATTTTATATTTGAGATTCTTCAAATAGCCACCCTTTGCCTTGATGACAGCTTTGCACACTCTTGGCATTCTCTCAACCAGCTTCAACTGCAATGCTTTTCCAACAGTCTTAAAGGAGTTCCCACATATGCTGAGCACTTGTTGGCTGCTTTTCCTTCACTCTGCGGTCCGACTCATCCCAAACCATCCCAATTGGGTTGAGGTTGAGGGATTGTGGAGGCCAGGTCATCTGATGCAGCACTCCATCACTCTCCTTCTTGGTAAAATAGCCCTTACACAGCCTGGAGGTGTGTTGGAAAACAAATGATAGTTCCACTAAGCCCAAACCAGATGGGATGGCGTATCGCTGCAGAATGCTGTGGTAGCCATGCTGGTTAAATGTGCCTTAAATTCTAAATAAATCACAGTGTCACCAGCAAAGCACCCCCACACCATAACACCTCCTCCTCCATGCTTTACGGTGGGAACTACACATGTGGAGATCATCCATTCACCCACACCGTGTCTCACAAAGACACGGCGGTTGGAACAAAAAATCTAAAATTTGGACTCCAGACCAAAGGACCAAATGTCCACCGGTCTAATGTCCATTGCTTGTGTTTTTTGGCCCAAGCAGGTCTCTTCTTCTTATTGGTGTCCTTTAGTAGTGGTTTCTTTGCAGCAATTCGACCATGAAGGCCTGATTCACACAGTCCCCTCTGAACAGTTGATGTTGAGATGTGTCTGTGACTTGAACTCTGTGAAGCATTTATTTGGACTGCAATTTCTGAGGCTGATAACTCTAATGTATTTATCCTCTGCAGCAGAGGTAACTCTGTGTGAGAGGTGATTTGAAGGAGTCAGGCGCAGGAGGGTAAATCACAGAATACAGAGTTTATTCCGTAGTACAGAGTTACGCTGGATAGCGTCAAACAGTCCAGTGCGCAAAACAGGCGCACTGGAACTAAACAGGCACACGGGGTAAATATACCCCGGCAATACAAAATACACGTAGCTCAACCGAGCTACTCTCTCCTCACATTAAACAATCACCCACAAGGACAAGGGGGGCAGAGGGAACACTTATACATGTACTAATGAGGGGATATGAACCAGGTGTGTGTAATAGACAAGACAAAACAAATGGAATGATGAGATATGGAGCGGCAGTGGCTAGAAGGCCGGTGACGACAAACGCCGAAGCATGCCCGAACAAGGAGAGGAGGCAGCTTCGGAGGAAGTCGTGACACTCTGGTTCTTCCATTCCTGTGGCGGTCCTCATGAGAGCCAGTTTCATCATAGCGCTTGATTGGCTTTGCGACTGCACTTGAAGATACTTTCAAAGTTCTTGAAATGTTCCGAATTGACTGACCTTCATGTCTTAAAGTAATGATGGACTGTCTTTTCTTTTTTCTTTGCTTATTTGAGCTGTTCTTGCCATAATATGGACTTGGTCTTTTACCAAATAGGTCTATCTCTGTATACCCCCCTACCTTGTCACAACACAACTGATTGGCTCAAACGCATTAATTAAGAAATTCCACAAATTAACTTTTAAGAAGGCACACCTGTTAATTTAATTGCATTCCAGGTGACTACCTCATGAAGCTGGTTGAGAGAATGACAAGAGTGTGCAAAGCTGTCATCAAGGCAAAGGGTGGCTATTTGAAGAATCTCAAATATAAAAAACACTTTTTTGGTTACTACCTGATTCCATATGTGTTATTTAATAGTTTTGATGTCTTCACTATTATTCTACAATGTAAAAAATTGTAAAAATAAAGAATATTCCTTGAATGAGTAGGTGTGTCCAAACTTTTGACTGGTACTGTATGTATGGAGCATAATGTATTTACAGTTTTATTCACGTTTCAAGTACTGGTGACAAATAATGCATTCCGATTATTGCATAGATTGTAATGGACACCTATGATGTGCGTAAAATACTTGTTTGAAGGTTGTACTGATTATAATGAGCTAATACTAAGCTATTTGCCAGCTATGTGTGGTGCCATGTTTGATGACATTATACAATGCATTCTGGGTGTCACGTAAACATCTGTCAGACCAAAGATGTAATGAGGTGAACGAATGGTTTTCATCATCTTTCAAGTAAACTTCCGGAAGTGAATGAAGGGAAGTGAATGATCATAGACGACACACCCCCTTCAACATGCATACTGCAAACAGACCAAACTCATCTTGTCTCCTCTTATTATCTTTGGTTGAGGCGAAAAAACAAACATGGCGGCGCACACAAACTACCCATCGTCAGATTACTTTAAATTTCTAGAAAGTGTTTTATTCAATTATTTCGATCAACATTGAGCTCACCCGTGATGTGATGAATTATAAATAGTAATTGCTATTAGCTAATTCATATTGTGGTTTCTGTCAGCCGAGAGTTATCTAAATATGACCGTTTGTGTTACATCAATCTTTCCTCAGCGCTAGGACTAATGTAGCCTACATTTTTCGGTTTGGATGATTGTGTATGCTGTCGCTACTCCTGTGAATGTCTGAACATTGCATCCAAAAATAAACTGGTCACATTCAAGACATAACTTTGTAAGGACTGTGTTTGTGCAAAATGTTTCTGTGAAAAAATTGTGTGGCTAGCTCAAGTGCTAACTGTTGCGTCAATCGAAACTGGACGTTCTAAATAAGCGTTCTAATCACACCGGTTTGAGCGTACGCTGCAGGGACCACCTGTTTGTTGGTACGTGTGAGAAGGTTATTCTGCACCAAATTAGTGCACTAGGCCTTTATTACTCCTGTATGAGCAGAGAAAATAACTCATCAACAAACATTTCCCTTAGCTGCCTCCCAATAATTTTACAAAAAAAAAAAAATTGACCAGCCCACCCCAATAAAGGATTGTCCGGTCCTTCTAGCATTTGCCAGAATTGCCAGACGGCCAATCCGCCCATGGGAACAGTATACGACTGCTATCAATCATGTGAAAAGGATGTGGTTGTAGTGGTAGAAGTATGCAACACATGATGTGTAGTTGTTTTCTGGAGGATTGGTCAGGCAGCATAGGGGTGAAGACGGAGGCACTTAAAGACACTTTTCACGTCTTCTGGCTGACCAATCGGGCACAGGGGTCTCAAGGTTGACAGCTCTCTGATGCATGACAGTGAAACAGGTTTTCCGTTGGCGTTCCTTACAGCGAGGTCAGCACTTCTGTACACACAGTTCTGTTCTGGTGTTCTGCACCAAGAACACAGACAGCCCCGCTGATGGACTGTCTGCAGCCACCTGTGTGTGTGTGTGTGTGTGTGTGTGTGTGTGTGTGTGTGTGTGTGTGGATGAGTGTGTGTGTGTGTGTGGATGAGTGGGAGTGTAGTTCTGTTGTTTACCACATTCTGTTCTGAACCTCTCTCTCCCATGCAGCATACAATCAACTACTATATTCAGTTGAAACCCCTAGCTAATGTATTATTTCAGTCCAAGGGGTAAGGTTTCTTGACTAAACAGTCAATTGTCAGATACTATATTTCCACAACATAAATACAGTATGTTTTCCTCAGTATAATACCCACTTTGATTTAAATACACATACATACAGCTGAAAGCAGTGCTACAGCATTGTAGTTCTATATCAGTTATCTGCTGAGACCCATCCACTGCAGTGAAGCCAGGAGAGACAGGTGTGTGTCAGACGATCCAAAGCACAGATAAGGTCTATAATCACCTCCCTGTAGAAGGACATTAAGAAGATATTGTCACAGCCAAGATGATAATATTTGACACTGCAGGGATAGCTTGGAGTGGAATGAAGTGTAGAAAGATAAAGGGTGCCAAGGTGCCCCTTAATCACCACGTTCATCCTCCTGTCTTCAGTTTATATATCCAGAGAATATAGAGAAAGTTAACACATACTTAAACATAGGCTACACTGATGTTTTATTGAATAGTCTACACACAAAGATCAGTCCGTGTAGCCTACTGTCAATTCCAAGGACCTGCCGTCCAGACTCCCAATAGGCTTTCCTCATAATCTGTTTCATGCACTATTTCAATTGCTAATTACACTGCATACATTTACAGAACTATAATTTCTCAGTTACTATCTTATAGGCAATATATTGTGAACTATAACTAGTGAAAAGAAAGCAGTCTGTCTTCAATGAGACTATATGAAGGTGTCCAAGCGCAAAGTCTGCTTTTCAACAGACGACAGTAACCCTGCCCCTTGTCTCCACCCTCCTAATGAATTGGTTTTGCCCTGTTTGGGAGAAAATTACCCTTCCCTCCCCTCCTAATTTTCCAATTTGCTGTGTCATTTATATGTAATTGAGGATCGTATTGGGCCATATTAGTCCCACAAATAGGATGATATACTTTATTGAAGTACTGCTTTATAAAGAGGCCCTCGTAAACAAAACATCAATTGTGGCCCTTGGAGGAGACTAGGGCTCTCTGGTAGATTGTGTGGTTTTGTATAAGAGGCTCTAATTATTTATTGGAGGGCAATCCTGGTTGCTGCTCCACTACCATTATATAGACACTCTTTTTTCAATGGGTTGTAATGAGAAAAGAGCGCTGTGTTGCTCTGCTGGTGTTTGCAACTCATATTCTTTAACCAAATAGGAAAAGCTTGTTTTCACCTGCAGAGACCTGGGCCAGCATAGGAATGTAAAGGTATTAGTATTTTTAACATCAGAGCACCTTGCAGGGAGGTTGTTTTTCTTTCTGTTTGGGGAAGTGTAACTTTGTGCCCTTGATGCTTAATTGTTCATAGACAGAAAACAGCGGCAGGCATGGCATAAACTTGTTCTGCTTTATGCATAAAGACAAACCCTACCCTGATATTCAAGCATACGGGGCCACATTCAAAAGCTTTAAACGTTTTAAAAATTGGCAAATTATGTGTAAAATACAGTTGGCTAACAAAGTCTATTAAACTTTTGTTTTCGTTGTCTACTTTTTCCTTTAAAAAGTTGTGAAAACATTTCATGGATACCTGAGCTTGGTAGATACACTCAGCACTATATAACTTTACACATCACTGTGAAATCACCAAAGCCTTTACCTCCTGTCTCTGGGTGGAGTGGCTGGTTATTTGCAGGGCTGAATTCAGAGGATTCTTTTTGGCAGCAGATGTTCCCCTCAGCCTGTCGCTAGGATTCCTTTGTGACAGAGGGGCCGCCCATGAAAACGCTATTAGGCCCCCACCAGCCGCCAGACAAGCGCGTGCCCAGACTGTCAAATTTGGGCCACCCTACCACCCTCTACCATCGCCATGTGTCTTTTGCCCTATCCGTCACCCCAACTCAACCCTTAGACGCAAAACTACACAACATGAAAAGGAAATGTTTATTTCCTTGTCTTACAATACACCTTGGTAAAAACAACGAAACACCACCGGGGCCATGACCCTGGCCCCAGCTGAACTGAGTGAGAGGCGCAGTGGTGGCAGATGGGGAGTCTGTGAATAAATCGATTAGGGAGCCTTTGACGGATGGGGTTTGTAGGGGCGCACGACACACCAGAGAATTAATTTGGCTAGGCGAAAAAGCCATGCCAGGACCATTAATCTCGGCACAAATTTGGCCATTTCCCAGGTCTAGGGGCTCAATTAGGCAGTGTTTCCAACAGTTTTGGGGGGAATAAGGTGTGTTGAGGAATACGTAGCGCTGATGTTTCAGATGTGTGCTTTAATTATGAAAGATTTAAGGAATAAGGAATGAGCAAAATATATAGAGGAATAGCTGAATGTGTATAAGCTCTGATCACAACAGGTAGATTCCACATCAAGATTATTTGCTATATACTCAGGTTAAATTAAACCTAATTTAGCCATAGTCAATCTCTTTCTCTACTACATGTGCTACAGTGCCAATAGCTGAATTGCATCCTGTATTTCTGAATCCCCTGTCTGATGAGTTCCACCCCACCCTAGTCCCCACCCTCTGATTCAGTGTCTCTCTAGATGATTTATGTAGCAGGGTCACTATATGACCTCCAAACCCTTCCCATCCATTCAGCACCTGTCACCAAACCGCCGCCTATGTGCGCTTACTGAAAACCTGGCCATGCGTGCAAAATGGCAATTTTCCATCCTCCCTAAAAAATCAATTCAGTGGGAAAGTAGAAATGTGATAAGTAAAACAGGTGTGCCACTCAATGTGCTAACGAGGGAGCTGAACTGCACGCGCCACTGGCCACAACATCTGTCACGCTGCTGAATTAGATTCTACCCCTGGAACACAGTTTGCAGAGTGAGAGGCGATGATCGGGAGCTTAGATTGGATACAAATGAGATGAGGGGGGGGGGGTGTAGTGGGCTTGTGACATATTATAGGGGGACATATTGGAGGGGTGCAGACCCATACCTGTCAGAGCCCAGGGCGGTACCCCATCTGACCCCCTATACCCTCCCCTAAGAGATGCTAATGAGCTTGTCAGCCTTAATAAGGCCTAATTGGAGGCGTTGCATGTCCCTGAAGGTCGGAGGGCGAGTTACAGAGCCAGCAGTGCGACAGCTTGCCACTTCCTGCTAGCTAGGGTTACATGGCTCACCTCTGTTCTCTGCATAAACAAAGTCAAGAAAGGACAGAAACCTTGCATTTTAGCAGACGCTCTTATCCAGAGCGACTTACAGGAGCAATGTGTAAAGTGCCTTGCTCAAGGGCACATTGGCAGAATTTTCACCTAGTCAGCTTGGGGATTCAAACCAGCGACCTTTCGGTTACTGGCCCGCTCTTAACCGCTAGGCTACCTGCCGCACTTAAGCTTGCTATTGCAGTGTGGTAGGATTGGAGTTGCAATTTGTAGTTGAGATTATAAAACAAGTTGAAAGATGCCTCAATTTCAAGACTGAATAGATGAATAGAGCACGACTGAATGAACCCCCATATAACGCAATGAATGAAAGCACTGTTTTTCATTTTGCCTTGTGCTTCAATACAAAGAGAGCACTTGTATAAACTCAGTAGAATACATCTTGAATTGCAACACTTCGCTTGTTAAACCCATTTACAACTAATAAGCTGAAAGACCTTGAAATGTGTCCATTTCAAAAAGCAAAACGCTTTCAGGCTATTGTGGATGGCACAATGGAGAAAGCCAAGGTATACATTTTGTGCATATTTTTGTCTGAATAGGGTAGGTATTTGATAAGACTGTCATCGGTGAGGACTGTTTATCATTGTATTGGAAACCAGGGCAGTCTGGCTGACAGCTAAAAGGCTGCAGTCAGGAACTGAAGATCCATAAAGCTATTCCACTGTAACATACTGCCACCTACTGGGTATAGAGGACAAGTGCATCCTAGAGAAATAAGTGGAAGCAATCTTACCCACAAAAAAAGTTATATTACAGGAAAAAGTGAGAAATTATGTACAATTGGCAAAACAATGGTTGAAATACAATTTTATTTATACAAAATATCTGCATTGTTGCAAAGTTTGTGTTTAAAATAAAGTGAATATATTGATAAAAGTTATCAAAACATCAGTCCAGGGTAAACCTACACAAAACACAGCCCTTATTTTAAGTGTTTCTAAAATCCCCTATGGGAAAAATGAATGGTGGAAAAACAATTGGAACCATTTCCCTGTTTGACTGCTAGGTTTTATGGGTATTATGACAAGCCCATTGTGGGGCTCTATACAGTACAGTATTAGTTTGTCAAACACCACCTGTTTTCCCAGTGCAAGTTACTCTTCTCTCATCCTCACTCCACTCCTTAGAATTCCCTCCCCCCATTCCTCTCTCCTAACCTCCTCCTCTGTCTCTGCTAATCTCCCCTGCTACTCCTCCTTTCCTTTATCTCTTCACTCCCATTTTCTCCTCCCCCTAATCCTCCTCCCTCCCTCACTCTCTCCAGCTCAGCCCCAGTGTCTGAGCGATGAAGGAAAAGATGTGTGTATCCTCCAGGATGGCCTTAGCAGTAGGCTTGCCCGCTCCATGCCCGCTGCGGGTGTCCACCCTGACCATGAGAGGCTGGCGCTGCCCGGAGCTGCTGCCCACACCGTGCTGCAGTGTGGCACAGTACTTCAGGGTGTGGAGGGGCACCACCCGGTCGTCATGGTCGGCAGTCAGTAGGAGCATGGCAGGGTAGACAGCGCCAGCTTGAGGGGCAGGGGGGAGGTTGTGAAGAGGGGAGTACCTGAGAGTGAGAGGGGAGAGAATTTAGTTCTACCAAATATTTATTGTACAAATTACGAAGTGCATGTGCAGAGCTACAATGCTGCGTCCAATGCGTTTGTGGTCATGTTCAGTATTTGATGTATGTTTAGTGAGTGTGTGTGTGAGATTGAGTATGCCAGACTTACTCAAAGAGCCATTTGAACTGCTCAAGGTGGTCTGCACAGCCGTAGTCAGTGGTCCAGGCGTGGCCGATGGTGAACTTGTGGAACTTGAGCATGTCCATCACCCCAACTTCTGCCACAGCACAGCCAAACAGGTCCGGACGTTGGTTCACACATGCCGCTGGGTGTGTGTGAGTGAGAGAGTTACATCTCAGACACACCGGTAGGATTGTCAAACATTTACCTGCCAACAGTACTTAGCACCTCTGAACAGTGTCTTAGTCAATCTCTTTTGTGTCCACACAGCCAAGACCTTGGAAGTCATCAGCCACTCAACCTAGTTAAAATACTCCAAACCAGAAGGTGGCAGCAGTGTTGTTTGGCACACAGCATGTACTGCTTTTGTTCTAGCAAGAGAAGGAACGGGCTCCCACTGTGATAAGTACCTATCGGCAGTGAGATTCTAGGTGTGTTGTGAGTGAAAGAGACCTATCTTACACTTGTTAAATGCGTAATTCTACTTTTTAAAACATACCCAACTCACTCTTTGACAAGCACACACACATACACTACAGCAACATCCAATCTTTCATAATGGCCACTTAAAATAGGGAAGTACACTTTAGTTGGGTTTGTACAATGCCATATGGTTGGCAGTCTTTCCAAATCATGTAGCTAACTACTGTTTAATGTGCTGTGTAATCACTGAATTAATTGAAGCCAAGTAGCTAACTACTATTTGATGGATTTTACATTAGCAATTATACTGAAGATATAAAAAAATGAAAATAGATAATGCAGTTATGACTGATCGAACTAGGAGACAATTTAGAAATATTGTCTTAAAACACATGCGTGTGCACACACACACACACACACACACACACTTCCCCATCCCCTCTCCATACCCACGAGCAGTCCCCCATTGGAGGCTCCGTTGATGGCTATACGGCTGGCTGTGGTGTAGTTCTCTTGGATCAGATACTCTGCTGCACACTGGAAGTCATCAAAGCAATTCTGCTTGTTCCCCAGCGTACCACCTAGACAGAGACAGGAATTCAACTCGACAGGATACAGCCATAGTCTATAGATAATATAATAATAATAATAATGGCCATTTAGCAGACATTTTTAACCAAAGCATGCAAAGCATCCATACATTTTACGTGCAGGTGGTCCCGGGAATCAAACACACTATCCTGCCGTTGCAATTGCCAAAGCGCCGCCATGCTCTACCAACTGAGCTACAGAGATAGACTGGGGCTGGATCTCAATAGTCATATCTACAGTAGTTTCCTGCTCATCTCATTAGCTCCACCCAAGGATGAAAGGTGAAGGCAAAATAGTGAAAAGCTGTGCTAGTAAAATAGACTAGCGAATCACAGCCCGTAGTTTTAGGTTAAATCAAGCTATTTCTATGTGTCTTTAGGTGGTGAAGATACAGTACCTTTGTGCCAGGTCTGTCCATACTCCCCTCCTCCTCTGATGTTGGCTACAGCCAGGATTCCCCCCAGGTGTTTGACAAAAAGCAGGTATGGAACACTGACACACACAGAGAGACACAGAGCAGACAGGTGTCAATCAAATCACACTGACACAGAATACAGGTTATTTGGATGAATTATAGACTGAATTCCTGGAGGGGAAAGATACATAATGTTCCACTGGAGATTCATGCATTGTGATACTAACTTGTAGTATGGTTGGATGGAGTGCTCAAAGCCTCCATATCCATACAGGAAGACAGGATGTGATCCATCCTTCTTTAGGCCCCGGGCATGCACCAGAAACATGGGGATTTTAGTTCCATCCTTACTGGGGTAAAACACCTGAAACACACAGCAATGTTGTCATACTGAGATTGTCAAGATACTATAAGTTGTTACTGTAAATAGTGGAATCTGCTGTTGTCATGCCTGGTTGGTGTCATAGTCCTCTGGTTGAATACCCTTCACCTCCACCTGTCTGAACACTGTGGGATCTGGAGACGCCTGGCTCAAGTCACAGTGGTAGATCACACCTGGGAGGGACACGACATAAGGAGGTCAAAAGTTAGAGATAAAGAGAAAGTTGGCAGGGAGGGTACCCAACAGTAGTATTCAATGTTAAGTCTTCCTTTGTGTTGAATGTTAGTTGTCACTCAATAGTAATAGTGAGGATATAATCCCTAGTTAATCATAATTAAGTGAAAATACACAAAAGGAGGCATAAACACTTCAGACTCGTTCATAGGTTAGTCACAATAAATTACATATCATTTTCATCTATCTAACACCACAAAATAAGTTGGAGTATCCCCTGCGTGACAGTACAGTACCTGGCGTGGTGAAGGAGGTGAACTTGTAGAAGAAGTCGGAGTGTTTCTTCTTACAGCTGAGGCCCACCACAGTGCCCACGTCCAGAGGCAGATCTCTGACCAGACCACCAGTGGACAGCTCATACAGCTGCAGGATGTCCTTCACATCATGGACATAGTTGACCAGCAGGTGGCGCTGGTTCACACAGGCCACAGAGCCTATAGGAACACAGAGAAAATGCTTACAATGTAGGCTAATTGGGTTCTTTATGAGCATATCAGCAGGTCATTTATTTCTGTTTAAAACTTGAACCATTTTCAGCTAAATAATGAAACTGGTCTTGGATTATAATAAAGGAATAATGCACCAACAACCTGACATATACACCGAGTGTACAAAACATTAGGAACATCTTCCTAATATTGAGTTGATTGAGTTGCACACCCTTTTGCCCTCAGAACATCCTCAATTCGTCGGGGCATGGACTCTACAAGATTCCACAGGGACGCTGGCCCATGTTGACTCCAATGCTTCCCACAGTTGTGTCAATTTAGTTGGCAGTGGATCTCTACTCTGAATAGCTCATTCCATCTCATCCCACAGATGCTCAATTGGATTGAGATCTGGTGACTGGGCAGGCCACTGCAGTAAGCTGAATTCACTGTCATGTTCTTGGAACCATTCCTGGATAATCCTAGCCTTGTGGCATGGGGCATTATCCTGCTGAAAAAATTAATTCACTGCTGCCATGAATGGATGCACCTGATTGGCATTGATGTTCAGATATCCTGTGGCATTCAAATGTTGCTCCACTTTTATCAAGGGACCCAATGTATGCTATGAAAACCCACCCCACACTATCACACCACCACCACCAGCTTGCAATGTTGACACGTGGCATGATGGATGCATGTACTCATGGTTTTCTTCATACCCTAGTCCTCCCATCAGCAGGAACCGGGATTCTTCAGACCAGGCAATGTTTTTCCAATTCTCCAGTGTTTTTGTTCCTTAGCCCACTGCTGAAAGAAGTGGAACTCTGTAAGGTCGTCGGCTGCCATACCCCATTCGTGTCAAAGTACGACGAGTCATGCATTCTTTTATGGGTCTTTGGGCACCAATGTTGTACTGGACTGTCAGTTGACTAACTGTAGCCCGTCTGTTGCTCTGCACAATTCGTGTCAGCCTCCTTTGTCCTATTTCATCAATGACCCGTTTTCGACCACTGGCCTGCTGTTGGCTGGATGTCCTTTGGAAGGTGGACCATTCTTGTTACCAACGGGAAACTGTTGCGCGTGAGCGGGAGCGCAGCCTATCCAGCCATGACACACATTACCCAAGGCTGGTTTAGCAGCTTCGCATAGGTGTCTTTTTATCCTGACCATTAGCCAAAAGTAGCCTATGAACAAAGGTTTTAAATGGTCTTTTTTTTATATTTTATATTTATTTCACCTTTATTTAACCAGGTAAACCAGTTGAGAACAAGTTCTCATTTACAACTGCGACCTGGCCAAGATCAAGCAAAGCAGTGCGATAAAAAACAACAACACAGAGTTACATATGGGGTAAACAAAACATAAAGTCAAAAATACAACAGAAAATATCTATACAGTGTGTGCAAATGTAGCAAGTTATGGAGGTAAGGCAATAAATAGGCCATAGTGCAAAATAATTACAATTTAGTATTAACACTGGAATGATAGATGTGCAAGAGATGATGTGCAAATAGAGATACTGGGGTGCAAATGAGCAAAATAAATAACAATATGGGGATGAGGTAGTTGGGTGGGCTAATTTCAGATGGGCTGTGTACAGGTGCAGTGATCGGTAAGGTGCTCTGACAACTGATGCTTAAAGTTAGTGAGGGAGATAACAGTCTCCAGCTTCAGAGATTTTTACAGTTCATTCCAGTCATTGGCAGCAGAGAACTGGAAGGAATGGCGGCCAAAGGAGGTGTTGGCTTTGGGGATGACCAGTGAGATATACCTGCTGGAGCGCATACTACGGGTGGGTGTTGCTATGGTGACCAATGAGCTAAGATAAGGTGGGGATTTGCCTAGAAGTGATTTATAGATGACCTGGAGCCAGTGGGTTTGGCGACGAATATGTAGTGAGGGCCAGCCAACAAGAGCGTACAGGTCACAGTGGTGGGTAGTATATGGGGCTTTGGTGACAAAACGGATGGCACTGTGATAGACTACATCCAATTTGTTGAGTAGAGTGTTGGAGGCTATTTTGTAAATGACATCGCCGAAGTCAAGGATCGGTAGGATAGTCAGTTTAACGAGGGCATGTTTGGCAGCATGAGTGAAGGAGGCAGGTATACTGAAATATTTTTGAGGTTTTTGCCCTCATGCTTTTTCATTATTCACAATTCACATACCTGCATTTCGCTTGATCAAGTAGGCTATCCATCCCTATTTTCAAAGAGCACCCCTCGTCCGATTACCAAAGACAAGCTCCTCCAAACTATTCAGTCATTCTATAATGCCATATCAACAGCAGATTATTTTGAGACTCTGCCTCGCACTTAGGAAACAATACAATTGACAGGAACCTAGTATTTTGTATAGACGTGCAAATGTTATGTGTAAAGACATTTAGGCCTACATGTGCACACAGTGCTGTGGAACGAGAGAAGACATTTATGACATCATCCTTCTGATCTGATCCTATTTAGAAATATTGTTGTTGGTTTTTAAAAAAAACAACAGATTGATTGTTTTTCACTTAATTTGATAAAAAACCATACTTATTAGAAACATTCACCATCCATGGGTTTATGGTGAGAACTTACATGGCTTGAATGCAATGCAATTTTGTCTGCTGTTTCTGGAGAAGTGCAAATATTATCTGTAAGATGGTTCCATGATGTTTATAAAACATTACATTTGCGAGCAGTATAATGGTGAGTGGACGTACCCCCTTTCTCTTTATATTGGATCTTTATCCAGCTCCTGTGAAAAGTTTGGATGTCCGTAAAACCCTCCATAGTCTGTTGCCTTGTCTGTATTATACGCCCACGGGGAGCAATTATGGTGCCTGTAAATGTATTTAGACATAGCCTATTTAAAACAAACAAGTTGTCGTTTCGTTTTTATTAGAATTTGTTTAGAATTATACACTGTCTTTTTAGGCCTTATCAATAGCCTAGTGAATTGAATCTTGCTTATTGACTACGTTTGGCATGTCCATGTCCAGACTGCAATTTACAGTAGGCCTAGTCCCTATATCAGTGCGAATGCTATAACCTATGTTTAAGAATGTATTTCCATATTAAAGCAATGCAATTAGAACAACGTGGACTACAAACATATTCATCGTATTTAGCAAATATGGGGCAGGCTATTTAACGAACTAGGCTATAACAGACTAACATTCGAATTGGAGATGATGATATATATATATATAAAATACCATAAATACACAACCTAAAGCAACCACATATTTAGCCATGGAGCGTTCTGATTGGCCAAGCCTCGACACAACTTGTTTATTCATCAAAACCCAGCCTTTTCGCACCACTGCCAGCTAATGTGTCCATCATTTCGGTTGTGAAAATAGCACAAATATTTTGGACTCACCCCCAAACCTATAACGCTACTGCCAGCACTAAGATTTACCATTGCGTTAGCTTTGTTAAAATACAGCCCTTATAGGCAGATGAAACACCACTGCTCTAATGATATCAGTCAATATGGTAGCAATATGTTTTGATGAAGAACATCCTTGTGGTATGTCAAAGGGGTAGACATCACGTGAAAAGTGATGCACTTTCATATGAACTGTTCCTGCCCGACTAGATTGAAGATGCGTGCCAGATCTTACCAAGCCTGGATAGGTATCTTATGACCTAGAAGCTTGCTACGTCGCAAACCTCTTGCAGGTGTGGTGGATGTCAAAACGTAATTCATGAGACAAAGTTCCTGGACAATGCTTACAGTGCCTTCAGAAAGTATTCATACCCCTTTACTTATTCCACATTTTGTTGTGTTATAGCCTGAATTCCAAATTTATTTAATATGATTTTTTCTCACCTGTCTACACACAATACCCCATAATGACAAAGTGAAAACATGTTTGAGACCACTGCTCAAGTTTCTCTTACCCAGGACGTCCTTGTCGTGCTGGGGTAGGAGGGTCCTCCAGTGGTCCTTGTCTGGTTTCTCCAGGTCAATGTTGATCAGGCAGTAGCGAGGGGCATCCAGGTTGGTGCGGAAAGTGAACACACTGCCCTCGTTGGTGATGTAGGAGTACTGCGCCTCAAAGTTAGCCACCAGCTTCACCCAGGGCAGCAGGCCTATGGGTACAGATGCAGTCAAATACTGAACAAAAATATAAACGCAACATGTAAATTGTTGGTCCCATGTTTCATGAGCTGAAATAAAAAGGCCCAGAAATGTTCCATACGCACAAAAAGCTTAGGAGTATTACTGTCTGCAATAAAGCCCTTTTGTGGGGAAAAACTCATTCTGATTGGCTGGGCCAGGCTCCCCAAATCCATAGATTAGGGCCTAATTTATTTATTTCCTTATAGGAACTTTGAAATTGTTGCATGTTGCGTTTATATTTTTGTTCAGTATATATTGGCACGCTTGCAATATACAATGGAGTGCAATGGAGCAGAATGTGGTTAGAGATACATTACCAGTCAACTAGAATCACTTGCCTCCAACCACATTCATTTAAATTTAAATTTGAATAATTTAGTCCAGGCCATTTTTTTACTTTGAAGTGAAAAACCTACATTTCAGTTTTTCTTGGTCCTGTGCAGTTGTAAATCAAATACCAAAAGTTGTTTTAATTTCAACTTATTTTAGAAGAAAAAGTTAATCGTGCAAGGGTACAAAAATATTTGACCGCATCTGTACAGGACAATAAGAACTAGTATTGGGACGCTCCTATGATGTCAGGTATTCAGGGTCTGATTAAGATGGTAGGGACAGACCTGTGATGCCATTGGGCAGCTTCTGCAGGTCACAGTACCACAGCTGGTTGACTGGCTCACAGCCCTCTGTGATGTCCAACACTGCATACCTGCCGTCATCTGACACCTAGAGAGAGAGAGAGAGACAGAGATAGTGCAGGCATGAGAGTGAGAGAGAGACAGATTGTGAGATAGGGGGACAGAGCATATGATTGAGAAAGAAAATACAAAAATGATCTGATGCTTGAGTACTAGCTGACGCTATGCCTGCATTAGCAATGCGAGTCTTTACTTACAAACTGAGATCATAAGATAGAAAGAGAAGACAGATCTGGGATTGAGAAAGAGATGCAAACAAGGTGGAGGAGAGAGACAAAAGTGAGGGAGATGAGACATAAAGAGAGATTGACAGAGTGATAGCAGTAGATTCATATGGAGAATGTGGTGTACAACAGGTGGGAAATGGAATGGAAAAAGCATTCTCTCTTCTAAGCCCACCGTTACTCCACTGTGCCATTTTGGATTGTCAGGGAACTCAGCCACCAGGATGTCCTCTGATTGGTTGGTGCCGATCACATGGTAGTAGAGTTTCTGGTTGAGGTTGGATGTGGTCTCTGTGCCTGTGTGGAGCAATGCAGAAAGCTGATTGGGTAACAGCACCTTTAGCGGAGTTGCAACAACCGGATGCATTCGGTTTTCAGGGATACATCTAATTGAACCTAGCTTCCTTTTCCACTGAAAACCGGATGTCGGAACTAGGGCTATGGTGGTCATGAAATTTTGGGAGCCAGTGATTGGTCAAACAAATGGTAATTCATGGTAATTGACCGTTAATTAGCATAAACATGTTTAGCATCTCCTTGCTTCCACGCACAGCCTACAAGCCACTGATGCAGACCTTTGGAACATCTACATTTAAAAAAAGTATAATACATGCATTTATTATAGCCTACACCATCACAATAAATCAATTATTTATTTTAGACAGGTCTAACGAAACATGATTTTTATTTCAGAAGAACAGAATAGCATACTTTGAGTCGTCCTTATGTTAGGCCCTGATATGGCTATGCCATATGGCTGTGGGCTACACTAGTTTATTTAGCAGACAAGACTTGCTTAGAATTCCGTGGCGTTATTTTTTATTATTTTATAGTATGAAGAATACAATTGAACATAGCTTAATAAAATAGAAAGGATATTTTCTCCAAACGATTTCAAAGGAAGTGCGCACATGTGGCTATTCCGTGTTGAGCAGTTAAGAAAGAAACTGGTCCTCCTATGTGCTTAATTTAGAGTTATTTATGTAACTTTAGTTGTGATACAAACGTTGGGCTATATGTTTTGATGTTTAATACATTCTAAGGCTGCATTATGGGACTCTAATGATGATTTGAAAAAAGTCACAAGCTGCACACACTTCATCAGTCTCTCATTCACACTTTGACAAGCACTTGATAATATTCTCACCAGGCCTCTAATATCCCAGCGGCATCCCCCTTGTGTGACCGTAATGCCCCCTAAAAAATCCATGCCTTTTGCGGCCAAAGTGGCCTTTGTGCCCTTGGGTTGAATATAATAGGCTAATTATAATTCCCTTCTCCAGGCTGCCGTGCTCCGAAGCACCTCTCACTCACATGGCTCTCTCAGATGTAGCAAATGCCCGTCACATGAACGGGTCCTTCTCATAGGCATTTCAGCTAAGAAGTAGGCTACAAGTGAATGAAGACAGACACATCGGGGACGCAACTGCGCGCGTCCCTCATCGAATTCCGAGGTGCATATTGAATATATTAGAACTGTCCATACAGTTTGCGCTTATAGCCTACTTTTCGTCAGCCAACAAGATGAGTAGGCCTAACGAACAGCGAAAGCACTAGCCTATGTCAATCTACTATCCCCCATAGTACAAAGGTTGACCTATTCTATTGGTCAACTTGTCCTTCTGTGCAAGAAAGAAAGAAAATCCAAACATACTCTGGGACAGTTGCGATAGATCCCAAATACAACCCCTCGCATCAAAAAACCTTTTAAAAGCAATGAGGCTGATCGTTTAGCTTAAAATATTGATAAACTATTAGGCTATTTTTTCACATTATGTGCGCAGCAATGCGCACACGGCAGTAGGCTATAAGCGCAAATGTTCCAAAATGCAATCAATTAGCGGGAAAACACTATTCTCGAAAGTGACAGCAAATGCGATTATGCATGTAATGCTTTATTATACAGTCCCTTGCAAGGGTATTCATCCCCCTTGGCGTTTTTCCTATTTTGTTGCATTACAACCTGTAATTTAAATGGATTTTTATTGGGATTTCATGTAATGGACATACACAAAATTGTCCAAATTGGTGAAGTGGAGTGAAAAAAATAACTTATTTCAAATAATTCAAAAAAATAAATAACGGAAAAGTGGTGCGTGCAAATGTATTCACCCCCTTCGCTATGAAGCCCCTAAATAAGATCTGGTGCAACCAATTACCTTCAGAAGTCACATAATTAGTTAAATAAAGTCCACCTGTGTGCAATCTAAGTGTCACATGATCTGTCACATGATCTCAGTATATATACACCTGTTCTGAAAGTCCCCAGAGTCTGCAACACCTCTAAGCAAGGGGCACCACCAAGCAAGCGGCACCATGAAGACCAAGGAGCTCTCCAAACAGGTCAGGGACAAAGTGGTGGAGAAGTACAGATCAGGGTTGGGTTATAAAAAAATATCTGAAACTTTGAACATCCCACGGAGCACCATTAAATCCATTATTAGAAAATGGAAAGAAAATGGCACCACAACAAACCTGCCAAGAGAGGGCCGCCCACCAAAACTCACGGACCAGGCAAGGAGGGCATTAATCAGAGAGGCAACAAAGAGACCAAAGATAACCCGGAAGGAGCTGCAAAGCTCCACAGCAGAGATTGGAGTATCTGTCCATAGGACCACTTTAAGCGATACACTCCACAGAGCTGGGCGTTACGGAAGAGTGGCCAGAAAAAAGCCATTGCTTAAAGAAAAAAATAAGCAAACACATTTGGTGTTCGCCAAAAGGCATGTGGGAGACTCCCCAAACATATGGAAGAAGGTACTCTGGTCAGATGAGACTAAAATTGAGCTTTTTGGCCATCAAGGAAAACGCTATGTCTGGCGCAAACCCAACACCTCTAATTACCCCGAGAACACCATCCCCACAGTGAAGCATGGTGGTGGCAGCATCATGCTGTGGGGATGTTTTTCCATCGGCAGGGACTGGGAAACTGGTCAGAATTGAAGGAATGATGGATGGCGCTAAATACAGGGAAATTCTTGAGGGAAACCTGTTTCAGTCTTCTAGAGATTTGAGACTGGGATGGAGGTTCACCTTCCAGCAGGACAATCTGCTAAAGCAACACTTGAATGGTTTAAGGGGAAACATTTAAATATCTTGGAATGGCCTAGTCAAAGCCCAGACCTCAATCCAATTGAGAATCTGTGGTATGACTTAAAGATTGCTGTACACCAGCGGAACCCATCCAACTTGGTCCTCTGTAGCTCAGCTGGTAGAGCACGGCGCTTGTAACGCCAAGGTAGTGGGTTCGATCCCCGGGACCACCCATACACAAAAATGTATGCACGCACGACTGTAAGTCGCTTTGGATAAAAGCGTCTGCTAAATGGCATATTATATTATTATATTATAACTTGAAGGAGCTGGAGCAGTTTTGCCTTGAAGAATGGGCAAAAATCCCAGTGGCTAGATGTGCCAAGCTTAGAGAGACATACCCCAAGAGACTTGCAGCTGTAATTGCTGCAAAAGGTGGCTCTACAAATTATTGACTTTGGGGGGTGAATAGTTATTGTTTCACAATAACACATATTTTGCATCTTCAAAGTGGTAGGTATGTTGTGTAAATCAAATGATACAAACCCCCCCAAAAAATAAATTTTAATTCGAGGTTGTAAGGCAACAAAATAGGAAAAATGCCAAGGAGGTGAATACTTTTGAAACAATTTTTTTCATTTCACTTCACCAATTTGGACTATTTTGTGTATGTCCATTACATGAAATCCAAATAAAAATCCATTTAAATTACAGGTTATAATGCAACAAAATTGGAAAAACACCAAGGGGGATGAATACTTTTGCAATGCACTGTATCTTCACTTCTGTGCGTATGTGCTTGTATAATAGTGTGTGTGTGTTTTTCAATGTGTCTGTGCACTTGTACACTATTTTGTACTGTATACGGAAAGTATTCAGACCCCTTGACTTTTTCCACATTTTGTTACGTTACAGCCTTATTCTAAAATGGATTAAATAAAAACAATTCCTCAGCAATCTACAGACAATACCCCATAATGACAAAGCAAAAACAGATTTGTAGATTTTTTTCCAAATGTATTAAAAGTAAAAAACAGATAGCTTATTTACATAAGTATTCAGATCCTTTGCTATGAGACTCGAAATTGAGCTCAAGTGCTTCCTGTTCCCATTGATCATCCTTGAGATGTTTCTACAACTTGATTGGAGTCCATCCGTGATAAATTCAATTGATTGGACATGATTTGGAAAGGCACACACCTGTCTATATAAGGTCCCACAGTTGACAGTGCATGTCAGAGCAAAAACCAAGCCATGAGGTCGATGGAATTCTCAGTAGAGCTCCGAGACAGGATTGTGTCGAGGCACAAATCTGGGAAAGGGTACCAAAACATTTCTGCGGCATTGAAGGTCCCCAAGAACACAGTGGCCTCCATCATTCTTAAATGGAAGAAGTTTGGAACCACCAAGACTCTACCTAGAGCTGGCTGCCCGGCCAAACTGAGCAATCGGGGGAGAAGGGCCTTGGTCAGGGAGGTGACCAAGAACCCGATGGTCACTCTGACAGAGCTCTAGAGTTCCTCTGTGGAGATGGGAGAACCTTCCAGAAGGACAACCATCTCTGCAGCATTCCACCAATCAGGCCTTTATGGTAGAGTGGCCAGGCGGAAGCCACTCCTCAGTAAAAAGGCACATGACAGCCCGCTTGGAGTTTGCCAAAAGGCACCTAAAGACTCTCAGACCATGAGAAACAAGATTCTCTGGTCTGATGAAACCAAGATTGAACTCTTTGGTCTGAATGCCAAGCGTCACGTCTGGAGGAAACCTGGCACCATCCCTACGGTGAAGCATGGTGGTGGCAGCATCATGCTGTGTGGTATGTGTTTCGGTGGCAGGAACTGGGAGACTAGTCAGGATCGAGGCAAAGATGAACGGAGCAAAGTACTGAGAGATCCTGGATGAAAACCTGCTCCACAGCACTCAGAACCTCTGACTGGGGCGAAGGTTCACCTTCTAACAGGACAACGACCCTAAGCACACAGCCAAGACAACGCAGGAGTGGCTTCGGGACAAGTCTCTGAATGTCCTTGAGTGGCCCTGCCAGAGCCCGGACTTGAACCCGATCTAACATCTCTGAAGAGACCTGAAAATAGCTGTGCAGCAACGCTCCCCATCCAACCTGACAGAGCTTGAGAGGATCTGCAGAGATGAGATTGAGAAACTCCCCAAATACAGGTGTGCCAAGCTTGTAGCGTCATGCCCAAGAAGACTCGATGCTGTAATCGCTGACAAAGGTGTTCAACAAAGTACTGAGTAAAGGGTCTGAATACTTATGTAAATGTGACATTTCTAAAAACCTGTTTTTGCTTCGTCATTATGGGGTATTGTGTTTAGATTGACGAGGGGGAAAAAAACAATTTAATCAATTTTAGAATAAGGCTGTAACGTAACAAAATGTGGAAAATGTCAAGGGGTCTGAATACTTTCCGAAGGCACTGTATGTGTTTGTGTATGTTTGTGTGTATGTTTGTGTGCCTGTGTGTCTCACCATCAGCCTTGCCGTCCTGCCGGGGGTAGCAGTTATAAAACACCCCGCGAGCATCGTGGGTCCAGGCCAGGCAGCTGAACTTCACCCTGTCCAGGACATCAGGCAGCTTCATGAGGTCATCAGCCTTCAGGAAGTGCACTGTCACCCAGTCGGAGCCACTGGAGCTCAGGCCGTATGCAAAGTACTCACACTCCTCCGATAGACGCCCCACTGGAAGGAGAGAGGAAGGGGAAGTAGAGAGAGGCAAGTGTATAATGTAGGCCTATCATTGATGTTTTTGTGTTTTAGCAATATACTCCACCGTTGTCACAGCAATCAAATCTAATAACAGAGGAAGAATGTAAATGGCTTGATAAGATAGGGGGAGGAGTTGTGAGGGCTCAGGTTGAGACAGACAAAGTTACGGTGTGTTTGTGTGTATTACAGTAATCAGGAGCTCACTCTTCAAAGCTACAGTCCCATCCTCAGACAGTGTGTTTGGGTCAAATAAGACTGTGGCCGGTCCATCCAGAGAGTCCTGCACATAGAGCGCATCCTGGTTCTGCAGGCCCTGGTTATGGAAGTAGAAATACCTACAGACAGAGGAAATGCCTGTTACACCATGGAGAGCATCAGACACACATATGTACTCTTTATAAAGTGTATAACAACCAGTGGAATAACCTGTATGTAACATACACTACCGTTCAAAAGTTTGGGGTCACTTAGAAATGTCTTCTTTTACCCATCTTAATCTTTAATATTTATTGGCCAGTCTGAGATATGGCTTGTTCTTTGCAACTCTGCCTAGAAGGTCAGCATCCCGGAGTCGCCTCTTCACTGTTGATGTTAAGACTGATGTTTTGCGGGTACTATTTAATGAAGCTGCCAGTTGAGGACATGTGAGGCATCTGTTTCTCAAACTAGACACTCATGTATTTGTCCTCTTGCTCAGTTGTGCACCGGGGCCTCCCACTCCACTTCTGGTTAGAGCCAGTTTGCGCTGTTCTGTGAAGGGAGTAGTACACAGCGTTGTACGAGATCTTCAGTTTCTTGGCAATTTCTCGCATGGAATAGCCTTCTTTCTCAGAACAAGAATAGTAATTCTTGTAATCGAACCCACAATTTCTGATACTCCAGATACTCAACTAGTCTCTTTCCCCCTTCTGATAACCAGGTGGCGAATCGCATCTCTGCATGTCTGGCAGACATATCAGTATGGATGACGGATCACCACCTCAAGCTGAACCCTGGCAAGACGGAGCTGCTCTTCCTCCCGGGGAAGGACTGCCCGTTCCATGATCTCGCCATCACGGTTGACAACTCCGCTGTGTCCTCCTCCCAGAGTGCGAAGAGCCTAGGCGTGACCCTGGACAACACCCTGTCGTTCTCCGCCAACATCAAGGCGGTGACCCGCTCCTGCAGGTTCATGCTCTACAACATTCGGAGAGTACGACCCTGCCTTACACAGGAAGCGGCACAGGTCCTAATCCAGGCACTTGTCATCTCCCTTCTGGACTACTGCAACTCGCTGTTGGCTGGCCTCCCTGCCTGTGCCATTAAACCCCTACAACTCATCCAGAATGCCGCAGCCCGTCTGGTGTTCAACCTTCCCAAGTTCTCTCACGTCACCCCCCTCCTCCGCACACTCCACTGGCTTCCAGTTGAAGCTCGCATCCGCTACAAGACCATGGTGCTTGCCTATGGAGCAGTGAGGGGAACGGCACCTCTGTACCTTCGGGCTCTGATCAGTCCCTACACCCAAACGAGGGCATTGCGTTCATCCACCTCTGGCCTGCTGGCTCCCTTCCTCTGCGGAAGCATAGTTCCCGCTCAGCCCAGTCAAAACTGTTCGCTGCTCTGGCACCCCAATGGTGGAACAAGCTCCCTCACGACGCCAGGACAGCGGAGTCACTCACCACCTTCCGGAGACATTTGAAACCCCACCTCTTTAAGGAATACCTGGGATAGGATAAAGTAATCCTTCTACCCCCCCAAAAAAAAAATTGTAAAGTGGTTATCCCACTGGCTATAGGGTGAACGCACCAATTGGTGAGTCGCTCTGGATAAGAGCGTCTGCTAAATGACGTAAATGTGCCCTTGAGCAAGGCACTTAACCCTAATTGCTCCTGTAAGTCGCTCTGGATAAGAGCGTCTGCTAAATGACTAAAATGTAAATGTAAATGTAATAAGTCTTTATTGCTTCTGTAATCAGTACAACAGTTTTCAGCTGTGCTAACATAATTGCAAAAGGATTTTCTAATGATCAATTAGGAGTGTGAGAGTATTTTCTTGGGAAACAGAAATAATAGTATGCAGGCTTTTGTTCCAGCCCAGCACTGAATCTGTTGATTCAGCTCATCAACTGATTCCTAACCTGTTCTTGCAGGGGCAGCTGTAGTTTAGTTCCTAACCGGTTTCTTCTCTTGTAGGGGCAGCTGTATTTTTTAGTTCCTACCTGTTTCCTCTCTTGTAGGGGCAGCTGTATTTGGGGTAGTCATAGAGCTCAGTTAGCCGCTGGTGAAACTGAGGCCTGACTGCACACTGCTCCAGGAATGGCATGGTCAGCTTATTCTGCTCCTCCACAAAGGCCTGGGCAAACACATGCACACATGTCAGAGTTCAGGAATAGGTTACAACTATAATTTTGCAATACATCCCTTGTTATTGTGTATTTTCCATAATGCATCACAATCACCTTTGTTTCTTCACTGTCAGGATCTTCCAACCAGGCATAAGGGTCACATATCTTAACCCCATGGTAGTCATCCACCTTCAGGATAGAAATACGACACTTAAATATTACAACACACTAAAAAACACACATTGTTTGAAAAGGATGCGTCACAACCTCACCTGTCTGTTCGACAGCTGAGTTCTACAGAATGTCAGTAAATCACCTTATATTACATTTAATTAATGGGCTATGATGTGGCAATTTCCAGTGGATTCCAGTTAAAAAAGAAAAAAACTGACTGATTTATGGCCTACAGCATGTGTACATGCCTCTGGCTAAAGACACAATTAAAGCAACAGTCTTAAATATATAATCTTTAGTTGCTACATCCATTATATATATATATATATATATATATATATATATATATATATATATATATCAGTGGGGAGAACAAGTATTTGATACACTACTGATTTTGCAGGTTTTCCTACTTACAAAGCATGTAGAGGTCTGTAATTTTTATCATAGGTACACTTCAACTGTGAGAGACGGAATCTAAAACAAAAATCCAGAAAATCACATTGTATGATTTTTAAGTAATTAATTTGCATTTTATTGCATGACGTAAGTATTTGATCACCTACCAACCAGTAAGAATTCCGGCTATCACAGACCTGTTAGTTTTTCTTTAAGAAGCCCTCCTGTTCTCCACTCATTACCTGTATTAACTGCACCCGTTTGAACTCGTTACCTGTATAAAAGACACCTGTCCACACACTCAATCAAACAGACTCTAACCTTTCCACAATGGCCAAGACCAGAGAGCTGTGTAAGGACATCAGGGATACAATTGTAGACCTGCACAAGGCTGGGATGGGCTACAGGACAATAGGCAAGCAGCTTGGTGAGAAGGCAACAACTGTTGGCGCAATTATTAGAAAATGGAAGAAGTTCAAGATGACGGTCAATCACTCTCGGTCTGGGGCTCTATGCAAGATCTCACCTCGTGGGGCATCAATGATCATGAGGAAGGTGAGAGATCAGCCCAGAACTACACGGCAGGACCTGGTCAATGACCTGAAGAGAGCTGGGACCACAGTCTCAAAGAAAACCATTAGTAACACACTACGCCGTCATGGATTAAAATCCTGCAGCGCACGCAAGGTCCCCCTCATCAAGCCAGCGCATGTCCAGGCCCGTCTGAAGTTTGCCAATGACCATCTGGATGATCCAGAGGAGGAATGGGAGAAGGTCATGTGGTCTGGGCGGCAGGTAGCTTAGTGGGTAAGAGCGTTGTGCCAGTAACCGAAAGGTCGCTGGTTCTAATCCCCGAGCTGACTAGGTGAAAAATCTGTCGATGTGCCCTTAAGCAAGGCACTTAACCCTAATTGCTCATGTAAGTCGCTCTGGATAAGAGCGTCTGCTAAATGACTAAAATGTAAATGTCTGATGAGACAAAAATATAGCTTTTTGGTCTAAACTCCACTCGCCGTGTTTGGAGGAAGAAGAAGGATGAGTACAACCCCAAGAACACCATCCCAACCGTGAAGCATGGAGGTGGAAACATCATTCTTTGGGGATGCTTTTCTGCAAAGGGGACAGGACGACTGCACCGTATTGAGGGGAGGATGGATGGGGCCATGTATCGCGATATCTTGGCCAACAACCTCCTTCCCTCAGTAAGAGCATTGAAGATGGGTCGTGGCTGGGTCTTCCAGCATGACAACGACCCGAAACACACAGCCAGGGCAACTAAGGAGTGGTTCCGTAAGAAGCATCTCAAGGTCCTGGAGTGGCCTAGCCAGTCTCCAGACCTGAACCCAATAGAAAATCTTTGGAGGGAGCTGAAAGTCCGTATTGCCCAGCGACAGCCCCGAAACCTGAAGGATCTGGAGAAGGTCTGTATGGAGGAGTGGGCCAAAATCCCTGCTGCAGTGTGTGCAAACCTGGTCAAGACCTACAGGAAATGTATGATCTCTGTAATTGCAAACAAAGGTTTCTGTACCAAATATTAAGTTCTGCTTTTCTGATGTATCAAATACTTATGTCATGCAATAAAATGCAAATTAATTACTTAAAAATCATACAATGTGATTTTCTGGATTTTTGTTTTAGATTCCGTCTCTCACAGTTGAAGTGTACCTATGATAAAAATTACAGACCTCTACATGCTTTGTAAGTAGGAAAACCTGCAAAATCGGCAGTGTATCAAATACTTGTTCTCTCCACTGTACATATATATATATATATATATATATATACCCATTGATTCTTGAAAAATATAACTTATAAATGCCTCATGAGCTTAGTCAACTGTGGTACCCCATCAGAACCCAAAATACAAGCTTGTTTTACTCCAATGTTAATTAACAACGTACATTTAAACAAACACGGTATAGCCTCAAAACATAGTTAAAACTATAATTGTTTATATCATGGATGGTCAGTCCGCATCCATACAGGTCTATTAATTATAGTGGTTAAATTTCTCCTTTTTACCAAAACACCACTTTGTTATTGTTTCATTTAATGATTCTAGATGTAATCTTATGACCCTTCTGCTGTATAAATTTTACGGCACATTGGACGACTTATTTCAGGGTTACTCAGCTCAGCCACACTGGTTTTGCACACAGTGAAGGCCTGCTCTTTTTTGCTCCCTCATCCTGCAATATCTTCCTTCTTGTGCGCTGCGCCTGCCACTTTAAGAATGGGCGAGAGAGATTTGAAGCTGAAAGCGCTGTTGGAATTTGACACCGACCTTACTCTCATCTCTCCGAGCTGCCGGGTACTTAAAAGCCATGGCAGAGTGTCTAAATGTGTTCTTATGTCTCTTCAAGCAGTCGCCGTCCGCTGTTTTGCTTTCTTAGTTTGTCCACCTGTCTGTCCGTACCACTACTCCACACCCTGCATGACTCAGTGACAGGATGCCCGAAGTGAAAGTAAAATCATGTTCCCCTCTCGTGTTTGACGGTGTCCACTAGTTACCACAGCCACAAAGTAAAAATGGTCTCTATCGTAAAAAAAATAATGAAAACAAACATTTGCTTTTTGGTCTTAATTTGAGGCTAGGCATAAGGTTAGCACTTTGGTTAGGGTTAGGTTTAAAATCAGATTTTAAGAAGATCATTTGCAGAAATAGGCGGGGTTTATGACTTTGTAGCTGTGGTAACTAGTGACTACCGGGTTTCACAAACTGACATGGGCAAAGATTTTTTATAACTAATGACGCGTTCAAGTGCTAGTCGGAACTAGGAAATTCAGAAATGTCCTGCTTGCACACTGGTTGAACGTGGCACGTGTGTAACTACAACCATTTAGCAAGTCGGAAATTTCAGAGTTCCGACAAGCAATTGAGCGCAGCATAAATCATTGTTCTATCTGTGACATGAGTCTGTCCCGCTGAGGTCGATACTGCTCCCAACAGGATGTGATGTCATCACCATTCAGACAGGGCAGGGCACAGTCAATGAATAGGTGTTGTTATTTTCTCATTCTCTCTCTGTGTATTTGTTTATTTATTTGTCTGAAGTGTGGTATTATTTTAAGTGCAGAAAAACGACACCCTGGTCTGAGTATAAATGTTGATAGGTAGATAAACGGAAGAGGAAAGCAAGGGAAGACACGAGATGGGCGTCTTGTGTCTGAGTGTGTATGAACAGCAGGTTGACGTTTATTGTCATGAGTCTTGTCCTGGAGGCAGAACTGAGAAATTTCCCCTTAGATAGGCCAGCTCTAAAGTCCAAATTGGCTATATTGTAATTTAAGGTTAGGGTTAGGCATTAGGGTTAGCAGTGTGGTTAATGTTGGGGTTAAGGTTAGTTAGGTTTGTGGCTGTGACCACTGCAGAGCTGCCTCCAGAACAAGATTCATGACAAAAAACACTGAACAAGGGGATTTGTTTGGTGTTAGTGGATGAGTGTAATAGAAGTGTATTTGTTGGATTGCTTACTACATGTTGGAGAGAAAGAGGATTTATGTGTCTGTCTTTGTGACATAAACGTGTCGCAGGAGTGTGACAGGGACCAGGTCTCAAAGTCCTTACGTGCTTGTGTGTGTTACTCATGTCTGGTCTGTGGCAGTGAGTTTTTGATGTGGCTCTCAAGAGATGCCACGCTTTGAATGTCAACACACCCTTGGGGGCCGTACACACATGCATACACACACTTGTGTACGCACTGCACTTGCTCACAAACCCAACAAAAAAACACCTGCACACACCATTGAGGCAGTTCAATTGAATGCCAGCTGGTGGAGACTTAAATCCAGGGACATTTAGTTGGCAATGATGTCAATGAGTTGACCTGTAAATCTCCAGATGTTTGTATTGGGCAAACAAAAATGGCAACAAACAACAAAGACATTAAGGTAATGCAAACTGTCCTCACCAAAGTTATTTTCACGAAGTTATCTAGCCTATTCCTGGGTATCAAGCATTCATGAACAAACACGATACTCTCTCTCTCTCTCTCTCTCTCGCTCTCTGTCAATTCAATCTCTCTTATTGTATTATGTATGTGATACATGGTTGGGATACGAAAGTGATACGTGGTTGTCTCGCCTGGCCATCTTAAGATGAATGCACTAGCTGTGGGTCGCTCTCCAAGGGAGCGTCTGCTGAATGGCTAAATTGTAATGTAAATGTAGTGCTATGTCTGTATACAGTGCATTTGGAAAGTATTCAGACCCCTTGACTTTTTCCACATTTTGTTACGGATTCAATTGTTTTTTCCCCTCATCAATCTACACACAATACCCCACAATGACAAAGCAAAAACAGGTTTCTATATATTTTTGCACATTTACTAAAAAATTTAACAGAAATATTACATTTACATAAGTATTCTGACCACTCCTGTGTTGTCTTGGCTGTGTGCTTAGGGTCGTTGTCCTGCTGGAAGGTGAACCTTCGCCCCAGTCTGATGTCCTGAGAGCTCAGGAGCAGGTTTTCATCAAGGATCTCTCTGTACTTTGCTCCGGTAAACTTTCCCTCAAACCTGACTAGTCTCCCAGTCCCTGCCGCTGAAAAACGTGCCTTGTGGCAAACTCCAAGCGGGCTGCCGTTCCTTTTTCTGAGGAGTGGCTTCCATTTGCCCACTCTACCATAAAGGCCTGATTGGTGGAGTGCTGCAGAGATGGTTGTCCTTCTGGAAGGTTCTCCCATCTCCACAGAGGAACTCTGGAGCTCTGTCAGAGTGACCATCGGGTTCTTGATCACGTTCCTGACCAAGGCCCTTCTCCCCCGATTGCTCAGTTTGGCCGGGCAGCCAGCTCAAACTTCCACTTAAGAATGATGGAGGCCACTGTGTTCTTGGGGACCTTCAATGCTGCAGAAATGTTTTTGGTACCCTTCCCCAGATCTGTGCCTCGACACAATCCTGTCTCGGAGCTCTACTGACAATTCCTTCGACCTCATGGCTTGGTTTTTGCTCTGACATGCACTGTCAACTGTGGGACCTTATATAGACAGGTGTGTGCCTTTCCAAATCATGTCCAATCAATTGAATTTACCACAGGTGGACTCCAATCAAGTTGTAGAAACATCTCAAGGATAATCAATGGAAACAGGATGCACCTGAGTTCAATTTCGAGTCTCATAGCAAAGGGTCTGAATACTTATGTAAATAAGGTATTTCTGTTTTTAATTTTTTTTAATACATTTGCAAACATTTCTAAAAACCAGTTTTTTTTTGTCATTATGGGGTATTGTGTGTAGATTGATGAGGAACATTTCTTATTTAATCCATTTTAGAATAAGGCTGTAACGTAACAAAATGTGGAAAAAGTGAATACTTTCCGAATGCACTGTATGTACGTAAAGCGCGCACCTGACACAGGCCAGGCAACCTCCGTTGTTCACTGGAAGAAAACGGAGGAGGTGAGACCGGGAACAGCTCGAAGGTCGGGACCTGTAAAACATAGTTATACATAGGTATAACCTTGGACGCAAAAGCTGTATTAGGATGTAACCACCAACGGATCAGACCCCGGGGTAGAGACGTCAATCCCTACATGACACGCCGAGAGTCAAAACATTTATTTAATCCGTTTTAGAATAAGGCTGTAACGTAACAAAATGTGGAAAAAATCAAGGGGTCTGAATACTTTCCGAATGCACATGTATATTATGTATTTTATTTGTTGTGTACAGGAAGAGTAGCCGCTGCCTCGGCAGTAGCTAATTGGGAATCCTAATAAACACTAGTACTAATATCCCCACAGCAGCCATACGTCAGAGGGCAGGCTGACAGACACACGTCAACATGGTAGCACAGATTATGCGCATACAGATTTGTAGAGGTACATAAATGTCTGGACACACACTCGTATGATAAATACCTACACACTCTCTTGAATGCACAGACACAATCATGAATGTACATACTTACTGTGAACTACACACACACACTATTCACAAGAATAAGAGCATGTAATACAGTGTGATACAGTACATCCTTTCATAGACCATAGTGTTATTATTGATACAGTAGCTGTGTCATGATTAAAGAGAACAGGTTCTGATACAATGTCACCTGACTATTAAAATTCAGCAAGTCATACTTATAAGGAAATGATGTCACCAATCAACCTTATTCCTGATTCACACTCCTATAGAAATGTTTCCTAGACTCAACACGACCTGGTTATAAAAATAACTTGATGTCAACAATCCACCTTCAGTTTCACTGCCAAATGACACAAATACACGGGTGAAAACCTCCATTAGTTTCCGACGCAGATCACTTTTCTGAGGTGACTCATATTTGCCATGTACTGTGCTTTCTATGACGTAGTGTGATAATGCCTAAAGTAATTCGATTTAACTTCAAGGAGATGGAAATCCTTCCTCTCCACCACCCCCCTCTCTCTCTCTCTCTCTCTCTCTCTATCTCTCTCTCTCTCTCTCTCTCTCTCTCTCTCTCCCCCTCTCTCTCTATCGCTCTCTTGTCCTCCTCTATGGCCCTCAGGTATTCACCTGTTACCTAATGGAGCAGGTGTTTTGGACCGCCCTGACTGGCAGACAGACAGATAGTCTCTCCTCAGGTTGTGTGGAAAAACTACAGAGGCAAGCAAGTGACCACACACAACACACACACAACAACCCTGGGTGGTCCTCTCAACACTGGGAAAACGAGAAAACGTTTTTAGAGAAATTCGCCTGTCAAGCAGACTGTGATTGCTTCACTGTTTTTCTGGTCAAAAACAGCTGCTGCTACTACTACTTTTCAAAATAGACTATTACTGATACGTTCGTTTTTCATGTGTACAAGTCTATGTTGCATGCTTTCATACGATTCTGTCAAATAGAAACATTGTTTGTGAAGCATAAAAAAGCAGACAAGATGCTGTAAACAGTCACACTTCTGGTGTAGCATTATTTTAGCTATAAGAGTGTATGTTTTACACAAACTATTTTTAAGCTTAGTGTGAGGCTATGAACCTTCACAATTTATTGCTATTTCTCTATTGTGGTTTCATAGATGAATTAACTGAGGAATAAGAGGGTTTTGTGTAGGCAGACATTTGTTGTGATGTGGCGCATCCGTAGCGCATCATGGATTAGCCCTAAGGATGGAGAGAACAAAAACAGGTTTTGATTTTCGGACGTTCAATCTGTCTAATCCATAAAGCTGTGAAAACGACTTGGAGAAGGAGGGAGGGAGGAAGGAGTCAGGGAGGAGAGGACAGATGGTTAATTTTGGTCTAATTAGTGTTGCAGTGAAAAGCAAGATCGTGTCCCAAATGGTACCCTATAGTGCATCATTTTTTACCAGGGCTCATAGGTGCACTATGTAGGGAATACACTCATACAAAAAAAGCTGAGCCCTTTAAAGAACCCTTTTTGGTTCCAGGTAGAACCCTTTTGGTTTCAGGTAGAACCCTTTTGGGTTCCATGTAAAACCCTTTGCACGAGGGTTCTACATGGAACCCAAAAGGGTTCTACCTGCGACCAAAAATTGTTATCCTATTGGGACAACCAAATAACCCTTTTGGAACCCTTTGTTCTAAGAGGATGCCATTTGGGACACAGCCCAAGACAAAGGAAGCTTGATATAGTGGAACATTATTATTTTTTGTATCAGTAATGCCCATTTATAAATGTAGATGGCAAGGATTGACAGAAAATACAGTACATTTAAAGTACACTTACCTTTACCAGACAAGCAAACAAAGTTTGACCCCAAAAAAGAGGACAATGAGCATGATAATGATGATAAGTATGAACAGTTGAAGGCAATTGTAGATTGCTGATATAATACATCAGTGGAGATGAAGACGAGAGCAATGAATCAGACTATTGATGATGATGACAATGAATACAACAGGGAGAGACGATGACAGCAAGACTTAGCACTTAGGACAGCAACATCCCCTATCCATTACCTCACAACCGTACTGTAACTCTGCTAGCTAACTGATTGATCGATCAGTAATTATGCATGCAGCCCTAACTGGCCTGCTGTAACTAAGGTGTGGTGAGGCTGGATTTAGTGGGGAGGAAAGTGGACCAGGCCACAGACAGTTGGGTGGTTATGAAAGCAGCCAGAGCCAGACAGGCCGATGAGACAGTGGTCCTCCCTCCCATCTGTGTTAGACCATTAGCATATGGGCTAATGGGCTAACACATACAGTCAGGTAGCCTGCCAATTTGCATCGGGATTAGCCAGTCAGATTATAGAGAAGCCACAAGACTGCCTGAGAGGGAGAGGATGTGGTGGCGGCTGGAACAGTACTGGCTCTCGGTTCACTGCCAAGTTAAGGGATGATGTGGAGACCATGTTATGGCACTGAAAAAGACACGAATAGATAACGAGAGAGGGAAAGAAAGAGCTCAGAGCATATATGCTCCGTGCACTCATTACACTGTCAGTTAATTGCAAATCTCAAACACACACACACACACTGTGAGGGGAGCATTGTGATCAGCCCCCTCCTCAAGTGTAGAGTATGGGGGACTGACAAGAGATAATATGTGATTACATATTATATTGAATATTTGGATTATCATTGTGGTCATAAATTCAAACTCAGATATACCTCACAAACCTTTCCATTGGTGATCATCTGCTTAGTAGTCAACGCTAATATCTTTGGCTCAGAAATGCTAGATTTGAAGCCATATTACAACTAAAAGTGGTACTCTATAAACTCCTCATATAGAAATTGACAATGTGCAGATTTGTTGCCTTTAGAGATCATATAAAGTCAGGCGTGGGAGTATTTATCAATGTATTTACATCTGGTTAGGCCTATTGTTGCTTTTCAGGGAGATTGACAGACACATGACATAAATTAGATGTCCATTATTACGACAGAAGGTATTATTCCTCACCTTACTGGTATGATAATTCAGTTTTTCTCGTCAATCTGTTTTTCTGCTCAAAATAAAATTGTAGTTTTTAGTACCAGGAGCTTGATTTGAATGGTATATCTCACCTCATTTTCACGTCATCTCACTCATTATTACCAGTGAATACACAACTGAAATAATTCATAACATTTTACCACTATATAAAAAACATGTAATACATGGGATGAGGAGTTGTCACGTTTGTTTTCCATCCTCACGGCAGAGCACGTGTAGGGCCTAGAGGGGCAGTTAAAGACTAGCAGGATTAAGACAATTAGGGGGATGATTTGTTGTCCGAAAGAGGAGAAGAAGCAGATTAAATATGGAGAATTAGGTCAAAGTGATGATGATGGCTAGAAGAAGGAGGGAGGAGAAAGGAGGGAGGAGAAGGAGGAGGAGGTGGGGAGGATTGGGGTCAGAGAAACCGATTGCGGTAACACTGGACTGGAGAGTGCCAAGACATAAGTGGTGACGGAGGGAGAGAGAGGGAGGGAGCGAAAGTCAAGGAAGGCTATAACGGGACTAAGAGAGATGTTGTGTTGCCTAGTGATGTGTGAAGTCAGGTAACCTCATCAACTGTACTTCACCTGCTTTGCTCCCTGGGCGCGTCTGTCTGGGGTTTTTCCCCTGTCTACACACCACTGAATCAGCACAGGGTGTTCTATTTGTTTTTTCCTCCTCTTTTCTTCCTCCTCCTCCTCTCATTATTTTTTCCCTCTCTCCACCAGCCTAATTAGCAGACACTTTTATTGATCTGTGGGATTTGGGCTCAGATCCTCCCTGTCTGGCAGACAGATCTGTGGTAAAGTCGTTCTGGGGGTCTTTGGAGGTCACCCCTGTAGACGAGCCCACCTGTTAACCCCTAGCCCATGCAGACAGTGTAACACCCCTCATCCCCTTCTGAGGGGGTGTTTTGCAGTTGGGCCGCACGTGGGTGGCGTGTGGATAAAGCCTGTGTTTTCTAATTAGTGTGGGGTTTGGGTTTGTGCTAATACAACCCATAAGCTACAACTGTCATGATGACAAATCTTCCCAAAAATCTAATAATGTGGACCTATAGTAAAATAAACACGATAGCATGTCCTAACAAAAAAAGTATGGTTTTGACACATAAAGAAAATAGCTAGCATGAATTAGCACGTGCTGGCCCCAGCTAACACAAATTAAATAGTTTTGTCACATAGCAAAAAAACAGAAGGTAGCCCTTTCCTGCAGTCAATGACCAAAATCGCCCTCTTTGGCCTCATGGGTGAAATGTTATTAATATTTTTCATAATGTCATAATTAATAACGCTTTTATTTATTTTATTTCATGAAAATCTGGTGTTTGTATGTCAAACAGTTTTGTTATATTTCAGTCTTCTGTGATATACAGTACCAGTCAAAAGTTTGGATGCACCTATTCATTTTCTACATTGTAGAATAATAAAGAAGACATCAAAACTATAAAATAACACATATGGAATCATGTAGTAACCAAAACAGTGTTAAACAAATCAAAATATATTTTATATGTGAGATTCTTCAAAGTAGCCACCCTTTGCCTTGATGACAGCTTTGCATACTCTTGGCATTCTCTCAACCAGCTTCACCTAGAATGCTTTTCCAACAATCTTGAAGGAGTTCCCACATATGCTGAGCACTTGTTGGCTGCATTTCCTTCACTCTGCCGTCCGATTCATCCCAAACCATCTCAATTGGGTTGAGGTCGGGGGATTGTGGAGGCCAGGTCATCTGATGCAGCACTCCATCACTCTCCTTCTTGGTAAAATTGCCCTTACACAGCCTGGAGGTGTGTTGGGTCATTGTCCTGTTGAAAAACAAATGATAGTCCCACTAAGACTAAACCAGATGGGATGGCGTATCGCTGCAGAATGCTGTGGTAGCCATGCTGGTTAAGTGTGCCTTGAATTCTAAATATATCACAGACAGTGTCAACAGCAAAGCACCCCCACACCATAACACCTCCTCCTCCATGCTTTACGGTGGAAACAACACATCCGGAGATCATCCGTTCACCCACACCGCATCTCACAAAGACACAGCGGTTGGAACCAAAAATCTCCACCAGTCTAATGTCCATTGCTCGTGTTTCTTGGCCCAAGCAAGTCTTTTATTGGTGTCCTTTAGTAGTGGT
This sequence comes from Coregonus clupeaformis, assembly GCF_020615455.1. NCBI lineage: Eukaryota > Metazoa > Chordata > Actinopteri > Salmoniformes > Salmonidae > Coregonus > Coregonus clupeaformis. The sequence continues at coordinate 23,561,357 of NC_059199.1, forward strand.
TTCTTTACAGCAATTCGACCATGAAGACCTGAATCACACAGTCCCCTCTGAACAGTTGATGTTGAGATGTGTCTGTTACTTGAACTCTGTGAAGCATTTATTTGGGCTGCAATTTCTGAGGCTGGTAACTCTGATGAAATTATCCTCTGCAGCAGAGGTAACTCTGGGTCTTCCATTCCTGTGGCAATCCTCATGAGAGCCAGTTTCATCATAGCGCTTGATGGTTTTTGTGACTGCACTTGAAGAAACTTTCAAAGTTCTTGAAATGTTCAGTGTTGACTGACCTTCATGCCTTAAAGTAATGATGGACTGTCGTTTCTCTTTGCTTATTTGATCTGTTCTTGCCATAATATGGACTTGGTCTTTTACCAAATAGGGCTATCTTCTGTAGACCCCCCTACCTTGTCACAACACAACTGATTGGCTCAAACGCATTAAGAAGGAAAGAAATTCCAAAAATTTACTTTAAAGCCTCCTGTAGCTCAGTTGGTAGAGCATGGCACTTGCAACGCCAGGGTTGTGGGTTCGATTCCCACGGGGGGCCAGTATGAAAAATGTATGCACTAACTGTAAGTCGTCTCTGGATAAGAGCATCTGCTAAATGACTAAAATGTAAATGTAAATGTAAGAAGGCACACCTGTTAATTGAAATGCATTCCAGGTGACTACCTCATGAAGCTGGTTGAGAGAATGCCAAGAGTGTGCAAAGCTGTCATCAAGGCAAAGGGTGGATATTTGAAGAATCTCAAATATAAAATATATTTTCATTTGTTTAACACTGATTTGGTTACTAAATGATTCCATATGTTGAGTAAAAAATAAAAGCAGATAACTAAAGAGCAGCAGTAAAATAAAACTTAGGGAGGCTAAATACAGGGGGTACTGGTACAGAGTCAATGTGTGGGGGCACTGGCTAGTCGAGGTAATATGTACATGTGGGTAGAGTTAAAGTGACTATGCATAAATAATAAACAGAGTAGCAGCAGCGTAAAAGAAGGGAGGGGTGCAAGTTGTCCAGGTAGCCATGATTAGCTGTTCAGGAGTTTAATGGCTTGGGGGTAGAAGCTGTTAATAAGCCTTTTGGACCTAGACTTGGCGCTCCGGTACCGCTTGCCGTGCGGTAGCAGAGAGAACAGTCTATGACTAGGGTGGCTGGAGTCTTTGACAATTTTTAGGGCCTTCCTCTGACACCGCCTGGTATAGAGGTCCTGAATTGCAGGAAGCTTGGACACAGTGATGTACTGGGCCGAATACACTACCCTCTGTAGTGCCTTGCGGTCGGAGGCCGAGCAGTTACCATACCAGACGGTGATGTAACCAGTCAGGATGCTCTCGATGGTGCAGCTATAGAACTTTTTGAGGATCTGTCGACCCATGCCAAATCTTTTCAGTCTCCTGAGTGAGAATAGGCTTTGTAGTGCACTCTTCACGACTGTCTTGGTGTGTTTGGACCATGATAGTTTGGTGATGTGGACACCAAGGAACTTGAAGCTCTCAACCTGTTCCACTACAACCCTGTCGATGAGAATGGGGGCATGCTCAGTCCTCTTTTTTTCCTGTAGTCCACAATCATCTCCTTTGTCTTGATCACGTTGAGGGAGAGGTTGTAATCCTGGCACCACACGGCCAGGTCTCTGACCTCCTCCCTATAGGCTGTCTCATCGTTGTTGGTGATCAGGCCTACCACTGTTGTGTCGTCGGCAAACTTTTAGTGATGGTGTTGGAGTCGTGCCTGGCCATGCAGTCATGGCTGAACAGGGAGTACAGGAGGGGACTGAGCACGCACCCCTGAGGGGCCCCCGTGTTGAGGATCAACATGGCAGATGTGTTGTTACCTACCCTTACCACCTGGGGGCGGCCCATCAGGAAGTCCAGGATCCAGTTGCAGAGGGAGGTGTTTAGTCCCAGGGTCCTTAGCTTAGTGATGAGCTTTGAGGGCACTATGGTGTTGAACGCTGAGCTGTAGTCAATGAATAGCATTCTCACGTAGGTTTTCCTCTTGTCCAGGTGGGAAAGGGCAGTGTGGAGTGCAATAGAGATTGCATCATCTGTGGATCTGTTGGGGCGGTATGCAAATTGGAGTGGGTCTAGGGTTTCTGGGTTAATGATGTTGATGTGTGCCATGACCAGCCTGTGTGCCATGACCAGCCCATTTAGTCAGGTTATCTTAGTGTCGTTGGGCACAGGGACTATGGTGGTCTGCTTGAAACATGTTGGTATTACAGACTCAGTCAGGAACATGTTGAAAATGTCAGTGAAGACACTTGCCAGTTGGTCAGCACATGCTCGGAGTACACGTCTTGGTAATCCGTCTGGCCCTGTGGCCTTGTGAATGTTGACCTGCTTAAATGTCTTACTCACATCGGCTACGGAGAGCGTGATCACATAGTCATCCGGAACAGCTGATGCTCTCATGCATGCTTCAGTGTTGCTTGCCTCGAAGCGAGCGTAGAAGTGATTTAGCTCGTCTGGTAGGCTTGTGTCACAGGGCAGCTCCCGGCTGTGCTTCCCTTTTGTAGTCTGTAATAGTTTTCAAGCCCTGCCACATCCGACGAGCGTCAGAGCCGGTGTAGTACAATTAAATCTTAGTCCTGTATTGACTCTTTGCCTGTTTGATGGTTCATCGGAGGGCATAGCAGGATTTCTTATAAGCGTATGGGTTAGAGTCCCGCTCCTTGAAAGCGGCAGCTCTACCCTTTAGCTCAGTGTTACCTGTAATCCGTGGCTTCTGGTTGAGGTATGTACGTACGGTCACTGTGGGGACGACATCATCGATGCACTTATTGATGAAGCCAGTGACTGATGTGGTGTACTTCTCAATGCTATCGGAAGAATCCCGGAACATATTCCAGTCTGTGCTAGCAAAACAGTCCTGTAGCTGTGAAACTCTTCTCCACTTTCTCTAACTCCTTAATCCTCCATCTCCTCCCCCTCCCTCCTCCCTCTTTGTGGATGACTTTGTCAACCACTTTTTAAAAAAGGTTGACGATATCCACTCCTCTTTCACTAAGCCTATTGAGTCCACTGGTCCAACTCACACAGAACTACCCTACGCCTTGACCTCTTTCTTCCCTCTCTCTCCCTTCGAAATCCTTTGACTAGTGATGTCCGGCCTCCCGACAACCTGCACACTTGACCCCATCCCCTCCTCCCTTCTCGAGACCATCTCTGGAGACCTTCTCCCATTCCATTAACTCATATCTGACCACTGGCTGCAGCTCCTCTGACTTCAAGATGGCCAGAGTCATTCCCCTCCTCAAGTAACCAACTGTTGTGACATGACCTTTATTAATCTAATGACTGTTATTTATCTAATTAACAATGTTTAATTGTTACCCGATTAAATTAATAATGTAACAATGAACTCATTAGGATTTGAGGCACCACGGGAGCAGTTGTTTAAAGAGTTACCAGCTCCCGAATAAAACTCTAGAAGGTATATACATATTACATCGATATACAGTCAACTTGTTAATTATTACCTCGTATCATATCATCATTCTGAACGTCGTAACCTCCTTGCATCTGCAGAAACCCCAGCCTTACTTATGATTCAGTACTACACAAATTGGTCCAATTATTTATTTACTAGCTAACTCAATGGTAACACAGGATAACATACACACTTAATGCATTAACAACAGTTCCCTAGTGGACTGACAACAACATAATAATAATAATAATAATATGCCATTTAGCAGACATGACTGCTTGTTACAAAAGAGGGAGAGGTAGAGAGACGGGGACAGAGACACTTAACGTTGGTACATTTAGAAACTACTCTCACTTATATTTCTCCTATACTTTGCACACGAACCACCGCCCGCTTGGAGTAAGAAATCATGAATGTATTTACGTGAGGTGCCGCCGTGTAGCTCTCTCTCTCTAAACCGGACCGCCCTGGAAAGGGAGTTGGTCGGGCCTTCTCGCGGCTTGCTCGTAAGGCTCTGATTGTCCAACAGTTACAACAAGTCTTCTACTGTTGTGGTCCTCTGTAGTTGTCCGATGTCTGGTGACTTGTCATGTAGTCCAAAACAGAACTACAGAATGGATTTTCCTTCCACTCGTTCTGGAAGATTGGTTCTGTGAAAATAGGCTAGCCAGCCATGTTGATGGTTCCCCAGTGGGGTGATGAGAGTAGCTTAGTAGGATGGTTTGAAAAGAGTAGTAGAATGGTCCCACTTAAATTCACTTTTCCAGATACTGTACTTAGGACAGCTAATCAGCCATACCAGTGATTGTCTGAGAGGGGAATTTCCTTCTCCACCTCGTGTTGGTATTCAGAGTTCAAACCACTTTATACACGTAGCTGCAGCCTGGCGATGTACTGGTCTGAGAGTTCCAACCATTTTTTACGTGTAGCGGTTGCTTCAGGTCTTTCTGGTCTAAAGGTTAATTTCTCGACGAAGCCTTTATGCACTCTGGTCGAAAGGGACGGTTCCGTCATGTTGACACGTTCTCTGACCTCACTCGGGGCGTAACTACTTACTGTGCAAAGTTTATCTCAAACCATTATCTCTTTTGGAAAACAAAAATTACAGTACTATCTTAACAAAGATACTTTCGTAATTGTTCATACTTCATGCACAACGCATCGGATGAAAACTTCATACATGTAGTGGACATACTTTCCAAGTTACAGTATTTCCTCTATAGCATTTTTAATGACATCACAAAATATGAAATTAGTTTTCCATAGACCTCCTCTGACCATTCCCCACATTCTTATGTTAGAAATATTGTTCCAGTATTCACTTTTTGAACATGTTAGAGTTTTGGCGGGAAAAGTCTGTTAAAAGTATTTCATTAGTACTGGAGGGGGAGAGAGAATCTATCTCCTTAAATTTACGACAGGGCGTGAGGTGTCTGGTTGAAGCTCCCCCTGCAAACCTGATCTGACTCGTTTTGGATCCTCCCAGGACAGTCATGACACAACACTCAACCCCTCTGACGTCAAAAACTACATACTGGTATCCCTTCTTTCCTTTCTTTTCAAAACACTTGAGCGTGCTGTCTCTGACCATCTCTCTCAGTATGATCTTCTCGACCATAACCAGTCAGGCTTCAAGGCGGCTCACTCAACTGAGACCGCTCTCCTCTGTGTCACAGAGGCTTTCCGCTCTGCCAAAGCTGACTCTCTCTCTCCTCTGTTCTTATCCTCCTAGATCTGTCCGCTGCTTTCAACACTGTGAAACTGTGATCCTCCTCTCAGGGTTGGGCATCTCAGGCTCTGTACACAGGCATCCTACCTGGCAGGTCGCTCCTACCAGGTTGCGTGGAAATGATGTGTGTCTGCACCACGTGCTCTCACTACTGGTGTCCCGCAGGACTTGGCTCTAGTCCCTCTCCTCTTTTCTCTTCACATCAAGTAACTTGGTTCTGTCATATCCTCACATGGTCTCTCCTATCATTGCTATGCGGATGACACTTAACTACTCTTCTCCTTCCCCCCCTTCTGACACCCAGGTGGCGACACGCATCTCTGCGTGCCTGGCAGACAGCTCAGCTTGGATGTCGGCCCACCACCTCAAGCTCAACCTCGACAAAACGGAGCTGCTCTTCCTCCCGGGAAAGCCCTGCCCGTTCCAAGACCTCTCCATCAAAAATCCTGTCACGGTTTCGGCCGAGGCTGCTCCTCCTCCTTGCTCGGGCAGGCTTCGGCGGTCGTCGTCCCCGGAGTACTAGCTATCACCGTTTGATGTTTTCGATGTTTGATTGGTTTTGTCTTGTGTGTACACCTGTTTCCTTTTTTGGTTGATTATGTCTCCTATAAGTTTCTCGTTGTGTTAGTCATGTGTTGTGTGTGATTGTGCGCCTGTCTTCTGGTGCGGCTCGTCATTTGTATTTTTGTATATTCCAGTCGTCGCACTGTATGGTTTCGTGCGCCTTGGATTATTTGTGTTTTGCGCATTGTTGCGCATAGTCCGCCTCCTACGTTGTTGAGGCCAGAGTCTGTTTATTTTTGTGTGTTCAGTAAAGTCGGTTGGACTTAGCTTCTGTGTCCTGCGTGTGACTCCTACACCACATCCACATCAGCCAGTTCTGACAAATCCTTGGCGTGACCCTGGACAACACCTTGTCATTCTCTGCAAACATTAAAGCAGTGACTCACTCCTGCAGGTTTGTCGAGAATTACCTTTCTTCACACAGGAATCAGCGCAGTTCCTAATCCAGGCACTTGACATCTCCCGTCTAGACTACTGCAACTCTGTTGGGCTCCCCACTTGTGCCATTAAACCCATGCAACTTATCCAGAATGCAGTGGCCTGTAGTCATGGATGCCAAGGAAAGCCAGGCTTCCCCAAAGAATATACCAATAAAATTAATTTAAAAAAAATATTTAGTCTCTCTGTGTTTCATCATTTTCCTTCCATTCACAAGAGGCTGAATGTATTTCACCAGAGAAAGCATCCGAGCAAGAGAAACAGCACCCCTCTGTCTCTGTATGTGTAGCCCCTGTGTAGCTCAGTTGGTAGAGCATGGCGCTTGCAACGCCAGGGTTGGGGGTTCGATTCCCATGGGGGGCCAGTATGAAAAAACTAAATGTATGCACTCACTAACTGTAAGTCACTCTGGATAAGAGTGTCTGCTAAATGACTAACATTTAAATGTAGCCCTTCAATGACATCATTGCTGCCCGTAGCATTGAATGCAAGGGAAGCCAGCGAGCATTTGGCCTCCCTTGATAAAAAAGTATAAAATAATAGCCAATCAGCATTGAGGTCCACTGTGAATGGTCCTGGCCTACACAAAAACATTGTCAAGGGAAGCCAGTTTGGATTTGGCTTCACACCAATCACATCAAAAGCTAAATGTGATTGACAAAAAAAACTTGAATTGTTGTGTCGTTGTCGCTCGCGGTGGCTAGCTAGCTAAAATTGTCCCTTTCCTAAATTAGCCATGGATGGAGATATGGATTTTGACTTGTGGTTTTACTTAATTCTCCCAGCTGGCCAATGATTATAACAGCGATTCTGATCCAACCATAAATTCATACATTGTGCCCCTGGCCTGAGAGGATGGAAGTTCAATATGTAGCTAGATGTAGTAGGCTAATGTTAACTAGCTGGCTCATCGTTGCCCATGAAAGGAAGTTAGGCTAGCGAACAAGCATTTTAGCCAGGTAGCCTAGGACAACAAAAAATAAAAGCATGTACTTTATGACAGTCATAGACCGTTTTGTCAACATGAAAGAGAGGAGGATGGCATTGGCATTTCTTTACAAGTAGGGTGAGTCAACATGTTTTTTTTCTACTTGCACGAATGCACACACACACAGAGAGAGAGAGAGAGAGAGAGAGAGAGAGAGAGAGAGAGAGAGAGAGAGAGAGAGAGAGAGAGAGAGAGAGAGAGAGAGATCAGAACCATGGACAGCCATATCATATTTAGCTTACATTGATTGGACTAAATCGTTTTTGGTGTCTTTTAATTGTCTGTTTTAGACTAAGCATAGGTGATTTGATGATGTTGAAATGGTGCTGGAATAGTGGAGGCAGCTCCTGTTTTCTTTGCGACTTGCGGTAACTCTCCGTGGTTCTGAATCAATAATTGTTTAGTAGTCTGAAAATGTCGGAAACATTAACTTGCTTGACCATGCTGTAGGTCATGTAACTATTTGTTGCATGCAATTTGCTTGGTGGACTTCACCGGAAAGAGGTTGAACTCCGGTTTTGTGATGATACAAAGGTGTGGTTGAGTTTATTCTGCAACTGTGTCTTCTTATTGTCTCGGCCTTCGGGCTATATATCACGGTTGCAAGGCATATCAACTAACAGGTTATAGAGCAAACAACGCGATTATCACAACACATAGGTTGTAATATGGCTTTTTTTCTGGCTTGGCCTGGTGTTCAACCTTCCTAAGTTCTCCCATGTCACCCCGCTCCTCTGCACACTCCACTGGCTTACAGTCGAAGCTCACCTCATCTTCAAGACCCTGGTGCTTGCCTACGGAGCAGCAAGGGGAACTGCACCTCCTTACCTTAAGGCTATGTTCAAACCCTACATCCCAACCTGAGCACTCTGTTCCACCACCTCTAGTCTCTTCGCCCTCACACCCCTAAGGGAGGGTAGCTCCCGCTCAGTCCAGTCAAAGAGCTTCTCTGTCCTAGCACTCCAATGGTGGAAGAAGCTGCTGTTGCAGGGGCTCTTATAGGCCGGGTAGTGTCCCGCAGGGTGATTACGACAGATGCATCCTTACTGGGATAGGAAGCAGTGTGTGTGGGCTACTCGAAAAGAGGGATTTGGTCAACAGCGCAAAGAGCTCTGCATATCAATTACCTAGAGCTACTGACTGTTTTTCTAGCGCTGAAACGTTTCCTTCCAATGTTGGAGGGCCAGCATGTGTTGGTAAAGTCTGACAACAGGACACCAGAACGGTGGTCGCAGACAGAGGGGGATGTGGTCTTTCTCTCGCCTAAACCTGGCCCATTATCTGCTCGTATGGAGCAGTGCACATTTCCTGACGCTGATGGCGACGTATCATCCCGGAATGTTCAACGTGGGTGCTTTTCTACTTTCCAGGGGGGGTCCTATCTCTGCGGGGTGTAAACTGCACCCTTCGGTGGTTGACCAGATATGGGAACGGTTTGGCAGGGCCGACGTAGATCTTTACGCATCTCAGGAAAACGCGCATTGCCGTCTGTTCTTCTCAAAGAGGGTTCTGGGAGCTCCGTTGGGAACGGATGCTTTGGAGTATCAGTGGCCTCGGCCCCTGCTCTATGCGTTTCCTCCAGTGGACCTGATTCAGGCCACTGTGGAGTGGGTCCATCAGGAGGGTCTGTTGTCGATTCTGGGGGCTCCCCATTGACACAGACAACCCTGGTTCCCGGAGATCATCCGTCTGTTGGGCGGGGACCAGTAAAGGATTCTGTGTCGTCGGGATCTATTGTCGCAGGCGCACGGGAGAATTTGGCACCAATGAACGCAGATATGGATCTGTGGGTTTGGTCCCTGAAAGGTTGAATTTGACGCCCAAGGGTTTACCCTGGAACGTGATTACGACTATACAGTCGGCGCATGCGCCCTCTACGAGAGGGTTGTATACATATAAGTGCCGTGCATTTGAGATTTGGTGTCAGGTTAAAGGAGTTTCTTCTTTTCAGAGCTCATTCGTGGACATTTTGATGTTCTTACAATAGTATTTTGAGCAGGGCCTTTCTTTTTCCACATTGAAGTTTATATGGCAGCCATCTTGGCGTGTCATGTAGGGATTGACATCTCTACCCCGGGGTCTGATCCGTTGGTGGTTACATCCTAATACAGCTTTTGTGTCCAAGGTTATACCTATGTATACCTATGTCTTACAGGTCCCCGACATTCGAGCTGTTCCCGGTCTCGCCTCCTCCGTTTTCTTCCAGTGAACAACGGAGGTTGCCTGGCCTGTGTCAGGTGCGCGCTTTACGCACATACAGTGCATTTGGAAAGTATTCAGACCCCTTCAATTTTTCCACATTTTGTTACGTTACAGCCTTATTCTAAAATGGATTACATAAGAAATGTTCCTCATCAATCTACACACAATACCGCATAATGACAAAGTGAAAACATGTTTTTAGAAATGTTTGCAAATTTATAAAAAATTTAAAGCAGAAATACCTTATTTACATAAGTATTCAGATCCTTTGCTATGGGACTCCAAATTGAGCTCAGGTGCATCCTGTTTCCATTGATTATCCTTGAGATGTTTCTACAACTTGATTGGAGTCCACCTGTGGTAAATTCAATTGATTGGACATGATTTGGAAAGGCACACACCTGTCTATATAAGGTCCCAGAGTTGACAGTGCATGTCAGAGCAAAAACCAAGCCATGAGGTTGAAGGAATTGTCCATAGAGCTCCGAGACAGGATTGTGTCGAGGCACAGATCTGGGGAAGGGTACCAAAACATTTCTGCAGCATTGAAGATCCCCAACAACACAGTGACATCCATCATTCTTAAGTGGAAGTTTGGAACCACCAAGACTCTTCCTAGAGCTGGCTGCCCAGCCAAACTGAGCAATCGGAGGAGAAGGGCCTTGGTCAGGGAGGTGACCAAGAACCCGATGGTCACTCTGGAGCTCCAGTGTTCCTCTGTGGAGATGGTAGAACCTTCCAGAAGGACAACCATCTCTGCAGCACTCCACCAAACAGGACTTCATGGTAGAGTGGCCAAATGGAAGCCACTCCTCAGTAAAAGGCACGACAGCCCGCTTGGACATTGCCAAAAGGCGCCTAAAGGACTCTCAGACCATGAGAAACAATATTCTCTGGTCTGATGAAACCAAGATTGAACTCTTTGGCCTGAATGCCAAGCGTCACGTCTGGAGGAAACCTGGCACCATCCCAACGGTGAAGCATAGTGGTGGCAGCATCATGCTGTGGGGATGTTTTTCAGCGACAGGGACTGGGAGACTAGTCAGGATCAAGGAAAAGATTAACAGAGCAAAATACAGAGAGATCCTTGATGAAAACCTGCTACAGAGTTCTCAGGATCTCAGACTGGGGCGAACGTTCACCTTCCAACAGGACAATGACCCTAAGCACATAGCCAAGACAACGCAGGAGTCTCTGAATGTCCTTGAGTGGCCCAGCCAGAGCTCAGACTTGAACCCGATCGAACATCTCTGGAGAGACCTGCAAATGCTGTGTAGCGACGCTCCCCATCCAACCTGACAGCGCTTGAGAGGATCTGCAGAGAAGAATGGAAGAAACTCCGCAAATAACAGGTGTGCCAAGCTTGTAACCTCATACCAAAGAAGACTCTAGGCTGTAATCACTGCCAAAGGTGCTTCAACAAAGTACTGAGTAAAGGGTCTGAATATTTATACAAATGTGATATTTCCGTTGTATATTTTTAATACATTTGCAAACATTTCTAAAAACCTGTCTCTGCTTTGTCATTATGGGGTATTGTGTGTAGATTGATGAGGAAAAACAAACAAACAATTTAATCAATTTTAAAATAAGGCTGTAACGTAACAAAATGTGGAAAAAGTGAAGGGGTCTGAATACTTTTCGAATGCACTGTGTATGGATAGGACCAAGGATATCCATATTTTTGACCAGCTTTTTGTCTGTATCGCTAATCCAGCTCAGTGTAGGGTGCTTTCTAAGCAGCGTCTTTGTCATTGAATTGTGGAGGCTCCCTGGCATATGACAGCAAAGGACAAGGGTTGCCTAGCGGTGTGCGTGTTCACTCCACTAGGGTTGCGGCGGCGTCTTGTGCATTGTTCAGGGGCATGACGATTGGTGATATGGGGTTTTACCCACATACCTTTGTGAGGTTTTATTGCTTGGACGTAACTGCTCCCAGTGTGGCTCAATAGTGTTCTTATGGCTGGGTCCGGGAGTGGGTGTTAAGCAGCGTGCAGGTTGCGCATTTATCCAGGTTACCACAGTTCCCCTGTGGGATTGAGCCTTGGGCTGTCGTGGTTTGTGTGAGTTCTGGCAATCCAGATTCCTTGGGTCTCTGTGTGAACCTTTTTCGAACCGGTAGGGTCTAAGGACTTGGGCCACCATGGTCGATGTGAGGCAGTGTTTTGTCCGGGTTGCCACAGTTTCCCTGGGGGTTTGAGCCTTGGGTTGCCGTCATGAGCGCCAGCACGTAGAGTGCGCATTTATCAGGGTTACCACCAGGGGTTGGAACCAAATGTATTTTCCAATTGTTTCGTTCTGAACAGAAACACTATCTTCTTTCGTTCCGTTCCACCGTTCCGACCAGCAAAATAAAGTTCTGAACCAAAAAGTACTGGTTTATATCATTCCTTTTTTCATCTATGAAATCAACCGTTATTTACATTTAGCTCATCAAATCACTTCACCAATCAATGAGGATAGAGCAGGCAAGCTAGTTGTTCACATGCGTAATGGAAAGACAAGTGTAGCCTATGGTGCAAGATGTGACTGAAATTCTATGGGTAGGGATGAGCAAGAGAGGGTTGAGGAGCAGGTTTGAAGCGCTATGCATCTTCTTATGAAATGTATTATCTGAATTTGATCCACAGAATTATACCTAGGGTGAGTGTCTTCTATGAAGGAACTTTGAATGTCCTTTGAGCTAGCAAGCTAACAAGCTTGTGTGTGCAGAACGGCACCAGAATTAAAAACACGTCTTACCTTAATAAATCCAAAGTTAAACGTGATAACTAGGCCTATAGTATCCTTAACTAGCATTGAAAAAGTGAATCCATCCTTCTCTAGCAAAATGTTTTATCTCTCCCTACCTTCTCACGCTTCTAACGTCCGTACGTTAGGGGGGAGGGGCACGGAGGGGGGAGGGGCACGTAGCATGCACACACACAGGCAAAGATTTCCATATTTCCATAATATAATATTCTTGTAAGTACAAACAACCCTCTATAGAAATCAGTCCCTAATCACAGATTTGACATCTGTGGTCATAAATCACAACTCTACCTGACATCACATCATATGATATTAACAGACATCACTCATAGACAACACCCACACAAACCTAATTCACTCTAATTCATAGAGTCTTAATTAACATTACTAAAGCCACGGGAGAACACGCCTACTACCCAACTACAATCCCCCGAAATTACTCCCCCACAAACCGTACGTTTACAACCAAGGGTGAAACCACCTGGTTATCTAATTTAAGTACCCAATTTAATTACCACCGGACACACCCCCATCATTAATCACAAGGTGTGAAATACAGTCAGACACAAACCGCCCTACATTAACTACTCCTTTATGTGGTTGGGCTGCCGTGGGCCTTCAAGTTTGGTACCTTCTGAGCCGGCTTGGGGTGTGATTGTATGTCCCTATAGTATGTTATACGACTCTGGTTTCTCTTCATTATGCACAACCCTGTGTGGTGGAGATTTTCTAGGGTTGTGTCCACTTCTCTACTTTCTCCTATCCTTTTCTTTTGAAGGACCAGAAGGCAGCAACAGTAACAGTGGCTTGACTGCCGCTGGCACTGCGGCAGTCAAGCTTGAAGGACTGGGGAAGACAGAAAGGTAACAGTGGCTTGACTGCAGCCTGACCTGACTCCCCAGTCCACAGACCACCCGGAACCCCCCCGCCCAGCATCCAGAACCAGCAACGGACCAGCTGCCTGAGGAGGAGACAACAGACTGCAGGCCTTGAGGCGAGTAGAGTGCTGCCAAGGCAAGCCTTGCTCTCTCTACCCTTGGCCTGCATTCCTGTGGCCCTGCAGTTCTCCAGAGAGGTATGGGATTTGTGCTGTCTGACCTGAACTGCCTGGTGAACCCTTCAGGGCCACAGGAATACAGTTACTAGAACAGTTTTGGTCATAATTCAGAAAGTGGAAAGATTCAGCCCCGTTTAACAAACACAGAGCATACCCCCTTTCCCACACAGAATCCAAGGTAGTTACAGTACAGTTTCACAATTAATGCATCCAGGACTACGACATATAAGTTTGGATAAGCAGGTTTGCCACCCTCAAGTCAGAGGCTAGGAGGGTCCTGGACGAAGACAACATCTGGACTGGGGCACGAAAATGGCTGGTCCTGTTAAGACCAGACCCAACCGGAGTGGGCGGAGTCCAACACCTCCCCAGCACCATCACGCTGGGAAACAACAGAGGCTCTGTCCACTACTACGGCATGCCCAAACTGTGCAGGAACTGCGGCCAACAGTCACAGCACAAGCACACCAGAAGAAGCGCAGAGGAGGGCCATAACACCAGACCTTCAGCCGGAGCGAGTGGACTACTGGGGAGTGCAACATTTGATCTCCGGATCTAGGGCTCCCTTGTGTGTCTGCTTGCTCCTCAGGTTGTCCTTCCTCCCCTCTACAGACCCAGATCCTGACCCAGCACCTGCAGCAGCCCCAGTTCCTGGTTCCTGGTTTCCGGTTCCTGTTTTTTTCCAGGTCCCCAGCACCAGTCCCAGCACGACTTCCAGTCTCGGCCCCAACACCAGTACCAACCCAGGTTTTCCCGGTCCAAGCCACAACACCAGCACCAACCCTGGACACAGCACCGACCAACCACAACTGCCAATTCCTTTCAGCAACTGCCAGTTTTCCTGTTTCGCAAGTGTTTATTTCCTAGTTTTCCCGGTTCTGACCATTCTGCCTGCTGTCCTGTACCTGCCTGACTCTGACCTGATTACGAACCTCTGCCTGTCCCTGACCTGCCCTTTGCCTGCCCCGTGTTCTAATTAATTATTATTGAGAACTGTACTATCCGCCACCTGTGTCTGCATCTGGGTCATATCCTGAGTCGTGATAGCGAGCCCCGGTATTATAGCCAGGAAGGCGGTGCTTAGTGCAGTGATTCAAGTGAACATGATTGGTCTTTGACTCCCCATAGTATGTTATACCTCGTTCCCTCCATCAGGGAACAGTAGTTATATTTATAACTGTACACTCTCTAGGTTTCTTCCTAGGTTCCTGCCTATCTAGGGAGTTTTTCTGCATTGCTTGCTCATTGTGGTTTTAGGCTGGTTATCTGTATAGCACTTTGTGATAACTGCTGATGTAAAAAGGGCTTTATAAATTAAGTGTCATTGATTGATTGGTTGATAGATTTTTTATTGATTGAAACACACTTGTTCTTCAGTATCAATTAAATAAATGTATACAGTCATTTTATAAAATGTTCTTAACAGGTATCAGTTTATATCGAGGATGGATCATTGCAAAGGTTGGCAGTACATTGTGTAGTAGACATATGAATTGCATCTGTAGGATACAATTACTATACTATACTATACCTGAGTAGGAAATGATGCATTATCAACACATTCTAACAGCATGGTATTTTAAAGAAAAGGAGGAAAACATGTTTGGATGTTTGGGAAAAGTAGAGTACATACTGTATCTTCTCTTGCCTTTCACTTATATTAAGAGTGATAGAAAATGAAATGGTAGATTATGCGCATGAACACAACATCAATCCACTAAATCCCATGAGGTGTCTAAGAATGTACAGAAAATATGGAATTGAGAATCAACTCCCCCTCTTAGCCGGCTCGGCGGGTAGGAGCGTTGGGCCAGTAACCGAAAGGTTGCTGGATCGAATCCCAGAGATGACAAGGTAACAAAAAATCTGTCGTTCTGCCCCTGAGCAAGGCAGTTAACCCACTGTTCCCCGGGCGCCGAAGATGTGGATGTCGATTAAAGCAGCCGTCCGCACCTCTCTGATTCAGAGGGGTTAGGTTAAATGTTGAATGCATTCAGTTGTACAACTGACTAGGTATCCCCCTTTCCCTTTCTTCCTGCTCCAGATGTTCTATCTAGAATTCCTCCAAAACTCCAACAACAGACTCTCCCATTGGCAAACGGCAATACCACTTCCTTCGGAGTGGTTACTGAGACTTAAGAAGGAAGGGAGGGGGTGGGGAGAGAGAGACTGGAGGGGGATTGGCGTAGAAGAAAACAATTCTTAGCACATGATACCAATCTTATGTCAGATGGAGAATTTATGACAGGCATCTGTAAATCACTGTTGTTTTGTTCGCTAGCCTCTTACAGAACTGGACAACACATCTTGGGGTGGTTGTTTGCTTGTTTTTAAGGGATGACAGGGATTAAATGTAAAGATTAAGATAGTTGTTTTGCTTCTGAAGTTATATCTAGTATAGATTATGTGTGAGATGACTCAGCGACCTTTATGGTTGACATAATAAGAGGTAAACATCAGTGACATCACCATTGCAATTTGCTTAAAGAGGGTGTTTTGTTCATTGGTGTTCCTATTTCAAATGAGCATGCCAAGTTGACAAGTTGTGGATAACTAGCATGCTACATCAAAAGGTTTCTTGGAATCTTCTGAGATAAGGTGTGTGATGTTTATCTATATGATGACTATATACAGTGGGGAAAAAAAGTATTTAGTCAGCCACCAATTGTGCAAGTTCTCCCACTTAAAAAGATGAGAGATGCCTGTCATTTTCATCATAGGTACACGTCAACTATGACAGACAAATTGAGAAAATAAAATTCAGAAAATCACATTGTAGGATTTTTAATGAATTTATTTGCAAATTATGGTGGAAAATAAGTATTTGGTCACCTACAAACAAGCAAGATTTCTGGCTCTCACAGACCTGTAACTTCTTCTTTAAGAGGCTCCTCTGTCCTCCCCTCGTTACCTGTATTAATGGCACCTGTTTGAACTAGTTATCAGTATAAAAGACACCTGTCCACAACCTCAAACAGTCACACTCCAAACTCCACTATGGCCAAGACCAAAGAGCTGTCAAAGGACACCAGAAACAAAATTGTAGACCTGCACCAGGCTGGGAAGACTGAATCTGCAATAGGTAAGCAGCTTGGTTTGAAGAAATCAACTGTGGGAGCAATTATTAGGAAATGGAAGACATACAACACCACTGATAATCTCCCTCGATCTGGGGCTCCACGCAAGATCTCACCCCATGGGGTCAAAATGATCACAAGAACGGTGAGCAAAAATCCCAGAACCACACGGGGGGACCTAGTGAATGACCTGCAGAGAGCTGGGACCAAAGTAACAAAGCCTACCATCAGTAACACACTACGCCGCCAGGGACTCAAAATCCTGCTGTGTCCCCCTGCTTAAGCCAGTACATGTCCAGGCCCGTCTGAAGTTTGCTAGAGTGCATTTGGATGATCCAGAAGAGGATTGGGAGAATGTCATATGGTCAGATGAAACCAAAATAGAACTTTTTGGTAAAAACTCAACTCGTCGTGTTTGGAGGACAAAGAATGCTGAGTTGCATCCAAAGAACACCATACCTACTGTGAAGCATGGGGGTGGAAACATCATGTTTTGGGGGCTGTTTTTTCTGCAAAGGGACCAGGACGACTGATCCGTGTAAAGGAAAAAATGAATGGGGCCATGTATCGTGAGATTTTGAGTGAAAACCTCCTTCCATCAGCAAGGGCATTGAAGATGAAACGTGGCTGGGTCTTTCAGCATGACAATGATCCCAAACACACCGCCCGGGCAACGAAGGAGTGGCTTCGTAAGAAGCATTTCAAGGTCCTGGAGTGGCCTAGCCAGTCTCCAGATCTCAACCCCATAGAAAATCTTTGGAGGGAGTTGAAAATCCGTGTTGCCCAGCGACAGCCCCAAAACATCACTGCTCTAGAGGAGATCTGCATGGAGGAATGGGCCAAAATACCAGCAACAGTGTGTGAAAACCTTGTGAAGACTTACAGAAAACGTTTGACCTGTGTCATTGCCAACAAAGGGTATATAACAAAGTATTGAGAAACTTTTGTTATTGACCAAATACTTATTTTCCACCATAATATGCAAATAAATTCATTAAAAATCCTACAATGTGATTTTCTGGAATTTCTTTTCTCATTTTGTCTGTTATAGTTGACGTGTACCTATGATGAAAATTACAGGCCTCTCTCATCTTTTTAAGTGGGAGAACTTGCACAATTGGTGGCTGACTAAATACTTTTTTTCCCCACTGTATATGACTATATGATGAACTGAAGTTGTTAAGAAGCAAAAGGTTTGATATAATTAATGAATTGAGAAATCACCCAAAGGAAATTCAAATATTATAGAGAATAATTTAATTATACTTCAAGCTAGAGTGGCCCTTATTTGAGTGATACACCTTATATAGGCCCCTGCTTAAGTGACGGACCCAAATTGGCATATTCTGTATAATCAAGAATGCCATACCAATACAAACCCTCTATGGAGGGTGGAAGATGAGAGAGGGGAAACACAGTAACCCAGAAAAACAGCAGGCCTCACAAACAAAGAATGTTGTGGAAGATATGTCCGGGAAAACAATCCCATTGCACTTTAGTGATGAAAAAGGAATAATGCAATCATATATATTTAAGATTAGATAGGGGGGATAATCTCCTCGGTAAAAGGGATCTGAGGGCGCACTAAGCCGGCCAGAGACGGTAAACAAAGTAGTACCCCCGAAAATGCCATAATCACAGCAATCTCCGTAGTGACCTCCGATGCTCTGACAGGATGGTCCGAAGGCTTTAACACAGTAGGCGGGGCTGTTGCCGGGTTACCTCTGAGTGACAAGCTCCCTGTCAACCATGGTGGGAGAGGAACAATTCATAAACAGATAAATTAATCCTCTTTCCCAGTAAAACCAGTATGTGAAGACCAGCTTAACTGTTTACCGTTTACTATGGTGAAACGTACAGTAAAATGGGGAAAACAAGATAAGTGAAAAGAAGGGAGAGCCAATGACGGAGATGGAGGAGGAAAAAAGAGAAATACAGGGCATTCGGAAAGTATTATATTCCTCATCAATCTACACACAATACCCCGTAATGACAAAGCAAAAACAGATTTTTAGACATTCCTGCACATTTATTAAAAATAAAAACAGAAACACCTTATTTACATACAGTGGGGAGAACAAGTATTAGATACACTGCCGATTTTGCAGGTTTTCCTACTTACAAATCATGTAGAGGTCTGTAATTTTTATCATAGGTACACTTCAACTGTGAGAGACGGAATCTAAAACAAAAATCCAGAAAATCACATTGTATTATTTTTAAGTAATTAATTTACTTTTTATTGCATGACATAAGTATTTGATCACCTACCAACCAGAAAGAATTGAGGGGAGGATGGATGGGGCCATGTATCGCGAGATCTTGGCCAACAACCTCCTTCCCTCAGTAAGAGCATTGAAGATGGGTCGTGGCTGGGTCTTCCAGCATGACAACGACCCGAAACACACAGCCCTGGGCAACTAAGGAGTGGCTCCGTAAGAAGCATCTCAAGGTCCTGGAGTGGCCTAGCCAGTCTCCAGACCTGAACCCAATATAAAATCTTTGGAGGGAGCTGAAAGTCCGTATTGCCCAGCGACAGCCCCGAAACCTGAAGGATCTGGAGAAGGTCTGTATGGAGGAGTGGGACAAAATCCCTGCTGCAGTGTGTGCAAACCTGGTCAAGACCTACAGGAAACGTATGATCTCTGTAATTGCAAACAAAGGTTTCTGTACCAAATATTAAGTTCTGCTTTTCTGATGTATCAAATACTTATGTCATGCAGTAAAATGCAAATTAATTACTTAAAAATCATATAATGTGATTTTCTGGATTTTTGTTTTAGATTCCATCTCTCACAGTTGAGGGGTACCTATGATAAAAAATTACAGACCTCTACATGCTTTGTAAGTAGGAAAACCTGCAAAATCGGCAGTGTATCAAATACTTGTTCTCTACACTGTAAGTATTCAGACCCTTTGCTATGAGACTCGAAATTGAGCTCAGGTGCATCCTGTTTCCATTGATCATTCTTGAGATGTTTCTACAACTTGATTGGTGTCCACCTGTGGTAAATTCAATTGATTTGACATGTTTTGGAAAGACACACCCCTGTCTATATAAGGTCCCACAGTTGACAGTGCATGTCAGAGCAAAAACCAGGCCATGAGGTTGAAGGAATTGTCCGTAGAGCTCCGAGACTGGATTGTGTCGAGGCACAGATCTGGGGAAGGGTACCAAAAAATGTCTGTTGCATTGAAGGTCCCCAAGAACACAGTGGCCTCCATCATTCTTAAATGAAAGAAGTTTGGAACCACCAAAACTCTTCCTAGAGCTGGCCGCCCGGCAAAACTGAGCAATCGGGGGAGAAGGGCCTTGGTCAGGGAGGTGACCAAGAACCCAATGGTCACTCTGACAGAGCTCCAGAGTTCATCTGTGGAGATGGGAGAACCTTCCAGAAGGACAACCATCTCTGCAGCACTCCACCAATCAGGCCTCTATGGTAGAGTGGCCAGAAGGCATCTGAAGGACTCTGACCATGAGAAACAAGATTCTCTGGTCTGATGAAACCAAGATTGAACTATTTGGCCTGAATGCCAAGCTCTATGTCTTGAGGAAACCTGGCACCATCCCAACAGGGACCGGGAGACTGCCCAGGATCGAGGGAAAGACGAACAGAGCAAAGTACAGAGAGATCCTTGATGAAATCCTGCTCCAGAGCGCTCAGGACCTCAGACTAGGGCGAAGGTTCACCTTCCAACAGGACAACGATCCTAACCACACAGCCAAGACAACGCAGGAGTGGCTTCGGGACAAGTCTCTGAATGTCCTTGAGTGGCCCGGACTTGAACCCGATTGAACATCTCTGGAGAGACCTGAAAATAGCTGTGCAGCGACGCTCCCCATCCAACCTGACAGAGCATGAGAGGATCTGCAGAGAAGAATGGGAGAAACTCCCCAAATACAGGTGGGCCAAGCTTGTAGCGTCATACCCAAGAAGATTCAAGGCTGTAATTGTTGCCAAAGTACTGAGTAAAGGGTCTGAATACTTATGTAAATGTGATATTTCAGTTTTTTATTTGTAATACATTTGCAAAAAGGTATAGAAACCTGTTTTTGATTTGTCATTATGGGATATTGTGTGTAGATTGATGAGGGAAAAAAACTATTTAATCCATTTTAGAATAAGGCTGTAATGTAACAAAACGTGGAAAAAGTCAAGGGTTTTGAATAAAAAAAAGTGGTGGAAAGAGGTGTGTACAGTATGGGAAATGACAGAGAGCTCATTTTCCTGGAAAAAAAATAAATAAATAGAGGAATAGGGATTGAGAGAGGGAAGTAGGGGAACATGAGGGGGCATTGAAGAGGGGTATATTTTAGACAGGGTTCTCATTTGCCCATTTATCTGTTTACTAATGTACTCATGACTGGTTGGTGCAGAGACTTATGATGATAGCCCGTTTGGTTTCTTTTAGTATAGCCCATGACCATCTCCCCAAAAATATGACAGTCATAACCTCTCATGTCATCACTAGTTCACTTCACTTTCATTCTTACAGAGAAGAAAACCACCTACACAGTATTAGGAACTACCTAATTGTTTATTGTAGCAACTAATCAATCCCTATGAGTCTTTGCCATGTTACGAGTACTGCCCATCTAATGTCATCTGCTGAATCAAGTCAAGTGTTACACAGTGTGTCAACAAGCAAATTCACCTGAAAGATTTTTGACATGATTTAAACATGACATCATTCCCCATGCAGTCTAAATGGTTGTTTATTCCATTAGTATTGACTCATGAAGTATGTTAGAAAATGGTATCTTAAGACTACAGTGAGTGTACAAAACATTAGGAACACCTTCCTAATATTAAGTTGCACCCCACAGTTGTGTCAAGTTGGCTGGATGTCCTTTGGGTGGTGGACCATTCTTGATACAAACAGGAAACTGTTGAGTGTGAAAAACCCAGCAGCGTTGCAGTTCTTGACACACTCAAACCTTAGTTTTGCCCATTTACCCTGTGAATGACACACATACACAATCCATGTTTCAATTGTCTCAAAACTTAAACGTCCTTCTTAAACCTGTCTCCTCCACTTCATCTACACTGATTAAAGTGAATTTAACAAGTGACATTAATAAGGGATAATAGCTTTCACCTGGATTCACCTGGTCAGTCTATGTCATGGAAAGAGCAGGTATTCCTAATGTTTTGTCCACTCAGTGTATGTTGTTATGCTGGTGTGTTGGCAGGAGGCCACCACACTGATAAAGTAATCTGATAAATCGAATGGAGAGAACGAGTGAAAAAGTGAAGAACCTATAAACACAAAGGGAGAGATGAAAGAGGAGAGAATGGACAATGTTTCTCATTTTCCAAGTAATCCTACATGTTAACTGTGCTGACATGCTGCCTCTAGTTCAGCTAAAGCATTATCTGTGTCTGTGGGTGTATTTTGGTATGTGTGTACTGTTCTGTATCTGTGAGTTCTTTGTGTGATTTACGCAACAGTGTGTGTCTCATTGAGTGTGTATAAGTGCTTATCATTTTGGAAGTGGGGGTCGTGGCTGAAATTGCCCCCTGCTGTGGCCCTTCTGGAGGCCCTGTATGGTTAGAGTTGAGACGGTGAGAGGGGGTGAACGGGGGCATGGGTTAGGTTGGTGGGGTGGGGTGGGGGCTAGTTTTGGAGGAGGTTAGGGGTTAGATGGATAATGAATGGGATTCATTTAAGAGTTAAACGTTAATTGCCATTTGGAACGTCTGGGCTGGGGGCAGGTGCACCCTAAGCCTACCCCATAGTCCCCTAAACTTTACTGTACAACAAGTTCAGTCGTGATGAATTCCATTTCAACGTTTTACCAAAGCAGATAAAGAGGCTACTCTCCATTGTGCATCTTTTGTCTCTGTTAAACACAACCTTGTAAGTCCAGTAAGATGCTGGATTTGTATTATCGCCAACTGTTAGTCAAGAGCAAATGATCTAACAAGTGAAACATCCTTCTAGCTTTAAATGGCACATAAGTGGTACTGTATGGTTTTTAAACTGTTGCCTTTCACCTGTTTCAAACTGTTGCGTGGGACGTGCCCATTGTACATTTCAGGTCACATTACTGTAACTTATTTTCCAGCATGTCTCAGACAGTGTCCTTCTAAATCTGACCTCAGATCTTCTCCACTTATACTTTTAGTCTAGTCTACCACAGCTTCCTCCCTTCCTCCCTCCCTCCTTCCCCAAGCCCAGTTTCCTAGGAGGTAGGCAACTCTGCTGCTCCCTTCCTCCCCCCCTCATACACACGCAACAGTGAAGCGCCCAGCACTCCTGGAATAGAAGTTGTGCCATATGGCAGCCAATTTAGCTACCGTTTCACTTGGCAAGTTATGGACAGGGGAGGGGGTGGGGGTGCTAGACAGACAAACAGACAGACAGACACACAGTGACATGCAGGACAAAGAAACATACCTAAATATACTTTATACTATATAGTGAAGTCAACTAAATGCTACCCAACGCAAGCAGGTAAATGCTTTAGAAATATATGCACATAATATGCACACGCCCTATACCCCAACACAACACATGTACGCATAAGATTCATAAAATAAAATAGGGAATGTCCTTCTTATAATCCAAAGTATATAAATAAACAACTATTTAAATAATATTTCAACATGTACACTACCAGTCAAAAGTTTGGACACACCTACTCATTCAAGGTTTTACAGTAAAAAGAGGCATGGAATTTTACATGAACTCCCCCCTTCCAATTATCCAGTAAGATCTTACAACAATATACAGTCATTTCACGGTACGATGGATGTTTGATAACAGCACTGTGATGTCACAGGCGCACTGTCTTGGAAAATTCAGATTCCGTTTTCTTTTAATCTTTCATATGTTGTTTTCCTGTCCTGGCTATCAGGGGACCTAACTCTCTAAACAGGGGTAATTTGTTCAAAGTAGACCGAAACGAAAGGGAAGCTCATCCGACAAGTATCTGAGGTACTGACCCTCTCTCGTTCTCTCTCTCCTGTTACAGGGCAGCTTGTGTGTTTGCGCTTGCATGTGTGTGAACTTGGAAGAACCATCCAAGTTCACACTCACCCTCCAAAAGTAAGACCATTGACGATCCTTTGCACCTCTGTGCTTTATTGTGAATCCAAATAAAATATTTGAAGTGTGTGTGTGTGTACCTGTATATATACCTGTGTGTGTTTATATGTGTGTTTGACCATGACCGTTTAGGGTACTTTGCACCTAAATTTTTTATTATGAATTTTTTAAAAATATGTGTGTGTGATCTGGGGGATTGAGGAGACCAAGATGTTGCAGGTCAAGAAGAGGGGCTGAGGAGGTTGTGCCACCAGACCAGATTGCTCGTTAAGGGCCAAACCAAGCATCTGCTATTCCTTTATTCATTCATTCATTTAGATGTCTTATGTGGGCTGTGGGGTGTTCCTTTGTGTGTGTGTTCCCGTGTGCATGGTCACTTGCGGCCAAGTGTACATTCATGCCATTGTCCAAAGCCGCCAGTTGTGTGTCAATTGGCGCACGTCTAACTAATCCTCTCAGTCACATGGCCAACGGCAGCTTCTCATTGGACGAGAGGACGGGGAAAAAAGCCTGGCCCAACGGTGGCTCAGGAGTTTTGGTGGCAGAGGCAAAGTGGGCACAGCACGGATACCCAAAGGATCTTACAGGGAGGAATTCCTGGAAAAACAAAGAGAGAGTGACACTGGAAATAGTGGAAGAGAAGAAAAAGAGAGGAAGCGAGAGATGACCTAACCAAAGAGGAGATGATCCCACAGCTAAATTATTGTCTAAAAGTAATTGTCAACTGCTTCCTATTTTGTACCTGTATGACATCCATTGTTTTAGAAGGAAGGTGTTTATGCAATATACCAAGTACAGTAATTGTGAACTTTTGTATTTGAGTCAATGCTGAGTGAACGAACAGTGAATGAACAGCACTGAATGGGCTTGACCTCTTGGGTCTAATTGAGTTTGGATTGGGATAATAGCTCATGGTCAACAACAGTTGTTGAGAAATGGAGTTGATTTGTTTACACTTACTCGATGGACTAGGATTTGGATTTGATTTGATGATCCTTGGCGATATTCAGATTAATATTGGGGCTTGCAATATGTTGAACATTTCTGCTGGGTTGAATGGAAAAGCTGGATAGATTTTTGGTGAAATGAAGCATGTTGACTTGATTCATAGTTCCGGTATTGAACAATAACTTATTAGCTTGATGATGTTTTGGTAGAATTACATTGCTGATAATTTTGTCATTCAGTGGTTCTGTTGCCTTTTTGCAATATATTGCAGCTCCATTGATTATATTGACAACTACAAATATTGTCAACACCCTATCATGCAGTGGGATTAAGTCACTTTCAGTCAATTCACAGTACAGTGTTTAGCTTATCAAGTGACAATGACAAGTGACAACAAAAAGCAAGGCAAAGGAATTCCACTAGTGAATTCAAACATTCCATTTTATTCATGCTAGGATAAAGTAGAATGAGACCCCTTCTCTCCCTTTTATCTCTTCCAGACCTCAAGCTTTAACCAACGTATCTAAAGACGAGGGCCAAGCCCCCAAGTGAACCAAAGTATCACCAAAGTAACCCCATACCAAAGCACCCCAAGCCAAACCAAGTACAGTGGGGAAGAGAAAATCAACACAAAGAGTATTAAGATGAAGCTGGAGACAGCCCCAGATATGAGTGAGTGGCGAGAGGACGACTTTGCCCTCAACTGCACCTACATCGTCCCTGACCAGATGTTGGACCCCAGCTTCGGTGTGCCCAAAGCCATGACGTCCATACCCCGCAACCTCACCTTTGAGTACAGCACAGAGAATGAGGTAGGAACTTTATTACAAATCACATTAAACAGCATTTCTGTGAAGGCGGCAGATTTAGAACCAGGTTGGGAATACAGTACAGCCAAGTGGCATGTTTGTGTATTGAAATGTACTGTGATACACAATCATTTAGGTTGGACTGTTTTTTTATGCTCATGGAGTATGTAGATAATAATGACTTTCATACATACTCTATTAATTAAGTCTGAATTAATCTGGGACAGTCAGCGGTCCATGATAAGTTGCGGTCAAGGGTCATGTTAGGCGCAAGCAAGAGTTTCTCCATTCCATTTTGGTCCGTTCAGTGTCACAATGGCCTCCTCGTGAGCGCTCCGGTAAAAGGCCTTAGCCTCTTTACCGTTCCCATGTCTCTAGGTCAGTATTACAGTCATGTCTCTGGGTCAACACATACCCACACGTATCCGGGAACAGGTAGCTGCAATACTGAAACAAATTCCTTGTCATCATGTGTCTTTTCCATATTGCATCACAACCACCTTAGTTTCTTCACTGCCAGGATCTTCCAACCACAACCAGGCATAAGGGTCATATATCTTAACCCCATGGTAGTCATCCACCTACCTAACAAGAAGTCAGGGATCAGCTCAGCTGCATCCAGGTGATCCAACCTGAGCCGTATAATCACATCAACAGTTCCCGCTCTTGCCCTCCTTCCTCCTCCCCTCTCCCTCCATTTAGGTGAATAAGTCTTGTACACAATATCTCGAGGTTATGTGTGTCAGGGAATCAGCTGACTGGCATGGCCTTATTATGACTCACTAGAGAAGGGATCTGAGGTGTGAGGTTTTAGGCCAGAGGGTGTCCTAAAATGGACACCATGCTAGAGGTTTTCTATAGTACATGTTCTTGTGAAAAGTGAACTTAAAATTGTGGCAGAAAAGTCCCCTCTTTCTTTTTGAAAAAAAAAGGCTGTAATTCTCTCGCATACTTCTCACTTGGTCAATCTTCTTCACTTTTCGTGTGGTTAAGTGAGCATACCCTTCCTTCCTCCTTCTCTCAGTATCTTCATCCGAGCAACGCTTAGATGTACCTCCTTTAGCTGCGAGTGTCTCTTCTCTTCCTCTCTCTGCTGCTTTTTCTGCCTAGGCCTGCGAGAGGTGTGAAAATTGTGGTCATAAACTCATGATAAAGTTTTATATGACTATGTTAGTCACCTTCCACCCTCACAAACACAAACATCAGCCAAACCAGATGTAGCATGTTGAATACATAGTGCAAGACTTCACTTTCACACCAAGGGGTTGTGAGAACTCTCTTCCTGTTTCAGCAGAGGCAAAGTGACCCTCAACATACATTACTTGCACTTGTAAGCACAACATTTTTATATGAGTGTCTCAGTGAAACACACGTGTAAAGTACAACATTTCAAACATGTTACAGTCATTGACATATAATTTGTCTTTTGTTAAGGCTTGCTTTGTCCCTCAGAGTAGTTTCCCTTTCTGATAATGGTGTCATGTCAATTTCTCACCTGAATAGTTGGCATTTGCTTGGGGAATCCATATCCCATATGGCGTTTTTTTATGTCTTGGCATCTTACCTTTATGTGTGTGTTTCCAGGTCAAGGTCACAGTGCCAGATGGGTGTGTCAGTCAGCAGGAAACAGACACATGACAAATGAAACAATATAAAACCTATGAACTACCTATGGGGACTTCACATGTACTTAATAGTCCTTGCCAGACATTGTTTGTTACCAGTCATTGTTTAGTCATTGTTTAGTCATTGCGATTGCCAATTATGGAAAAGTACTACTTTTCAATTCTGGGATTCTCTCAGTTGTTCACCAAGTCATTATTGAGCAACAGAAAGAGAAATTCTAATTCATTTTCATATAAAATTTTTTTGGCTCCTCTTTGAGTTCTAATGTAAACTATACATACAAAAGTATGTGGACACCTCTTCAAATTAGTGGATTCGGCTATTTCAGCCACACCCGTTGCTGACAGGTCTATAAAATCAAGCACACAGCCATGCAATCTCTATAGACAAACATTGGCAGTAGAAAGGCCTTACTGAAGAGCTTAGTGACTTTCAACGTGGCACCGTCATAGGATGCCACCTTTCCAACAAGTCAGTTCGTCAAATTTCTGCCCTGCTAGAGATGCCCCGGTCGACTGTAAGTGCTGTTTTTGTGAAGTGGAAACTTCTAGGAGCAACAACGTCTCAGCCACGAAGGGGTAGGCCACACAAGCTCACAGAACGGGACCGCCGAGTGCTGAAGCGTGTAGTGTATAAAAATCGCCTGTCCTCGGTTGCAACACTCACTACCGAGTTCCAAACTGCCTCTGGAAGCAACGTCAGCACAATAACTGTTTGTCGGGAGCTTCCTGATATGGGTTTCCATAGCCGAGCAGCCACACACAAGCCTAAGATCACCATGCGCAACGCCAAGCGTCGGCTGGAGTGGTGTAAAGCTTGCCGCCATTGAACTCTGGGGCAGCGTAAACGCGTTCTCTGGAGTGATGAATCAAGCCTCACCATCTGGCAGTCCGGCGGACGAATCTGGGTTTGACGGATGCCAGGAGAACGCTACGAGCCCCAATGCATAGTGCCAACTGTAATGTTTGGTGAAGGAGGAATAATGGTCTGGGGCTGTTTTTCATGGTTCGGGATAGGCCCCTTAGTTCCAGTGAAGGGAAATCTTAACGCTACGGCATACAATGACATTCCAGACAATTCTGTGCTTTCAACTTTGTGGGAACAGTTTGTGGAAGGCCCTTTCCTGTTTCAGCATGACAATGCCCCCATGCACAAAGCGAGGTCCATACAGAAATGGTTTGTCGAGATGAGTGTGGAAGAACTTGACACACTTTTGGGCTGAATTGGAACACCGACTGCGAGCCAGGCTTAATCGCCCAACATCAGTGCCCGACCTCACTAATGCTCTTGTGGCTGAATGGAAGCAAGTCCCCACAGCAATGTTCCAACGTCTAGTGGAAAGCCTTCCCAGAAGAGTGGACCATTCCTTAAAGACCCGTATGGATTAATGCCAACACGGGTAACACAAACACTCACACATAAATACACCTCCCAGTCAACAGCTGAGGCTGTAAGACCATGAATGGAAGGATTTGGCTGGTCAGAGTAGAAGAGGGGTCACTCCCCCCTTCCTCTCCTCCTTCTCTCCTCCTTCCACCGCTGTTCGTAACCCCTAAGCGTGCCGGGGGTGCGAGGGCGCATGTGGCAGATGGGGCGTGGGGTGTGCCAAGAGGGGGGCAAGAGCGGGAGGAGGGGAGGAGGTGGGTAAGTAGGTTAAGCTCCAACGATTAACTTTCGTTTGGGGCGCAGGGCAGGCATCGTCACGGGCCTTTCCAGGCTGCGAGAGGACCTATTCTGAGCAGGGACAGTTAGGGGGGAAGGTGGGAGGGAGTGTGGTGGCGTGGTCCAGTCAAGAAGCGAACGATACTCCTCTCCTCCTTCCCCACTTCCTCATCTTCTTATAAACCTGGTTGAGCGGTCGTTAAGCAGCAGCCCTGTTGCAGCTCATTCATTAGTCACGCTAAACCGGGGCCACACAATATCCCTGTCACACTCAGTCTCGTCTCACCCTCCGTCACCCCCTGGCCAGGACTCAACAGATCTTCAAGACAAAGCCCCTTAAGACCCCCAAGCTATGGGTGCGTCCCACAGATGCTCCCTGCCAAGCGGGCGTGTCCACTGATTTGGAGATGGCGTGTGCCTTATTCAAACCTCCAGTACTTTCTAAAGAATCCCAATTGAAGTATGAGTCAGGTTGCTATTCCCGGCCGTCAGGGCTCAGGGGAGAGAGTTCTATGGTAGTTATTTCCCTGTTTCCTTTTCCCAGCTCTTGAGTTAAATGTGGAAGCGTTTTTTTTCTTTATTTTATGGGAAGCCTAGACATAAGTGTGTAGACATTAAACACGTACCAAAAAAGTCCAGGCTACATAGACTGGTGGTCATTCTCACCAGCGGGGGAAGCGGTGAGCTGAGTTAGCCTCAGGTGACTTATGTTCTCTCTCTGTCCCTGTAAAAGGCTCTGTATGGTCAATCCGTCATCTGCAGTGGCCGTAGAGCGTTTACTGCGATACGGCCTCTGCAGAAGTCAGGGCATTTGTACTTCTTGAGCTTTGCTGAGCAGAGCAGAGCTGTTGTGAAGGAAGTTGTTAAGGAAGTGAGTTTGTGTATATACTGTCAATGCGGAGCTATACGGACCCCTCCACATTGTTAAAACATTTGGTTGGCGCACGGCGATGCAGTACAGAGCTCAATTTGGCCTCTGCATGGCTCCAGAGGCTCCGCAATTAATAATAATAATAATATGCCATTTAGCAGACGCTTTTATCCAAAGCGACTTACAGTCATGCGTGCATACATTTTTGTGTATGGGTGGTCCCGGGGATCGAACCCAATACCTTGGCGTTACAAGCGCCGTGCTCTACCAGCTGAGCTACAGAGGACCACAATTGCGTCACACCATCCATACGGTGCCTCCGACCACATTGTCGGATCAAGCAAAGTCAATGGTGTTTACGAGGACAGTCGAGGACAGTCAGCAAGTCAGAGAAGCAGGTCAGAGAAAGTGTAATTCCCTTCTTTCATTTAACTCATTAGGCAAGAGTAAGAAAGCGGGTCACCTTGGAGCTCAGAAGAGAAGATAAGAGCTCCTGTCTGGGTCAGCATGTCAAGGCCATAGAAATACAATTGGTAGAACAGAAAAAGTTCCTCAGGCCACAGCAAATTAACTGCACCCTCATGCTTCTAGTAACTTTATTTCTATGGTCAAGGCTGTCTTAAGGAACTGGCACTGTTTGACTGACTAATGTTTGATAGCATGGGTCCCAGATCTGTTTGTGCTGTCTTAAGATCTGGTTCTCAGGCTAACTGTTTGACTCCCATAGCATGGATTAGTGACTGATGATTTATTGTCTTGTGTTTAGGTGACAGGCGTGTTCAGCAAAGAGTACATTCCTCAGGGGACTCGGTTCGGGCCTCTGCAGGGTGAAATCTACACCAAAGACAACGTCCCCAAACAGGCCAACAGGAAATACTTCTGGAGGGTGAGTTGGCGGAATAACCGTTCAAGTTCACACGCACACACACGGTTTGTTTGACCATGGTCCAATGTCCTCTTCATTCAGGTTCATAGTTCTTCCTATCTTATCCTAACAGGATTTTGGCAGCCACAAATTAGATTTGGCATACTCAAAGGAACCAGGATTACCAAAAATAGTTATAACTTGCTCTCAGTCAGCTGGAGTTGTATATGAAGACATACTGTAAATACCAGCCAGGTCACCCGTGATACAAGTCAGTATTCAACGTCCATCCATGTCTGAAGACGTCAGGAGATGACGTGGAAACCAGCCACAAGGGGCAACAATGAGTGCTGTTACATTCAAGTAGGTTTCGGTTTTGCTAATGCGTTGTGGACAGGGCTGGCGAATGGGCATAAGCCTCTGCCTCTGATTCCAAAGGTTGCAAGTGCGAATCCAGCAAAAAAATGTTTTAAACCTATCCCAAACCTTAACCCTTACCTTAACCATTCGGAGTTAATGCCTAACCTTCAAAAATTGGAGTCAATGCCTGAACTTAACCCTAACCTTCAAAATGCTGAGTTAATGCCTAAACTTAACCTTAAACACTTCGAAATTTGACGTTGAATGTCTAATTCTGACGTGAGAATGTGAGAGCTGGTTGGTAAATACATTCATGAAAGCAGGTGAATAAAATGATACTGTGGGTTCTAGGGGAAAAATCTCAATGCCTTACCTAACAACCAGCTATGGGAACTGTTTCTCGAAAGAGACGGGAAAAGAGATTTGACCGCAAATTCGTCCTAGTTTTCTTCTCCAATTATTAGTAGAAAAAGAAGCAAAAGTGGTAAATCAGTTTCACACCAAGTCAGTCACTTCCCATCTAAAAGGAAAGAAAAATGCTTTGCACAGAAGCCTAGAGGTATTCAGGGGTTTTTGACAGATTTTTGAGGAAGTTGTGGATCTTTACACGCACGCAACAATTGCATTCATCACAGTTATACTAACTGCTTTCCCAGTGCTCAAGTCCCATTCAACAAGTGTGACAAATAGGAAATGATTGTTAGTGTTCCCCTCTCTTTCTCTCATACACTTCCTTCTCATTCCCACATACCCTCATCCTCTCTCTGTCTCCCAGCGGTGACTTGACTCATTCAGGAGTTTTCTCTGAGTCGTTTCCCCGTTGTGGGCTTTCTGTCCTACGTTTTTCACCTTCCTTCTGGCATTTCCTGTAAACCAGATCCGTCCCGTCCTATTACTGCAAATTGGTGAAAGTCTGACTCGCCTCGAGAGTATGTCAACACTCTCTCACGAGACAGGTGTGGATGTGTGTGACGTGTGTGTGTGCCTGTGAGCACGTGCCACCATCTATTTTTGTGTGTTCGTGTATCTGCCAACACAACTCCTCTTACATTTCCTCAAGAGATGTCAGTAAAAACAAGTAAAGTGCACCCTATATTTAATAAATTACTGACAACTTGACAAGTGAGGAAATGTAATGGAAATGTCTAGGGTTGACAATTTTATGATGTGCTGTATCTCCTGGTGGGAAGCAGCCATTCAAGTCTGGGCAAGTTGAGAGAAACCCCCAACCAGAGTGTGAGAGAAACAGAAAGAGAAAAAAAAACATGTTTGTCTGGGCATGCGTTCAAACTCTTTGACCCGCCCCCTCTTTGCCACGCCCCCTCTCAGTCAGTGTAACTCAGCAGCTGATAAAAGCAGTGACAGCGCTGATTTCACACCAGACAGTGACAGTAGTTCAGGAACACACACAGTGCGCAGGACACACACTCAAGACACAACACAAGTGGAACAATAACCAGATCATTAGAAGAGGATATAGGAGACTATTCTGTACATGGCAGAGGTGAACTATGCTTTCTATCTATATACTGTGATAACTGCTGTCAATGGCTGTCAGCTCAACAGCTCAACTGCTACAGTGAATATCTCAGTCATGAGTGAATGTAACAGTACAGTAGAGATCAGTCAGTTACAAAGTTGTGTACAAACTGATGTTACACTACGTTTAAATACAAGTGTGTGTGTGTGTTCTATTCTTTTATTGGATTGTATTATATTGTATTCTTATCACACTCTCCCCTCTTTTCCCTCTCAGATCTATAACGGCGGGCAGCAACACCACTTCATCGACGGCTATGACTTGCAGCGCAGCAACTGGATGCGCTACGTCAACCCGGCGCACTCGCTGTCCGAACAGAACCTGGTGGCGTGCCAGAATGGACCCGACGTCTACTTCTACACCATCAAGCCCGTGGAGCCCAGGCAGGAGCTGCTGGTGTGGTACAGCCAAGAGTTCGCCCAGAGACTGTGCAGCCAACCAGGAGACGAGCTCAAACAAAGTGAGTACCATATTTGATTATTTTGCCCTCCTCTCATCTGTTCACTCTCCTCAACTCCGCTCCGTATTTCTTTCTCCTCTACCCTCTCCCTCATCTTCCCCATCATCTA
Source organism: Coregonus clupeaformis (assembly GCF_020615455.1). Taxonomy (NCBI): domain Eukaryota; kingdom Metazoa; phylum Chordata; class Actinopteri; order Salmoniformes; family Salmonidae; genus Coregonus; species Coregonus clupeaformis. Next base: position 23,593,899 of record NC_059199.1, read on the forward strand.
CTCTTCTCTGTACTCATTTTTCTCTCTATGCTCTCCTTTAATTGCTTCTTCCATCTACTCTCTAACTCTCTCTTTTCTGTGGCTCTACAATAAAACACTATTCTATGTTATGACACTCAATGACAAACTGTTAGTGGGTGAGAGGGCAATGTAGTAAAAGACAGTCAGGTGTGCATGTTCTTTTCATACCTATATCAGATAAAAAAGGGGATTTCAATCTGTGTGTGTGTCTGCTCGATAGGATGACACAAAGGTGAGCCATTTTTGTCTGATCACAGACTTTCATGATTGTTGTCTTCAAAGTAGTATTTTCCTCATATTGATAAGATCCGAGTTTATTAGATGGTAGACAATGAGACTGAGTGTGACGGAAACGGTTTCCTGTCTTATTCACTTTTTGGAGCGGGTGGCATTGTTATGGAATACATCCTGAGTTGGGAGAGAGATTTACTGACAGACACAATACACGGCTGCACCTGCTCTAATGTAGAAGACAGCTCACCCACACACACAAACACACTCACTCTTCTTTACACAACATAGGGACAATCTCAAAGGATGTAGGAAAGTCATCTCAACAATGCCTGGTCAAGTAAAGTCCATGAGTCATAGTCAGCTGTAAATTCAGGTATGGCAAGTTGTCCATTCATTACATGACAAATAGTTTTGTTGCCAGAAACTCTGTAAGTAGACCTTAAACTATAATTACATTACACAGTCATTCAACCTGTTGACTAATGTTGACTAGGCTACAATGACAACTGCATTGACACAGTCCTTTTTACAGTATACTCCACACACTTGGCGAAACCCCTGATAAAGACTATAGTAAATAGGCCAGCCCTCTAAAATTAAACAAAACAATATATGATAAAAGTAGCTTAAATAGTCTATTCAAACACATTTGGTTTAAAATGACCAATTTATAGGCCTAATTAAATGGCTTAACATTTTTTCAATGACCAGGTTGGCACTGAACAGGTGAAAGTGGAAAGTTAATGCCTAAGCTTTGTATTAATGCACGGTTTAATGCACTTTTGTAGCCTACAGGGGTTTGTCTTTCTCTTTAATCCTGGTTGCAAGGCAATTCCTGTTAAACAGTTAGTAATGCGTCAGTTAAGGTACACAGCTATTCACATACATCATTAGTAGGACTTCAGACAAGCTAACTAAACGGCAGTAGCCTGCGGCCACATTTCCAAATGTATTTCTTCCTGCGGTTCTGAGAAAGACGCTTGTGTGGTAATTGACACCTTGCGACAGAAACGTCCCAAAGATTAAAGCTCTTTGTTTTACTATCATTCCTACATGACACATACCCACACACACCCACACATCAAAATGAAAACATTGCTATCATAGTGCCAGACAGAAACCTAGATCTCTTTGAAGTTTCATCTAAAAACTGAAACCATCATCATCATTTACCATAAGAGGGAGTGCTAGGGAGGATGTGAGAGCTCGAGTGTGAGTGTGGTGTGTCATTAGTCACTTCTCACTTCGTTAAGACTGAACTTTGTCATTTGTCAATCAATACTGTCCTATTATAGAGTGATAAGTGAATAATGGCTCATTAGGTCTACACAAAGGACGGATTGAAGTTGTATTATTGTGTGGATTGGATAGGTTGACAATTGTTTTTACAGTGTATTTCATACACACTCAAACCCAACCCACTGTATTTGACTTGTACCACTATGTCTGACCTTGTGTTTTTTCTTCTTCCATAGAACACGTAAGCAGAGATGTCAGAGAATCCGAGTTCACCAAACAACAGCAGACCTGGCTCCTGGAAGAGAAGGAGGAGATGAAAGACGAGAGTGAGGATGAAAGGGAGGAGAGAATTGACGTGGAGGTGCTGGAAAGAGACACTCCACCCGACACGCCAGACGACCAAATCATGGACTTCAGCCAGAAGATAGAGAATGAGAAGGTGACCCAGGACCACCAGGGACCCATCCCCTCTCCTCAACCTGACCAGAGAGAGCCCAACCTGGGATCTCATGTCTACGGCTTCCCTGAGCGCCACCCTACTGCCCCCTTCCCGCACCGCAACCTCCCCCTCCACCTCCACGGACTCTACGGCCACAGAGAGGGCCTAGTGTCCTCCTACCCCCTCTACCACCCCTCCAGACCCCTTCAAACCCCCTACCAGCTTATCCCCCCATACAGCAGCCCCCACTACCCCCATCTCCTCCTCCCCCAGTACTCCCCACCCTTCCCTGGGATGCTCCCCTCCAGAGACCCTCTGCGGTACAGCAGCTACCTGAGTAGCGATGGACTTCCATACCCCTCCATGGCCCACCAGCCTGGTCTGCTCCCAGTGTCTTTGCCCTACCCCGGAGCTACTCAGGGAGGGCTGAAGGAGAGGACCCCAAATATGTCACCTCCTTGTGGGGCCCCAGCCACCCCAGAGCTCTCTCCCCTTCCCAAGCAGGAGCACCAGACGCCCCTGCAGTCACCCTGTGGCTGTGAGGAGGCCATGAACCTCAGCCTGGCCATGCCAAAGAGCAGCCCCTCGCCACCTGCTGCCCCTGGGTACAAATCCCTACCCTACCCCCTGAAGAAACAGAACGGCAAGATCAAGTACGAATGCAACGTCTGCATCAAGACTTTCGGACAGCTGTCCAACCTCAAGGTGAGGATCTTATAGACATAGGTGGTCCTTTTGGTTTCTTTGGTGGCCCAATCGATTCCTGTCTTATTGTGGGTTCCTATCTAATCTAGGCATTTTTCTTTTAGGTGCATCTGAGAGTTCACAGTGGAGAGAAGCCCTTCCAATGTCACCTCTGCAAGAAGAGCTTCAGCCAGCTAGCCCACCTGCAGAAGCACCACCTGGTCCACACAGGAGAGAAACCACACGAGTGCACAGTATGTTTGTGTTTTGATCTGCTTGTTCCAGTCTACTTGACCTCTAAAGCACACACACACACACACACCCCTGCATGCCTGTATGACTTTCAACCTGTCATGCCCCTGTGATGTAAGGAATCCCTGGGCTTTTGTTGAACACTATAGTGCAACTATGTGGGTGTGATCATGACGTCAGTCCTATGTTGATTTTCACGGTAGGGTTCAGTGATCTCCCACTGAAAAGAAGCAGTCTACACTTATAGAAAAAAAGGGTTCCAAAAGAGTTCATCGGCTGTCCCCATAGGATAACCCTTTTAGGTTCTGTCGCAGCCGGCCGCGACCGGGAGACTCATGGGCGGCGCACAATTGACCCAGCGTCGTCCAGGGTAGGGGAGGGAATGGCTGGCAGGGATGTAGCTCAGTTGATAGAACATGGCGTTTGCAACGCCAGGGTTGTGGGTTCGATTCCCACGGGGGGCCAGTATAAAAAAATATGTATTCACTAACTGTAAGTCGCTCTGGATAAGAGCGTCTGCTAAATGACTAAAATGTAAAATGTAAATGGTTCCAGGCTGAACTCTTTTGGGTTCCATGTAGAATCCTCTGGGGAAAGTGTTCTACATGGAACCCAATAGGGTTCTACCTGGATCCAAAAGGGTTCTACCTGGAACCAACCTGGGTTCTTCAAAGGATTCTCCTATGGGGTTGTAGCACCTTTTTTTCTAAGAGTGTAGGGTCATACCCTGCTAGCACGCAACCAGGGAAGGCCCTGTCTGGCTGGGGGACAATAGAAACCCAGGAGCCTGGTCTCACCTAGTTGTTCTAATGATATCAGCATCACAACATCATCCTAACCTAAACTTTCCTATCTATCTGTTCCTATTCATATAGGTGTGTCACAAGCGCTTCAGCAGCACCAGCAACCTCAAGACCCACCTGCGGCTCCACTCGGGTGAGAAGCCCTACCAGTGCAAGCTGTGCAGCACCAAGTTTACCCAGTACATCCACCTCAAGTTGCACCGACGCCTGCACTGCACCCGCGACCGCACCTACCACTGCCCGCTCTGCGCCCGCGCCTTCCTCCATCGCTTCTCGCTGTGTGTCCACCAACGCAGCTGCTGCCCTGCTTCCTCCCAGGCCCACGCCAACCCCCATTCCCACGCCCACATCCGCGAGCTGGTCGAGCGCTTCGACACCAGCCCCGAGGCGGACACTCTGTCTGAAGGGGCAGGGCCAGCCCATGTAGAAGCTGCAGTGGAGCGCTGGGTGGCCCGGAGCATGGAAGGGCGAGAGTGCAAGGAGGACCAGAGTGAAGCCACCCTGCTGCTCAAGGCCCTCACGGCGGCCATTAACACCCCAGCTCCTCCCATCACGTCATCTCACAGCTCTACTTCAGCCTATCAGGAGCGGGCTAGTGTGGTACACCTCTACAACCGGCCAATGGTGAAGATGCAAGGGCAGTAGGGCGAAGTGGAAGGACCCTTGTGGGGAGGGGTAGGGAACAAGATACATTTTAAGGGTCTACCTCCTGAAAAGCCAGAGCACAATCGATAAAGTCGTAACAAAAAAAAAGCCAATAAGAGAGCTGCACCAAAACAAAGACCATTCCAAAGACATGGCCACATACTGTTCAGTGATTGCACTTCCACCCTAACTAAGGGTGTTTTCTTATTAGTTGTTAAGTACTCACAACTGTTTTCACTCAGGTTTCACAGGTGTAATTTACAGGGAATGTGTGAGTGAGTTTGTCAGCTATATTTGTTCAGTTGAGTGATTATTTTATTTGATAGCGTAATGTTACATGTCTGGACACTTCCAAGGAGGCTTACTCTTTGGAAAACTGTTGGACCTATGCCAGGAACTATTACTGCGATATCTCATGATTTATTAGTGGACAATCTTTGTGTTTATTTATTTATTTTTGCTAAAAGGGTAGATCAGGGATCTTGAAACTATGTGTATGTATTTGCATTTGCCAAAAAACAACAAGAATCAAATAAAATATGAGGATAAACGGGTCTAACTTATGTAGCATAACTTTTAAAACTTAAGTGTATTCTAATGTAATGTAACAAGAGAGGAAAGCAAACCAAAAGTAGTCAGAATGTTATAATGTTCCAGTTCGATGCAAATAGCTTCTCAGGACTTCCTGTGAGTCATTTAGTGATGTATTGGAGGTACATACTTCTGCACAGAAACTAGCAATAAAAAGAAAAACGTTGTTTCTCTATTTTTTTGTATGTTAAAACATTTTAAGACAGTGCATTTGTATTTGAATTTGTAAGACATATTTAACAGTTCGTTTTTTTTTTTTTTTGCATTGTGTTCCTGTTTGAATATATCCTGAAATACCATTGTGTTTCTAGCTCTTTCTCTTTGATTCAGTTATCTACCCACTGTCGATAAAGCTTCATTTCATTCTTCCTCTATACTGATGGTAGATGCGAGTGTCATCCAAATCAGAGCATGAACCATACAGTATGTGAGCCAGAACCAAATGTAGTCTGTACTGCACTTGCCCCTTTCCTCAGTCTGCTCCTAGTACTACTGTATATGCTCAAGTGAATGGCTCTAGACTCTTGTTATTTTACCAAAACTATTGACAAAAGTACCTCATACGAGAGCTGTAAATTTTCACTAGTACTGGAAAAAGCCGGAACTAGTTCCATGTGCACCAAGGTTTCTGTTACCTAAAACCAAAATGGTGGAACTGTTCTAACATTAATACTGTGTGAATTTCTTTTTTTTTGTATACACATTTGTAGTTTTTATACAGTATGTTTGTCTATGTAGTTAATTTTTTGACCAAGGTTATTATATGTGTATACTTTATGTCAGAGATTATTTTTATGATATTTTTATAATAAATGTAGCACATTAAACATATTGTTTTTCAAAATTGGATGAGTTTTGAGTTTTCTATTTTCTCTCTTCAAAAATTCAATATGCTTGTATTTGCACATTCACATGAACGCACACAGAGACAGACACCCCCTCACAAATCCCCCACATACTCTCACCCTCTCACCCTCTCTTACTCATAACCCAACTCTAGAAAGTCCCACACGACCGCTCACTCAAAACTCTTGAGTTCACTTTCTTAGAAAATAGAGGAACTGAGAGTATGCACTGATGTTCACTAGAATCAGCATCACTTACCATCAGACTATACCTAATGTACTAATAATGATTGCAACATTGAATGTGGATTATGTCTTCTGAGAAGATGTCACGTTTTTGGATATTCAGCTCTCTTGAAAATCTGTCAAGCTATTGTTATCACCTTTCAACATACGCATATAGTGTGTAATCATAATTGAATTCAATATGATTTCTATAATTACATCATACCAGAACGTAGTTTGAAATGTTGATAAAAGACCACGCTGCTGATTTACGGGAATTGGCTCCATGTGTTGATGACTGACTGAGTACTGCAACACCTGATGAAGATGAAACACAATGTGATGATGAACCTCCCCCGACATTAAACCACCCTTTCAGTCAACAGTATAGTTACAGTAAGCTGAGCCACTACTCCCGTTCTTTCTCTTTCTCAGGTGGTCTCTCCTCTCCTTTCAGGGTGTTTGCATGAGTGATCTCTCTCTCTCCTCAGAGTGTTTGTGTTTCCTCTCATGATCTTTGCGCTCAGAGTCTGTGCTCATCAAGGGAGAACCCCACTGCACACCTATGACCAGAACAAAAACACCTCAAAACGGAATGAGAGACATAGGTTTGTCACGTTGTAGAGCAGAGATGATGTAAGCTAGACAGTTGTCACGCCCTGACTCAGGGGACTCGTATATGTTGAGTCAGGGTGTGTATGTTCTATGTTGTATATTTCTATGTTGATATTCTAGTATGTCTAGATCTATGTTGGCCGGTGTGGTTCCCAATCAGAGGCAGCTGTCGCTCATTGTCTCTGATTGGGGAACATACTTAGGCAGCCTATTGGCACTAGTGGGTTGTGGGATCTTGTTCCGTGTGAGGTATGTTGTTTGTCTACCTTGGACTTCACGTTTCATTTGTTGTTTTGTTGTGGTGTTTATTCAGTATAAATAAACATGTATGCATATCATGCTGCGCCTTGGTCCGTCCCGTGTGTAAACGATCGTGACAACAGTAAGTCAATTAGCATGCCTCTTAACTAGCCATACAATATATGACCATTTAGCCAGTCAGTAAGCTTCAGAATTAGTCAGTATTTTTTTATTCTTTCCAGTATAAGCCGTAGACAAAGGCTTTTCAATTTTTCCACTACATTAGAGTTATTTGATTACTTATTGAAGTTCTTTGCACAAAGGCTTTTTCGGCATTGTTCACTATCCAGCAATGCATAAACTTCTGTTACTTAATTTATGCCTGCCAGTTTTGCAGTCAGTAAGTAAAACAGTTGGTCACTCCGTTTTTAGAATACCAGTGACAAACTAGCTCACTAGCTGATAGAAACACATCATGGTGAAGAAAGGGTGGAGCAGTTGTTGTGGGGAAAGGGATGTTATGTGGGCCAACTTCCTGTTTACTCTTTAATTCCTTCTAAACCTACCCTTGTTCCTGTCTGTAGGTGGGAAGGGGTCAGACCACAACGTCACGCTTCAATGGAATGCCATCAGGACCTTCTTCATTGAACACATTAAAGTGGCTCCAGTCTCCTTTTTTTTTTAACCTAAATCCAATGACAAGGTAAACATCTTTGTTGAATTCACGTTAGTTGACAACTCAACCAAATGTAAATGAAAACTAGACATTGAAGTGACATCTGTGCCCAGTGGGCAAGGTGTTGTCTGTATCATGTAGGGTTCACGGATCATTGGGTCTTACTAAAAAGGCCTAAAATGGCCACTTTCATCATGATTTTCTCAAAAACGGTTTGTGTTACAAAGCATTCAAACATGCTTTCTACCAATGAGGTTTCTATGTGAGAATTGTCAGAACAATTTGAGATACACAAAATATTTTCGAGCCATGCTGGCATGGAATTGCCCAAGACTATTAGGTGTAAGGCGAGGCAGCCATGGTTCATCAGAAACCTGTCAGTCTGAGTTAGATTTCACAAAATATTCATAGTCAGTCTAGCAACCTAACACGCCATGAACGGTGAACACGCAACAGGTGTTTTCTTACATTAATTCACTGGTAAAGAGTTTTTGATTGATGGGTGTCTTTGTGGTGACTCTGAATTGGAGGGGAATTTAACAGGTCATTAAACCAGATTAACACACTTGACACCCTTCAGCAATAATGACTATATAAATAATTCAAATACTGAGCAAAATTTTTTTAAATTACATTATCTTATACTAATACAATTGCTCAGAGAAAGAGATTTTGTTTAACAAGTAATATATTTTTTCACCCAAAAAAATGTCCACCCCCATAGCTGCAGGAAGTAGGGGTGCTGAGGGTGCTGCAGCACTCCCTGAAAATCAGAATTAAAAAACAATTATTTAATTTTTTAGGGGGTAGATTAAAAAACAATATCAATAAAGTCCTGTATTAGCGGACCGATATAGCCGACTGTAGTGCGGGCAACAAAGCACCCCCACCCCCAAACATCTTCCCGCAGCTATGGACACCCCTAAAGATTCGTACAAATAAAGTAGTCAAAGGTTTAGTATTTGGTCCCATATTCCTGGCATGCAATGACTACATCCAAGGTGTGACTACAAACTAGCATGCATTTGCAGTTTGTTTTGGTTGATTCAGATTATTTTCTGCCCAATAGAAATGAATGGTAAACATATTCTATTCTTATTTACAATAAAAGTGACTCAAATGACACAATACATTAGTGTGTCATTTTTGAGTCACTTTTATTGTAAATAAGAATATAATATGTTTCTAAACACTTCTACATGAATGTGGATGCTTCCATGATTATGGATAATCCTGAATTAATCGTAAATGAGTGAGAAAGTTACAGAGGGTCAAAAATCGTACCACCAAAACATGCTAATCTCCCCTGTTATTGGTAATGGTGAGAGATTAGCATGTCTTGGGGGCATGATCTTTGACCCTCTGTAACTTTCTCACTCATCATTATTCATGATTATTCGTAATCATGGTAGCATCCACATTAATGTGTTTAGAAACATATTATACAGTGCTATGAAAAAGTATTTGCCCCCTTTCTAATTTTCTCTACTTTTGCATATTTGTGATACTGAATGTTATCAGATCTTCAACCAAAACCTAATATTAGATAAAGGGAACATAAGTGAACAAATAACACAACAATTACATATTTATTTCATAAACAAAGTTATGCAACACCCAATTCCCCTGTGTGAAAAAGTAATTGCCCCCTTACACTCAATAACTGGTTGTGCCACCTTTAGCTACAATGACTCCAACCAAATGCTTCCTGTAGTTGTTGATCAGTCTCTCACGTCGCTGTGGAGGAATTTTGGCCCACTCTTCCATGCAGAACTGCTTTAACTCAATGACGTGTGGGTTTTCAAGCATGACCTGTTCGTTTCAAGTCCTGCCACAACATCTCAATTGAGATTAGGTCTGGACTTTGACTAGGCCATTCCAAAACTTCCAGTTTGTTGCTTTTTAGCAATTTTAATGTAGACTTGATTATGTGTTTTGGATCATTGTCTTGCTGCATGACCCAGCTGCGCTTCAGCTTCAGCTCACAGACGGATGGTCTGACATTCTCCTGTAGAATTCTCTGATACAGAGCAAAATTCATGGTTCCTTCTATTAAGGCAAGTCGTCCAGGTCCTGAGGCAGCAAAGCATCCCCAAATCATCATATCACCACCTCCATGCTTGACCTTTGGAATGATGCTCTTACTGTGGAATGCAGTGTTTGGTTTTTGCCAGGCATTACTGGAACTTGCATAACTTTGTTTATGAAATAAATATGTAATTGTTGTGTTATTTGTTCACTTATGTTCCCTTTATCTAATATTAGGTTTTGGTTGAAGATCTGATAACATTCAGTATCACAAATACAGTGGGGGAAAAAAGTATTTAGTCAGCCACCAATTGTGCAAGTTCTCCCACTTAAAAAGATGAGAGAGGCCTGTAATTTTCATCATAGGTACACGTCAACTATGACAGACAAATTGAGGGGAAAACATCCAGAAAATCACATTGTAGGATTTTTTATGAATTTATTTGCAAATTATGGTGGAAAATAAGTATTTGGTCACCTACAAACAAGCAAGATTTCTGGCTCTCACAGACCTGTAACTTCTTCTTTAAGAGGCTCCTCTGTCCTCCACTCGTTACCTGTATTAATGGCACCTGTTTGAACTTGTTATCAGTATAAAAGACACCTGTCCACAACCTCAAACAGTCACACTCCAAACTCCACTATGGTCAAGACCAAAGAGCTGTCAAAGGACACCAGAAACAAAATTGTAGACCTGCACCAGGCTGGGAAGACTGAATCTGCAATAGGTAAGCAGCTTGGTTTGAAGAAATCAATTGTGGGAGCAATTATTAGGAAATGGAAGACATACAAGACCCCTGATAATCTCCCTCGATCTGGGGCTCCACGCAAGATCTCACCCTGTGGGGTCAAAATGATCACAAGAATGGTGAGCAAAAATCCCAGAACCACACTGGGGGACCTCGTGAATGACCTGCAGAGAGCTGGGACCAAAGTAACAAAGCCTACCATCAGTAACACACTACGCCGCCAGGGACTCAAATCCTGCAGTGCCAGACGTGTCCCCCTGCTTAAGCCAGGCCCGTCTGAAGTTTGCTAGAGTGCATTTGGATGATCCAGAAGAGGATTGGGAGAATGTCAGATGAAACCAAAATAGAACTTTTTGGTAAAAACTCAACTCGTCGTGTTTGGAGGACAAAGAATGCTGAGTTGCATCCAAAGAACACCATACCTACTGTGAAGGTATGGGGGTGGAAACATTATGCTTTGGGGCTGTTTTTCTGCAAAGGGACCAGGACGACTGATCCGTGTAAAGGAAAGAATGAATGGGGCCATGTATCGTGAGATTTTGAGTGAAAACCTCCTTCCATCAGCAAGGGCATTGAAGATGAAACGTGGCTGGGTCTTTCAGCATGACAATGATCCCAAACACACCGCCCGGGCAACGAAGGAGTGGCTTCGTAATAAGCATTTCAAGGTCCTGGAGTGGCCTAGCCAGTCTCCAGATCTCAACCCCATAGAACATCTTTGGAGGGAGTTGAAAGTCCGTGTTGCCCAGCGACAGCCCCAAAACATCACTGCTCTAGAGGGAGATCTGCATGGAGGAATGGGCCAAAATACCAGCAACAGTGTGTGAAAACCTTGTGAAGACTTACAGAAAACGTTTGACCTGTGTCATTGCCAACAAAGGGTATATAACAAAGTATTGAGAAACTTTTGTTATTGACCAAATACTTATTTTCCACCATAATTTGCAAATAAATTCATTAAAAATCCTACAATGTGATTTTCTGGATTTTTTTCTTCTCATTTTGTCTGTCATAGTTGACGTGTACCTATGATGAAAATTACAGGCCTCTCATCTTTTTAAGTGGGAGAACTTGCACAATTGGTGGCTGACAATACTTTTTTCCCCCACTGTATGCAAAAGTAGAGAAAATTTGAAAGGGGGCAAATACTTTTCATAGCACTGTATTCTTATTTAAAATGACACAATACATTATTTACCATTCATTTCTATTGGGCACAAAATGAACTGCAAATGCATCCAACAAGTTTGTAGAGTCACAAGCTTGATGTAGTCAAGCCCACATCACAGACAGTTTATTGCCACCATTGCTTCACACACCATAAAACCCATCAATCATAACTCTGTGTGCCTATTTGCATGGAACTGAGAAAGTAAAAGTACAACTGGTCGTTCACTTTTCCTCAGAAGGAACAATTCTGGTTATGGTAGTTCTTTGGAAGTCACAAGTGTATGTGTGATTGTTTGAACACTTAACCTGATGGAGGTGCTCTCCTGTAGTTGCCAGAGTGTGGCATCAACGACATCACTCCACACCTCCACCATCTGGCCACACATCCCTGGCCAGTCAAAGATGAACATCTGGAAAAGACGGCACCATTTCATTAGAGATGTTAAAAGTAAAGGGCACACTAATCAAATCAACCATAGGCCTCTATATCCTAGCCCTGGTTGTGTTTGTGTGTGCCGTATGCCAAAATACTTACTTTTTAGATAAAGGGCAATCCATGGCTCCTTACATACTTCTTACTGTTGATTGATTTATAGAATAATAGTCATTCGGGTGACACCACAGCCCTACTATATATTGTAATTGAGGTAATAACTAGCTTCTTATCAGGAGGGCTTTAGTTTCCATATTATGTCATCAAATTTCACGGATAAGCCTGTCCTGTTTGCCTTGGTCTCTGAGAGCAAACACGGATAATACACTACAGTAGAAGCAAAAGAGAAAAAACATTCTGTGAAGGTGTGGGGTTTTTACCTGGAACAAGGAAAGATCCAGGGCTTCGCAGGAAGAGATTTAGAAAAAATACATACTTGCCCTTTTCATATCTTGTTATCTTCAAAAGAACACCCTGAAGGTAAACTGGGAGCTTTCTTTACTTTCTCTTCTACATAACTGCTAGATTCTTATCACAAAGAACTGGTTGTTCAAGATGTCACATGACTGGCCCCACAAACTCTCAGTCCAATAGGATTACTTTTAGCTTTATTTGCTTTTATTTAACAACTGATTCAAGATCGGTTTCCCTTACTTTTACCTAAGCCTTACTGACAATAAATATAATTTGTTACAGGCATAATGTACCTTCACAAACACCAATTGATGGTAGTGTATACAGCACATATGGATTAGGCTACCTGCACAGAAACATAAGCTTACATTATATTTCAAAATCTGTCCTTCAATTGAAAATATGTATTAAGACTATGGCCTAGGGTTGTCTAGAGGTCTAAACTGCTGCCTCTTGATCACATACTACCGATGTTTTTGCAAAAACTCTATCCAATAAGGCATTAAAAATGCCAAAACTATAACTTAAAAAAATTATAATAAGGACCTTTGATTAAAAATGAAACACATTTGGTGTCCAACCCTCGTCCATTCGTCACTTTCCTGGGCTGTTTGTCTTTCCATTACACTCAGTCTCTGACAACATAGGTAGGGCAGGGTGCAAAGCGGACAGTGATAAAGGTTATATGGGTTTAAAGGTACAGACAGAGGGTGCTTATTCATTTATATGCCCCCCCCCCCCGCGTCATTCTTATGATATCATAGAGTTGCATGATACCAGACTGTATGCTGGTGTTTACCTCATGCTCTGTTCACTATCATATGCTATTCTGGGGTGAAATTGGGTTATTCTAAGTTATTTAGCAAAAATATGATTTTCTACCTGCAACTGAACAAAACAATTGCTTTTGGTGACTTTCAAAGGCAAGATAAAATGATATGATACTCTTCTATTATAAATAGGAAAATCCTATAGTAAATTTGTTCCATAAATACTATCAAACAATAAGGAAGTGCAGTGAACTTGATTTTCTCTCATTATGTATCAAAGTTCAGTCAAAAACCCTCTTGTGCCACAATAGATTAAAATCACAATTTGCTCTATTCTAGCGCCCTCTTGTGTCGATTTTGTAGGCCTACTCAGTCTATTGCTGCATTCAAGACAACTGGGAATTTGGGAACTGGGAACTCGAAAATCTCCGGCCCCCGACTTCAGTGCATTCAAGACAACTGGGAACTCTGAAAGAAACGAGCTCCGACTGGGAAAAAAACTAGTTTTGACCGGTCATCCAGCTCGGAATTCCAAGTCGAAAACTCTGGCCTCCTCCTAGAGCTCCAACTTTACGAACTGAAGATACATGACTTCGCCATGGGCTTTGAACAGGGCACCTGGCTAACGCCCGGGAGGCAGCCAGGTTCCAAAACTAACGCAATCAACTTTCACAATGGTGCAAAACACGCCTACCCGGGCCCTCAGGCCAGCTTAATCGAATCCCCACAACAAGGAAAATAGACAGTGCCTATTTTCATCAATTTATCTGCGGTTACATTAAATACTGTAGCTGAGTCTAAAACCTACAACAGATGGCATGGGACATATTGCAAGACAATTTTTTAGGTCTTGTTTTGGAGTAGCAGAGGAAAAGTCGCTTCAGTTAATATGAGTGAAGTTTTAGGCCTACTTTTAGGCCTATATTTGCACATTGAAAACAAATATCCACAACTCGCATTTCTCCCTCTATATATACACTGAACAAAAATATAAACGCAACAATTTCAACGATTTTACTGAGTTACAGTTCATATAAGGAAATCAGTAATTTGAAATAAATTCATTAGGCTCTCTGATCTATGGATTTTACATGATTGGGCAGAGAGAGGCCCAACCACTAGGTACACCCACCCATAATACGTTTTTCCCCACAAAAGGGCTTTATTACAGACATAAATACTCCTCAGTTTCATCAGCTGTTGTGTCAGATGATCCCGCAGGCGAAGAAGCCGGATGTGGAGGTCCTGCGCTGACGTAATTACACATGGTCTGCGGTTGTGAGATCGGTTGGACTTACTGCCAAATTCTCTAAAACGACATTGGAGGCAGCTTATGTTAGATAAATTAACATTCAATTATCTGGCAACAGCTCTGGTGGACATTCCTGTAGTCAACATTCTAATTGCACGCTCCCTCAAAACTTGAGACATCTGTGGCATTGTGTTGTGTGACAAAACTGCACATTTTAGAGTGTAATTTTATTGTCCCCAGCACAAGGTGCACCTGTGTAATGATCATGCTGTTTAATCAGCTTCTTGATATGCCACACCTGTCCAGTGGATGGATTTTCTTTCTAACTTCCGACTGTATATCCCAAAACCCTATTCTTTCCCCATTCATTTTCCCTATAGGGATGGCTGAAAGAACCAAGGGTTTTACTGGGTTTTAGGACTACAAGCTGGCGAGCTCTATTGCACTAACAGTGTTAGTTACTTTAAAGAAGTTCAATTAGAGTCCGAACTCAAACCCACGTTGGTGAGCATCCACGCTAGAGGAAGGTTTATTGTTTATAGTTCTACAGTATACCTGTCAATTAACTGATCAACACATCCTCCTGTACGCTGTAGGTATACAGTATAATAAGGTCGTAACACAAGACCATTCAGTGCTTTCAGGGGGTGTTCATTCAAATCAAATCAAATAAAGTAAAATTTTATTTGTCACATGCTTTGTAAACAACAGTGAAATGCTTACTTACAGTTCCTTTTCCAACAAAGATTTTTAAAAATTACAATAAAAAATAGAAATAGTGACGAGGAATAAATACACAGTGAATAAAGAATAACAATAACTAGTAAAAAAAATACGTGGCTATATACAGGGATATATTCATTGTCATAGTGATAACTGCAAATAATACTTAAATGTACATACAATTAAAAAGTATATAAAAACTCGTTTTTATATGTACCAATTCAACAGCAAACACAGTTGAGCCTGCACATATTGTACCTCATGTCATTGCTTGCCTCGTTGCTCAAGTGGTTTGCAATTTATTTCAATTTTTGAAATGGTTGTCGATTACTTTTGATCTTCTTTTTCACTCTGCTCATCTCTTGGTCTGTCCTGTGCAACAATATGCAATGCATCAGTGCAACAATGTTATCATAACCGGCCAAAGTGATCACACCAATGCACTCAGTAGAAGAGGAATAGCCTATTGCGCAAGGAACAGTTGGAAGAGAAAGGCTAGAGATGTGCAGCCGAAGTAAGAAGCTAAATATTAGCTAAGATACCATAGGAAAATATGGGTTTCCTCTGACACTGAGATGCACTGTCTCTCTCTTTTCCAACTCCCCGCCAGTTCTTAATGCTGTAGCCAATTTTACCTTCAGCAAGCAAGAGCAAGCGTGCATCTCTCCTCCAATAGGCTATTATGAAGAAAATTGGTCGTCCAACAAGCTATTGTCGTCTGGCTTTTCCTGGGACTCCACAAGATTTAAGAGGAATAGCTGAGGCAGCAACAAATTGTTGTTTAATATTTTGTTCATCAGTACATGATTGCGTTTATATCTCCTGCCTTGGTGGCTCTGATATTAAATAGGCTAGGATGTCGTTCTCCTATACAGCACAACAATAGTGTAGCCTACTCATACTGTCAAATATTTTATGTCTATTTAATTTCGAACATGGTTCTTGGCTATTGAATGAGCAATGGATAAATAAATGGTAGCCTAATATATGTTGTGCAGCGGGAATAAACCAGTCATGTCAGAAAAGGAAACACATCCCAGCTAGCACATAACGTTCTGAGAACCATGTTTCTTAAGAGCTTGGTGAGAGCCTGGTTGTCCTATGGTTATTTTGCATACAACCTTCCCACAACGTTCTGGGAATGGTGCAGGATAGTTGCTTGGCTTTGGAACATTCTCAGCACATTTAAGGAACTTGTAAGAAAACATTATTTTCTTGGTATTTCATTATTTTAAACAGAATGTTTCCTAAAAGTTCAAACATGATTACATTTAATTTACATGTTGGTAATGTTCTAGGAATGTTCTCCAACTGGTTTGACATTGGGAATATTCTCACATTGTTCTGAGAACATAAAAAATGTTTTCCAAAAAAAACACAAGAAAACTTTTGCAACATTCAGAGAACATTCTAAGAATGTTATTTAAAAACATACATTCTGTTCTCAGCATCAACAAAACTCTCTGTATCCTGTATTATGTTAAGTGTGTTCAGGTGTTGGCTGCACCCACTAATTGGCCACACCTGATCTTAATGAGTGTTTGTTTCCTTTGAAATGGGGTCTGTTTAAATAGACTAAAATGAACAGCTTTATATGAGATTAAAAACATGGCATGCTAGCTCCATCCTGGTGGCGCAGTGGACTAATTCAATGGATAGAGAACAGAAGATCATAGGTTGGAATCCACAATTAAAAATAATTGTGTTTGCATGACTAATGCCTAAGCAAATTAATTTCCATGGCTGTTTTTACACAGTCAGCCCAATTCAGATTTTTTTCCTCCACTAATTGGTCTTTTAACCAATCACATCAGATATTTTCACATCAGCTCTTTTCAGAGCTGATCTGATTGGTCAAAAGACCAATTAGTGAAAAAAATATCAGAATTGGGCTGCCTGTGTAAACGCAGCCCATATGTCATATCTGTGCTTGGAGTTCAAAACAGTTAACCCAAACTAAGCTAGCAGTGTTATTAAAAGTCTTATTGAAACATGTTTTCATAACGTTATTTAATTACCTTCAAATAACCTATATTTTCTGTTCTCAGAACATGAATAAAATCTCTCAGGGAACCCATTGTAAAACATTCTCAGAACCTTCCCTGAACCTCAATTTTACCAGTGAGGAAACTTATGGCTTCATTCCCAGAACCATTGGGAAACCAAAAACATTCATTCCCACAACTTCCAAGGAACCAAATGTGCTAGCTGGGATGTCCTGTAATATATAATTATGATTTAGGCCTACAGTGAGGGAAAAAAGTATTTGATCCCCTGCTGATTTTGTACGTTTGCCCACTGACAAAGAAATGATCAGACTATAATTTTAATGGTAGGTTTATTTCAACAGTGAGAGACAGAATAACAACAACAAAATCCAGAAAAACGCATGTCAAAAATGTTATAAATTGATTTGCATTTTAATGAGGGAAATAAGTATTTGACCCCCTCTCAATCAGAAAGATTTCTGGCTCCCAGGTGTCTTTTATACAGGTAACGAGCTGAGATTAGGAGCACACTCTTAAAGGGAGTGCTCCTAATCTCAGTTTGTTACCTGTATAAAAGACACCTGTCCACAGAAGCAATCAATCAATCAGATTCCAAACACTCCACCATGGCCAAGACCAAAGAGCTCTCCAAGGATGTCAGGGACAAGATTGTAGACCTACACAAGGCTGGAATGGGTTACAAGACCATCGCCAAGCAGCTTGGTGAGAAGGTGACAACAGTTGGTGCGATTATTCGCAAATGGAAGAAACACAAAAGACCTGTCAATCTCCCTCGGTCTGGGGCTCCATGCAAGATCTCACCTCATGGAGTTGCAATGATCATGAGAACGGTGAGGAATCAGCCCAGAACTACACAGGAGGATCTTGTCAATGATCTCAAGGCAGCTGGGACCATAGTCACCAAGAAAACAATTGGTAACATACTACACCGTGAAACCCTGAAAACCTGCAGCGCCCGCAAGGTCCCCCTGCTCAAGAAAGCACATATACAAGCCCGTCTGAAGTTTGCCAATGAACATCTGAATGATTCAGAGGAGAACTGGGTGAAAGTGTTGTGGTCAGATGAGACCAAAATCGAGCTCTTTGGCATCAACTCAACTCGCCGTGTTTGGAGGAGGAGGAATGCTGCCTATGACCCCAAGAACACTATCCCCACAGTCAAACATGGAGGTGGAAACATGCTTTGGGGGTGTTTTTCTGCTAAGGGGACAGGACAACTTCACCGCATCAAAGGGACGATGGACGGGGCCATGTGCCGTCAAATCTTGGGTGAGAACCTCCTTCCTTCAGCCAGGTCATTGAAAATGGGTCGTGGATGGGTATTCCAGCATGACAATGACCCAAAACACACAGCCAAGGCAACAAAGGAGTGGCTCAAGAAGAAGCACATGAAGGTCCTGGAGTGTCCTAGCCAGTCTCCAGACCTTAATCCCATAGAAAATCTGTGGAGGGAGCTGAAGGTTCGAGTTGCCAAACGTCAGCCTCGAAACCTTTAATGACGGAGAAGATCTGCAAAGAGGAGTGGGACAAAATCCCTCCTGAGATGGGTGCAAACCTGGTGGCCAAGTACAAGAAACGTCTGACCTCTGTGATTACCAACAAAGGTTTTGCCACCAAGTACTAAGTCATGTTTTGCAGAGGGGTCAAATACTTATTTCCCTCATTAAAATGCAAATCAATTTATAACATTTTTGACAAGCGTTTTTCTGGATTTTTTTGTTGTTATTCTGTCTCTCACTGTTCAAATAATCCTACCATTAAAATTATAGACTGATCATGTCTTTGTCAGTGGGCAAATGTACAAAATCAGCAGGGGATCAAATACTTTTCCCCCTCACTGTATATAATAAAAGTAAAAGAAACATATTAGGCTACATGTTGCTATGTGATCTCCTTACTAACAGCAAATGCATCTGTTTTATCATTAGGCCCACATTTAAATGTTTTTATTACTATAATTCCCCGTGCATCAAACACCTCCATTTCCCCATAAGAACAATATTTGCTTGCCATACAATTGATCAACCACTAGAAGTTGTGCGTATGCAAGGTCTGAGCTGTACTTGGAGATATGCACACTTTCCAGCAAGTTCAAAATGGATAAATACCAACATTTGCGATAAAACTGGCGCATGCAATGTTTAGTCTTGTTTGTGCACAGCACACACACCTTTGATAAATGGTGCATCATTTATAAACGTTGCGTAGATTTCACACTACATTTCTGCATGCACCATTTCTAAAATATGTTACAATATGTTACAAATTTGCAAAACGTATGATATGTTATGAATACTAGCTAGGTGGCTAGGGGTTAGGTTTAAGGTTAGGGTTACGTTTAGTAGTTAGGTTAAAGGGTTAAGGTTTGGCTTAGGGGAAGGGTTAGCTAAAAGGGTTAAGGTTAGGGATAGGTGAAGAGTTAGCTAAAAGGGTTAAGGTTAGGGGAAGGGGAAGGGTTAGCTAACGTGCTAAGTAGTACCAAAGTAGCTCAAAAGTAGTAAGTAGTTCAAAAGTTGCTAATTGGCAAAAATGCTGAAGCTGTCCGTGATGAGATTCAAACTTGCAACCTTTGGGTTACTAGATGTTCACGTTATACGCCCAACCATCCACCCTGACCATCCACCCTACTTTAATTTTAGTCTTAAGTAACCATCTGTCTTATGTAACCATACCAAACATAACATATCATACTACATGGTGTCACACCCTGATCTGTTTCACCTGTCTTTGTGCTTGTCTCTACCCCCCTCCAGGTGTCGCCCATCTTCCCCATTATCCCCTGGGCATTTATACCTGTGTTTTCTGTTTGTCTGTTGCCAGTTCGTCTTGTTTCGTCAAGCCTACCAGCGTGTTTTTTCTGTGCTCCTGTTTTTCTTAGTCTCTGTTTTCTAGTCCTCCCAGTTCCGACCTTTTCTACCTGCCCTGACACTGTGCCCGCCTGCCTGACCATTCAGCCTGCCCTGACCTCGAGCCTGCCTGCCACCCGGTCCCTTTTGGACTCTGACCTGGTTATTGAACGTCTACCTGACCTCGACCTGCCTCTTGCCTGCCCCTTGTTATTTTAATAAATATCAGAGACTCTAATCATCTGCCTCCTGTGTCTGCATCTGGGTCTCACCCTGTGTCGTTATAGTACGAACTGGCCATGACTGACCCAGCAGACTCGGACCGGCTCCGCAACACAGTCTCCCCGCAGGGAGCCACCATTGAAAAACATGAGGAGCTACTTCAGAACCTTATGGATGGTCTCCATACGCTGGTGGGACGCCATGACAAGGGTTTCGAAATGTTACTGGAGCAATTCCGTGGACTACCTATCAGGCAGTATGCCACTACAGAGACCCTTCGGACGCTCAGTAATCCCCCTACCATTGATGATTTTGTACAGCCTACCCCGGCTTCCCGAGAACCCCACTTACCTCCTCCTGTGCGCAATGCTGGGGACCCTGGAACCTGCCGGGCGTTTCTTTCCCAGTGCTCCATCATCTTCACTCCCTTTGGACCGTTCGAGAATAGCGTATCTTATAACGCTAATGTCTGGTAGGGCGCTCTCCTGGGCTACAGCGGTTAGGGAGCAACAATTCGCCATTTGCCTTCGTTTGGAGGATTTCATGGCAGAGGTGAGGAAGGTATTTGATTCTCCTGTGTCCGGAAGAGAGGCGGCCCGAAAGCTACACTACCGTTCAAAAGTTTGGGGTCACTTAGAAATGTCCTTGTTTTCCATGAACACATACATGAAATGAGTTTGAATAGGAAATATAGCAAAATGCATAGGAAATGTAGTCATTGACAAGGTTAGAAATAATGATTTTTAATTGAAATAATAATTTTGTCCTTCAAACTTCGCTTTCATCAAAGAATCCTCCATTTGCAGCAATTACAGCCTTGCAGACCTTTCGCATTCTAGATGTCAATTTGTTGAGGTAATCTGAAGAGATTTCACCCCATGCTTCCTGAAGCACCTCCCACAAGTTGGATTGGCTTGATGGGCACTTCTTACGTACCATACGGTCAAGCTGCTCCCACAACAGCTCAATAGGGTTGAGATCCAGTGACTGTGCTGGCCACTCCATTATAGACAGAATACCAGCTGACTACTTCTTCCCTAAATAGTTATTGCATAGTTTGGAGCTGTGCTTTGGGTCATTGTCCTGTTGTAGGAGGAAATTGCCTCCAATCAAGCGCCGTCCACAGGGTATGGCATGGCGTTGCAAAATGGAGTGATAGCCTTCCTTCTTCAAGATCCCTTTCACCCTGTACACATCTCCCACTTTACCACCACCAAAGCACCCCCAGACCATCACATTGCCTCCACCATACTTGACAGATGGCATCAAGCACTCCTCCGGCATCTTTTCATTTGGTCTGCATCTCACAAATGTTCTTCTTTGTGATCCGAACACCTCAAACTTCAATTCGTCTGTCCATAACACTTTTTTCCAATCTTCCTCTGTCCAGTAACTATGTCCTTTTGCCCATCTTAATCTCTTATTTTTATTGGCCAATCTGAGATATGGCTTTTTCTTTGCAACTCTGCCTAGAAGGTCAGCATCCAGGAGTCGCCTCTTCACTGTTGACGTTGAGACTGGTGTTTTGCGGGTACTATTTAATGAAGCTGCCAGTTGAGGACCTGTGAGGTGTCTGTTTCTCAAACTAGACACTCTAATGTATTTGTCCTCTTGCTCAGTTGTGCACCGGGGCCTCCCACTCCTCTTTCTATTCTGGTTTTCAGTTGTGCTAACATAATTGCAAAAGGGTTTTCTAATGATCAATTAGCCTTTTAAAATGAGAACTTGGATTAGCAAACACAACGTGCCATTGGAATACAGGACTGATGGTTGCTGATAATGGGCCTCTGTACGCCTATGTAGATATTCCATTAAAAATCAGCCGTTTCCAGCTACAATAGCCATTTACAACATTAACAATGTCTACACTGTATTTCTGATCAATTTGATGTTATTTAAATGGACAAAATAATTGCTTTTCTTTCGAAAACAAGGACATTTCTAAGTGACCCCAAACTTTTGAACGGTAGTGTACTTCGATTACATCAAGAACCCGGTAGTGTGGCAGACTACATGGTAGACTTTTGCACGTTGGCCACTGAGAGTGCCTGGAACCCGGTGTCTCTATTCGATACCTTTCTTCATGGACTATCAGAGGAGATTAAAGACGAGCTCGCAGCTCGGGAGTTACCCCTGGATCTCGACTCCCTCATAGCCTTAACTATAAGGATCGATGGACTCCTACGGGAACGCAGGAGGGTGAGGAGGTCTGTTTTCGGCCCCACTCGTTCGTCCACGGCTGCTTGCTCTCCCCCGAAGAACCCCGGAGTCCCCTTGGGAATCATCGGGAACGGGCTAATCGTTTTCTACTGTGCCTAGGCAACGGGGCAGAGCTAGATTGTCACCTCAGGAACGATTATATAGGCTTAACTCCAACAGTTGCCTATATTGTGGTGCCGCAGGCCATTATAAATCCACCTGTCCAGTAAAAGACCAGACTCATCAGTTAGGTACGAGTACTATGGTGGGCCATACTGGGAGATTACTCGTACTCCCTTCCTCCCAAGTGGCGCAGTGGTCTAAGGCACTGCATCGCAGTGCTAGCTGTGCCACTAGAGATCCTGGTTAGAATCCAGGCTCTGTCGTAGCCGGCCGTGCCCGGGAGAGCCATGGGGCGGCGCACAATTGGCCCAGCGTCGTCCAGGGTAGGGGAGGGAATGGCCGGCAGGGATGTAGCTCAGTTGGTGGAGCATGGCGTTTGCAACGCCAGGGTTGTTTACATTTACATTTTAGTCATTTAGCAGACGCTCTTATCCAGAGCGACTTACAGTTAGTGAATACATATATATTTTTTAGTAATTTTTTTTTTCATACTAATCCCCCGTGGGAATCGAACCCACAACCCTGGCGTTGCAAACGCCATGCTCTATCAACTGAGCTACATCCCTGCCGGCCATTCCCCCCCCTACCCTGGACAACTCTAGTGGCACAGCTAGCACTGCGATGCAGTGCCTTAGACCACTGCGCCACTCAGGTTAGATTCCCACGGGGGGCCAGTATGAAAAATAAAAATAATGTATGCACTCACTAACTGTAAGTCGCTCTGGATAAGAGCGTCTGCTAAATGACTAAAATGTAAAATGTAATGTTATCCTGCTGTGGGGTGACCGGTCTAAATCTCTCCGGGTGCTCATTGACTCTGGGGATGAGGAGAGTTTTATGGACGCTACTCTGGTATCGGAGCTGGGTATCTCCACACAGCTCCTCTCCGTTCCCATGGACGCCAGAGGACTGGACGGATGCTCCATTGGCAGGATCACTCACAGTACGGTTCCCATTAACCTGCGTGTGTCGGGCAATCACAGTGAGTCCATACAGCTTCTTCTCATTGAATCTCCCCATGTTCCTGTTGTTTTGGGATTTTCATGGCTCCAGAGGCACAACCCCGTTATTGACTGGACCACTGGCTCTATCCTGGGTTGGAGCCCATTCTGCCACTCCCATTGCCTTAAGGCGGCGCAGTATGCCCCAGGCTGTCCTCCTGCGGGCTCTGGTAAAGCCTCGGATCTCTCCGCCATTCCCAAGGAGTACCAGGACCTCCTGGAGGTTTTCAGCAAGGCTCGTGCCACCTCCCTTCCTCCGCATCGTCCCAATGATTGCGCTATTGATCTCCTCCCGGGCACCACACCGCCTTGTGGGTGGCTATATTCGCTGTCTGGCCCTGAGACCAAGGCCATGGAGGAGTACATTGACGACTCTCTGGCTGTTGGAAGCATTCGTCCTTCTGCCTCCCCTGCCGGCGCAGGGTTCTTCTTTGTGGATAAAAAGGACAAGACCCTGCGTCCATGTATCGACTACCGGGGCCTCAATGACATCACGGTTAAGAATCCTTATCCGCTACCACTCCTCTCTTCGACCTTCGAACCTCTCCAGGGGGCAACCATCTTTTCCAAGTTGGACCTTCAGAATGCCTACCATCTAGTTCAGATACGCGAAGGAGATGAGTGGAAGACGGCCTTCAACACAGCTTGTGGACACAATGAGTGCCTGGTCATGCAAATCTTGACTTACCAATGCTCCCGCAGTGTTCCAGGCCCTGGTCAACGATGTGCTCCGTGACATGTTGAATCGATTTGTTTGTCTACCTCGACGACATCCTTGTTTTCTCCCGTTCTGCTCAAGAACACGTCCTCCATGTTTGACAAGTCCTTCAGCGCCTCCTGGAGAACCAGTTGTTCGTGAAAGCAGAGAAGTGTGAATTCCACTGCTCCACTATCTCTTCTCTGGGATACGTCATCGCTGAAGGGAATGTTCAGATGGATCCTGAAAAGGTGAGAGCAGTGGTGGATTGGCCCCAACCCACGTCCAGAGTGCAGCTGCAATGTTTCCTGGGGTTTGCTCATTTCTACTGCCGCTTCATTCGGGGCTACAGCACCCTAGCAGCTCCCCTCTCTGCACTCACTTCTCCCAAGGTGCCGTTCACATGGTCCCCAGCTGTTGACAGGGCGTTTGTGGACCTTAAGCATCGGTTTACTACAGCCCCGATCCTCATCCCGGCTCATCTCATGTGTTTGTCCCTGATTCGGCCTGAATGAGCTCATTCCTCCAAGCTCACCTCTCATCCCGGCTCCCGTTGAACCCTGGCCTTCCTCCGACAACGCTTCTGGTGGCCCACTATGGTTCCTGATGTCTCAACCTTCGTCGCCGCATGCACGGTGTGTGCTCAGAATAAAACTCTGTGGCAAGCTCCGGCTGGCCTCCTTTATCACCTTCTGTTCCTCATCGCCCCTGGTCCCATATATCCCTGGATTTTGTCACTGGGCTTCCTCCGTCTGAGGGCAACACCACTATCCTGACAGTAGTGGATAGGTTCTCTAAAGCTGCCCATTTCATCCCTCTACCCAAGTTACCTTCAACCAAGGAGACGGCCCAGCTCCCTGTCGACATTGTCTCTGATCGTGGTCCTCAATTCTCGTTCCGATTCTGGAAGGCGTTCTGCACCCTCATTGGGTTGTCAGCCAGCCTGTCCTCTGGGTTTCATCCCCAGTCCAACGGCCAATCGGAGCGTGCCAATCAAGACCTGGAGACGAAGGTTAGGTGCCTCGTCTCGACCAACCCCACCACCTGGAGCCGGCAACTTGTGTGGGTGGAGTACGCCCGGAACACTCTTCCCTGCTTGGCCACTGTGCTCTCGCCCTTCAAGTGCTCCATGGGGTATCAGCCCCCGCTCTTCCCGGAGCAAGAAGATGAGGTCAACATACCATCGGCCCAGATGTTGGTCCACCACTGTCGGCGTACCTGGAAGAGAGCTCGGTCTGCTCTTCTAAAGACCACCTCCAGGTATCGTCGACAAGCGGACCGCCACTGGACTCCAGCTTCCCGCTATCGTCTCGGGCAGAGCGTATGGCTGTCTACGCGAGACCTGCCCCTCTGGGTGGAGTCCCGTAAACTTTCCCCCTGTTTTATTAATCCTTTCCCCATCTCTAAAGTCCTTAGTCCCACTGATGTTCATCTTCTGTTGCGCCGTACCCTCTGTATACACCCCACTTTTCATGTGTCCAGAATTAAGCCCTTGTCTCACAGCCCTTTATCTCCTGTTTCCAGGCCCACCCCTCCTCCCGTCTCATCGACGGCCATCCGGCGTACACGGTGAGACGCCTCCTGAGTGTTGGGGCAGGGGTTTCCAGTACCTGGTTGACTGGGAGGTTTATGGGCCGGAGAACAGGTGCTGGGTGCCCGCTAAGGACATCCTGGACCCAGCCCTCATTGCCGACTTTCACCGCCGGCACCCCGGTCAACCAGGTATGCGCCCAGGTAGGACACCAGGTGTCGCCCCTAAAGGGGGGGTAAATGTCACACCCTGATCTGTTTCACCTGTCTTTGTGCTTGTCTCCACCCCCATCCAGGTGTTGCCCATCTTCCCCATTATCCCCTGTGCATTTATACCTGTGTTCTTTGTTTGTCTGTTGTCAGTTCGTCTTGTTTCGTCAAGCCTACCAGCATGTTTTTTCCGTGCTCCTGTTTTTCCTAGTCTCTGTTTTCTAGTCCTCCCGGTTCCGACCTTTTCTGCCTGCCCTGACACTGTGCCCGCCTGCCTGACCATTCAGCCTGCCCTGACCTCGAGCCTGCCTGCCACCCGGTACCTTTCAGACTCTGACCTGGTTATTGAACTTCTGCCTGTCCTTGACCTGCCTCTTGCCTGCCCCTTGTTATTTTAATAAATATCAGAGACTCAAACCATCTGCCTCCTGTGTCTGCATCTGGGTCTCGCCCTGTGTCGTTATACATGGAGTGTCTCATATTTATGTACAGAATAATACGAAATGCTCTGAGTCCAGGTTGCCTGCCTTGGTATAGGCTCAGATTAAATAGGCAATGATGTCATGCTCCTATCGCACAGCAATACAGTAGCCTATACCCATACTGTAAGCTACCGGTCTATTTACTGTGTTGGCAGAATATTTTAATCTTTAGCAGTAATTTATGCTGTATCTGGAAAAGGACTGTGTCCGTTTCAGAAAGAGAAAACAATGGTATATTGTAGTGGACCTGACTGCAGAACTTTTGAATTCAACAATGTTTTGCAATGACTTTTCCCCAAAACTAAACAAAAAAAAGCAATTACAGTAGCATACATAGGCCTACTTCAATGTCAAAGACCAGCTGTTAAATTTGACTGTATGCCGGGATTTATAAACCGCGCTGCCTATGATATTGCAAAACTTGAAATACATATAGGCCTATCTATTTAGTAGGCTACTATAGCTCCAATTAAAGACCTAGATAAACGCACCCAACCCAATTTTGTATGATGTACTGTATGGCTCTGCCGACCACCAATGCACTGTCTATGGGGGAGCAATCTAAAATACGTAGCGGAACGAGCGAGAGCTCGGTTTGTTCTTTTGGAAAGTTTGTTGTTTTGAAAGTGCATTGAAAAGTTTCTTAGTAGCTAGCTAACTTTTGAGTTTGGATCCCACAACGGAGTTGGCATCAGTTGCTGGGACTGCTACTCTCTGTCCAGTGATCCTGCCGACCTGCTAGCTAGCTGCCTATCAAGCTAGTGCCTGGTTTTCTTGAGGGCTTGAATGCAGCCCGCGATGCAGTTAGCCATTGTGCCTGGGACCACGGATTTTCCTGGGTTTGTGGCTGTCTAGATCTCTGTTGTTTGTTGTTGTTGTTTTCAATCTTCCCTGTGACCTGCCCTGTCTGGAACTGCGAGAAGTAACAGCGTAACCTACGTTGCTAGCTAAATTTTTACATTTTAGTCATTTAGCAGACGCTCTTATCCAGAGCGACTTACAGTTAGTGGGTGCATACATTTTTCATACTGGCCCCCTGTGAGAATCGAACCCACAACCCTGGTGTTGCAAGCGCCATGCTCTACCAACTGAGCTACAGGAGGCTACCATGACAAAGACCAAAGCCGGCAGGAGTACCGTTGAGGACAGTGGTGAAGGATATTTTAAATGAACAAAAATAGTCTAAGTGTTTTGTCCAAATACTGGTGGTCAACTAATAAAAGGATGGACGACCTGACCAGAAAGGTCCAGGACCTGAAGAACAGTTTGCAATTCTCCTAGGATCAGCTCGATGAGTTGAAACAGGAGAATGGCAAGATGACAGCAAGCTGTAAGTCATTGAGAGAGGACATCAGTTCAGTGTGTTAAACCATGATAACAATGACAGAGAAATCAGATTATCTCAAGGGACAATCAAGGCGTAACA
Source organism: Coregonus clupeaformis (assembly GCF_020615455.1). NCBI lineage: Eukaryota > Metazoa > Chordata > Actinopteri > Salmoniformes > Salmonidae > Coregonus > Coregonus clupeaformis. The sequence goes on from NC_059199.1 coordinate 23,621,692, forward strand.
ACATGGTTGTGGACGGAATTGCAGAATCTCCACATGAGACCTGGACGGTCTGAGGACAAAGTGAGGGAAATTATCTCGGAGAATCTGAAGATGGACCACAGGAAGATTGAGGTGGAGCGCGCCCACAGAACTGGAAAACCCAGGCCAATAGTGGTCAAGTTCCTGAGGTTCAAGGACAAGGTAGCTGTTCTGGGAAGAGCCAAGAACTTGAGAGGAACATATATCTTCCTCAAATGAGGACTATCCTGAAGCTGTGCGCCAGAAGAGGAAAGAACTTATCCCAGCCATGAAAGCTGCCAGAGCGTGTGGGGACATTGCTTACATCCGCTATGACAGGCTCACTGTCCACCCACCCTCCCAGAAGCCTGGAAGGGATGAGAGAGCCAAGCCTATAGGTTTGTAGCTTCAACCCCACAGCACACACACACACACCAATTGATTAATGGACTGCTGAAAGTAGATTTTTTGTTTGCTCTTTTCATATATTAGCCATTTCTGAGACAGACTTAGATAATTCATTTGATGATACAGCAGTAGCAATACAAGGATATAACATCTATAGAAGAGACTAAAATGCTTATGGGGAAGATGTTGCTGTATCCAGTTGAAGTCGGAAGTTTACATACACCTTAGCCAAATAAATGTAAACTCAGTTTTTCCACAATTCCTGGCATTTAATCCAAGTACAAATTCCCTGTTTTAGGTCAGTTAGGATCACCACTTTATTTTAAGAATGTGAAATGTCTGAATAATAGAGAGAATTATTTATTTGAGCTTTTATTTATTTCATCACATTCCCAGTGGGTCAGACGTTTACATACACTCAATTAGTATTTGGTAGCATTGCCTTTAAATTGTTTAACTTGGGTCAAACGTTTCGGGTAGCCTTCCACAAGCTTCCCACAATAAGTTGGGTAAATTTTGGCCCATTCCTCCTGACAGAGCTGGTGTAACTGAGTCAGGTTTGTAGGCCTCCTTGCTCGCACACGCCTTTTCAGTTCTGCCCACAAATGTTCTATAAAATTGAGGTCAGGGCTTTGTGATGGCCACTCCAATACCTTGACTTTGTTGTCCTTAAGCCATTTTGCCACAACTTTGGAAGTATGCTTGGGGTCATTGTCCATTTGGAAGACCCATTTGCAACCAAGCTTTAACTTCCTGACTGATGTCTTGAGATGTTGCTTCAATATATCCACATAATTTTCCTTCCTCATGATGCCATCTATTTTGTGAAGTGCACCAGTCCCTCCTGCAACAAAGCACCCCCACAGCATGATGCTGCCACTCCGTGCTTCACGGTTGGGATGGTGTTCTTCGGCTTGCAAGCATCCCCTTTTTCCTCCAAACATAACAATGGTCATTATGGCCAAACAGTTCTATTTTTGTTTCATCAGACCAGAGGACATTTCTCCAAAAAGTACGATCTTTGTCCCCATGTGCAGTTGCAAACCGTAGTCTGGCTTTTTTATGGCGGTTTTGGAGCAGTGGCTTCTTCCTTGCTGAGCGGCCTTTCAGGTTATGTGGATATAGGACTCGTTTTACTGTGGATATAGATACTTTTGTACCGGTTTCATCCAGCATCTTCACAAGGTCCTTTGTTGTTGTTCTGGGATTGATTTGCACTTTTCACACCAAAGTACATTCATCTCTAGGAGACAGAACACGTCTCCTTCCTGAGCGGTATGATGGCTGAGTGGTCCCATGGTGTTTATACTTGCTTACTATTGTTTGTACAGATGAACGTGGTACCTTCAGGCGTGGTACCTACAATGTTTTTTCTGAGGTCTTGGCTGATTTCTTTAGATTTTCCCATGATGTCAAGCAAAGAGGCACTGAGTTTGAAGGTAGGCCTTGAAATACATCCACAGGTACACCTCCAATTGACTCAAAATGTCAATTAGCCTATCAGAAGCTTCTAAAGCCATGACATCATTTTCTGGAATTTTCCAAGCTGTTTAAAGGCACAGTTGTCACGGTTTCGGCCGAGGCTGCCTCTCTCCCTTGTTCGGGCAGGTTTCGGCGTTCGTCGTCTCCGGAATTCTAGCTGCCACCGCTGTTTGTTTCTTGTTCGTTTGCTTTGGTCTGTTTGTTTTTCACACCTGTTTCTGTTTTGGCTTAATTAGTGTCCTATAAGTTTCTCGTTGTGTTTGTCTAGTGTTGTGTGTAATTGATTTCCGTCAGTTGTGTGTATTTGCTCGGTTGAGCTTCTCTCCATTATACTGGAGTATTTCCGCACCTGTTTGTGCGTGGTTACTATTTTGTCGCACCTGTTTGTGCGCGGTTACTATTTTGTCGCACCTGTTTGTGCGCAGTTTCTTTTCGCCTTCGTGCGTATTTGTTGCCTCCGGGCAAAGTTTCCATTTGCCTTGGTTTGGCCTAATATACAAGCCTTTGGGAATATCGTTCTGAGTCCTGCGTTTGATTCCACTCTTACACCTACCGCACGCCTGACAGAATTACACACCTTCAATGGAATCAGCAGGAGTCGAAGCAGCTCAGACGAGACTGGAGGCCCAGGTTCGGGACCAACGAGAGCAGATCCAACAGATGGGGACCGCCCTGCAGGAGGTGATTTCCACCATCCGAGGCTGGGGTACGCCTCCACCACCTCCCTCCCTGCCAGCACCATCGGCCAGCCCGCTCATTCCAGCGCCGGAACCTCGAGGAGTCCGACTATCTCTCCCGAGGGCCTACGACGGGACCGCGGCTGGGTGTCAGGGATTTCTACTCCAGGTGGAGTTATACCTGGCCACCGTGCACCCGGCCCCTTCGGGGCATGAGAGCGTGTCCGCCCTGATCTCCTGCCTGGCCGGTAAAGCGTTGGAGTGGGCCAACGCGGAGTGGAGGAAGATCGACGCCACGACGATTACATACGACGAGTTCTCCCGCCGCTTCAGGGCGGTGTTTGACCATCCCCCGGAGGGGAAAGCGGCGGGGGAGCGTCTGGTCTTCCTCCGGCAGGGGAGGAGGAGTGCCCAGGAATTCGCTCTTGAATTCCGTACTCTAGCGGCAGATGCAGGGTGGAATGATCGGGCCCTCATCGATTTATACAGATGTAGCCTACGAGAGGACGTCCGTCGGGAGCTTGCCTGTAGGGACACCAGCCTCACTTTCGACCAGCTGGTCGACATGTCCATCAGGCTGGATCACCTGCTGGCTACCCGCGGACGTCCTGCGGAGGGTCCGTCCATTTCACCCTCCAGCGCCTCCGAGCCGTGTCCTATGGAGCTCGGGGGCGCTGGCGCTAGAGAAAGGAGGAGTCGGCAGGCTAGGGGGTCCATCCACTGCACCAACTGTGGTCGGGGAGGACACACCGCGGCTAGGTGCTGGGGATGGCCTCCTAGGGGAGATGACGACAGGTCCCGCACTGGGGATTCCCTCCAGGTGAGTAGGCGCCCCACTCACCCAGAGCTCACTGTTGCCCATTTTTGTATACCTGTCAGTTTTCCACAGGTAGCACCTCATTCCCAGCATAAGGCGCTGGTAGATTCAGGCGCGGCTGGGAATTTTATTGATAGAAAGTTTTGTTTAGCGTTAGGGATTCCCCTTACTCCTGTTGATGTTCCTTTCCCCGTTCATGCCCTAGATAGTCGTCCGTTGGGTACGGGCTTGATCAGGGAGGTCACAGCGCCACTTAGGATGTGTGCGCAGGGGGATCATCAGGAGATGATTCAGCTGTTCCTGATTGATTCTCCTGCGTATCCGGTGGTGCTGGGCATGCCCTGGTTGAGTACCCATAACCCAGCGATTTCGTGGCAGGAGAGGGCTCTGATGGAGTGGTCTGCTCAGTGTGGGGGTAGATGTTTGGGCGTTTCCGTAGGGGCTACCTCGGTGGAGAGTCCAAACCAGGTGCCCGCATTGCCCGTTCCACCTGAATATGGGGATTTGGCTATTGCGTTTAGTAAGGCGAGGGCGACGCGGTTGCCACCCCATAGGCAGGGGGATTGTGCGATAGACCTCCAGGCAGGAGCTGCGCTCCCACGGAGCCATGTGTATCCTCTGTCTCAGGAGGAGAAGAAAGCTATGGAGATTTACATAGACGAATCTCTGAGACAAGGATACATACGGCCTTCCACTTCCCTTGCGTCCTCGAGTTTCTTTTTCGTGAAGAAAAAGGATGGTGGTTTGCGTCCGTGCATCGATTACCGTGGTCTCAATCAGATTACGGTGAAGTATAGTTATCCACTCCCGCTGATTGCGACCATGACTGAGTCGTTGCATGGGGCGCGTTTCTTCACGAAATTAGATCTCAGGAGCGCGTACAACTTGGTGCGCATCAGGGAGGGTGACGAATGGAAAACAGCCTTTAGTACCACCTCGGGCCATTACGAGTATCTGGTCATGCCATACGGGTTGATGAACGCTCCGTCAGTTTTCCAATCCTTCGTGGATGAGATCTTCAGGGACATGCAGGGGCAGGGAGTGGTGGTGTACATTGATGACATTCTCGTGTACTCGCCTACCCGGGTCGAGCATGTGGCCCTGGTGCGAAGAGTGTTGCGGAGGCTGGTGGAGCACGACCTGTATGCGAAGGCAGAGAAGTGTCTGTTTTTCCAGGAGTCGGTCTCCTTTTTGGGTTATCAGTTGTCTGCGTCAGGGGTGAAGATGGAGGTAGACCGGGTGTCGGCCGTGCGTAATTGGCAAACACCAACTACTGTGAAGGAGGTGCAGCAGTTTTTGGGGTTTGCAAATTACTACAGGAGGTTTATCCGGGGTTTTGGACAGGTGGCAGCTCCCATCACGTCTCTGTTGAAGGGGGGTCCGGTGCGTCTGCAGTGGTCGGCCGAGGCGGACAGGGCGTTTGGGAGGCTGAAGGACCTGTTTACCTCGGCCCCGGTGCTGGCGCATCCGGATCCCTCTTTGCCGTTCCAGGTAGAGGTGGACGCGTCGGAGGCCGGTTTAGGAGCCGTGCTTTCACAACGGTCTGGCGCGCCACCTAAACTCCGCCCCTGTGCATTTTATTCCAAGAATCTCAGTCCGGCGGAGCGGAACTATGACGTAGGGGACAGGGAGCTGTTAGCCGTGGTACAGGCTCTAAAGGTGTGGAGGCACTGGCTTGAGGGGGCTCAACACCCTTTCCTCATTTTGACGGACCACCGTAACCTGGAGTACATCCGGGCGGCGAGGAGGCTGAACCCTCGCCAGGCAAGATGGAGTATGTTCTTGACCAGGTTTACTTTTAAGATCACGTACATCCCTGGGTCACAGAATGGCAAGGCAGATGCGCTGTCTCGGCGGTATGACACGGAGGAGAGGTCCGTGGAGCCCACTCCCATACTGCCTGAGTCGTGTCTGGTGGCACCGGTAGTGTGGGAGGTCGATTCTGAACTCGAGCGGGCGTTACGCACCGACCCTAGTCCACCACAGTGCCCGGAGGGTCGGAAGTACGTTCCGCTCGAGGTTCGGGATCGATTGATCTATTGGGCTCACACGTCACCCTCCTCTGGACATCCGGGTATCGGCCGGACAGTGCACTGTCTTAGTGCCAAGTACTGGTGGCCCACGTTGGCAAGGGATGTGAGGGTTTATGTTTCCTCCTGCTCGGTGTGCGCCCAGTGTAAGGCGCCTAGACATCTACCTAGGGGTAAGTTGCTACCCCTGCCCGTTCCACAACGACCATGGTCCCACCTCTCAGTGGACTTTATAACAGACCTTCCCCTCTCCCAAGGGAATACTACCATCCTGGTCGTGGTGGACCGGTTCTCTAAGGCCTGTCGTTTGCTCCCCATGCCGGGTCTTCCTACTGCCCTACAAACTGCCGAGGCACTGTTTACCCATGTGTTCCGGCACTCACGGGGTACCCGAGGACATTGTGGCTGATCGGGGTCCCCAATTCACCTCCAGAGTCTGGAGAGCGTTTATGGAGCGGTTGGGGGTCTCGGTAAGCCTCACCTCGGGTTACCACCCGGAGAGTAATGGGCAGGTGGAACGCGTAAACCAGGATGTGGGTAGGTTTCTCAGAACATACTGCCGGGACCGGCCGGAGGAGTGGTCGAGGTACGTTCCCTGGGCCGAGATGGCCCAGAATTCCCTACGCCATTCCTCCACTAACCTAACTCCATTTCAATGTGTGTTAGGTTACCAGCCAGTTCTGGCACCCTGGCAGCAGAGCCAGATCGAGGCTCCTGCGGTGGATGAGTGGGCGCGGCGCTCGGAGGAGACTTGGAACGCTGCACACGTCCACCTGTAGCGGGCCCTCCGACGTCAGAAGGCGAGCGCTGATCTCCACCGCAGTGAGGCACCGGTGTACGCACCTGGTGATCGAGTCTGGCTCTCTACCAGAAACCTGCCCCTCCGCCTGCCCTGTCGGAAACTGGGTCGGCGGTTTGTAGGGCCATTTAAAGTCCTGAGAAGGTTGAACGAGGTATGTTATAGGTTAATGTTACCTGTGGAGTATAAGTGTATTAACCCCTCGTTCCATGTGTCCCTTCTCAGGCCGGTGGTAGCGGGCCCACTCCAAGAAGATGAGATCTTGGAGACTCCTCCGCCCCGTTGGACATCGAGGGGGCACCGGCGTACTCCGTGAGATCCATCTTGGATTCGAGACGTCGGATGGGGGGTCTCCAGTATCTAGTGGAGTGGGAGGGGTACGGCCCGGAGGAGCGGTGCTGGGTGCCGAGGAGAGACGTTTTGGACCCGTCGCTCCTGACGGAATTCCATCGGGGGCATCCGACGCGCCCTGCGCCGCGTCCTCCTGGTCGTCCCCGAGGCCGGAGTCGGCGCACGTCTGGAGCCGCGCGTCAAGGGGGGGGTACTGTCACGGTTTCGGCCGAGGCTGCCTCTCTCCCTTGTTCGGGCAGGTTTCGGCGTTCGTCGTCTCCGGAATTCTAGCTGCCACCGCTGTTTGTTTCTTGTTCGTTTGCTTTGGTCTGTTTGTTTTTCACACCTGTTTCTGTTTTGGCTTAATTAGTGTCCTATAAGTTTCTCGTTGTGTTTGTCTAGTGTTGTGTGTAATTGATTTCCGTCAGTTGTGTGTATTTGCTCGGTTGAGCTTCTCTCCATTATACTGGAGTATTTCCGCACCTGTTTGTGCGTGGTTACTATTTTGTCGCACCTGTTTGTGCGCGGTTACTATTTTGTCGCACCTGTTTGTGCGCAGTTTCTTTTCGCCTTCGTGCGTATTTGTTGCCTCCGGGCAAAGTTTCCATTTGCCTTGGTTTGGCCTAATATACAAGCCTTTGGGAATATCGTTCTGAGTCCTGCGTTTGATTCCACTATTACACCTACCGCACGCCTGACAACAGTCAACTTAGTGTATGTAAACTTCTGACCCACTGGAATTGTGATACAGTGAATTATAAGTGAAATAATCTATCTGTGAACAATTGTTGGAAAAATTACTTGTCATGCACAAAGTAGATGTCCTAACCGACTTGCCAAAACTATAGTTTGTTAACAAGAAATTTGTGGAGTGGTTGAAAAACGACTTTTAAATGACTCCAACCTAAGTGTATGTAAACTTCAGAATTCAACTGTACCTCATTGTTCTCACCACAGGTTGATTTGCTAGAAATCACAACTGCAACATCGATAGCCTACTAAAAAGGGATTTAATATTCCCTGATTTTTTGTTTTAATTATCATTTTGGAGGGGGGGTTACATGTTGTTGTTTTTTTAAACGCTCAGGGAGGGCAAGGTAAAAACATATTTCCCATCCATTTTCATTTCAAAGAGGTCCGATTACCTCCAGGTATCGCTCAATATAAATAACGTTAACTCCTTAATGTCTTCTTATGTAATCATACAATATGTGCATGTTTAATATAGTGTGCACGTTCAAGATAGCATGCAAAGGTCGCAGGTTTGTGGAGATCTCCATAATTACTATAATAATCTGTGAAGAATCTTGAACAGCATTGATCACTCGCGCTATGTAATTTTAATGTAATCTGAAATACAATCCAGGTAATTTGGTTGTACTATTAGATGAAGCACAGTGATAACACATTCAATTGTTGTATAAATACAAAAATATCTGGCATTGTATTCCCATTTGAACTTTGTTGTGCTTTTAAATAGTTGAAAGTGCAGTGATAACACATTTAGATGACAACTATACCAAAAATCAGGCATTGTTTTTCCTCTGTAATTTGGTTGTGCTTTTAAATGGTTGAAAGCATAGTGATAACACAATGGGAATTCAACAAACATGCTATTGTTCACATACAGAAACTTTGCAGTTTTACAGCTAATTTCCTGCTATTCTTCACAGGCTGAGAGAAAATGTTGCAGATTTAAAGGTAACTTCCTGCAGTTCTACACATTTTGCCTCCAGAGGCCCTCAACCCTGCGTGCCTGTTCGGTAATCCGGCTCTGCTCTCAATGTAGTGTTGCAGGTCTTTAGTTGTTGTACATATGAAATTGTGTAATTCCGAACTTTATCTACAACGCAATATTCAATTTTGTGCGACTCGAGCGGTTTCCCCTACAAGCTGTGCTGCGCGGTCTACACAGAGAAGCAGCACAGCTGGTAGGGGAAACTGCTCGAGTTGCACAAAATGGAAAATAGCGTTGCGGATAAAGTTTGGCAATTCCATGCGTATACAACATCTAAATACCTGCATCACTATACTGAGAGCTTTGCCATTTCTAAAAGGATGTATTTTAGTGTTGTTGGAGCCTTTGTTCATGTTTTCCGTGGCCCCCTTGCTGCAGAACAAGCAATGAGGAAGTCTATTGTGGGTGGGGTAGGTTTCTCAAAACCAAGTGAAATTACAACAACTAAAAATCTGGACCCTTATAACATGCCATTTACATCAAAAATAGAGATTTGGTTCAAAAATTGTGAATCCTTTAACTATAATAGCCTGCCAAGCTTGTTGCCATGGGATATTTAAAGGCTGCGTTTACACAGGCAGCCCAATTCAGATCTTTTTTTCACTAATTGGTCGTTCTTAGTAGAAAAAAATATCTGAATTAGGCTGTCTGTGTAAACTCAGCATCCCAATTCTGATATTTTTTTTTTTACATCAAATCTTTTTCAGAGCTGATCTGAATGGTTGCTGGTGCTTTCAAGACAATTGGGAACACTGAAAAAAACGAGGTAAATTCGTGCTCTTCAGGTCGGAAAGTCTGGGCTCAAGGTTGATGATGCTTTCGAGACAACTGGGAACTCAGAAAAAAACGAGGTCAAATCATGACATCAGTGAACTTCAGTTTGGAAAGTCGGAGCTCTAGGAGGAGGCACGAGTTTCCGACTTGGATGACCTTTCAAAACGAATATTCCCAGTCAGAGCTTGTTTTTTTTCCTGAGTTCTCTGTTTTCATGAGTGCGCTGAAGTCGGAGGCAGGAGATTTCCGAGTTGTCATGAATGCAGCATGATCCCCAAGTTTCTAACATTAAATTTCGAGTTGGATGACCATTCAAACCCATTTTTCCCAGTCGGAGCTCGGTTTATTCTGAGCTCCCAGTTGTCGTGAACGCACTGAAGTCAGATTATCTAGCCAAAAAGCATCCATGAGCTGTTATATTTGTCTGAAGATCTGTCTATCAATCGTCTGGCTCTGCTTGTGTCTATTTTAGCGATTTGTGCATCTGCAGGTAACAGTTATGTGGCTTTCCTTAAAATGCTTGGCTAACGCATCACAAGGGCTAGCTTTGGGACACAACTCCGGGAGTCTGTATTGGGTACTCCCGGAGTTGTGCATTGTTCTGGTGTGTGGCAACGGAATTAAACCCCACCATTATAGCCGGTTTCACCAAAATAACGTGTACGTCAAGGAAACATATGTGTAATCTCTAGGAGCTCTATCTACCAGACTGTGTCCCTTGCTATCAAATAAACGTCTGAATCCAACTTTTGTCCAAACTGCACCATATTCCTGCCAAGACAGTGGGCTGCCATTAGACTACGCACTTCACGCAAGACTTCCTACCACGAAATCTACCATTGTCTGTCTACACAGCAGGAATATTGTGCGGTTCAGGGAAAAATTGGATTCAGACATTTATTTGATAGGTGAGGGACACATTTCACTTTATGTCTGGTAAATAGAGTTCCTACAGATTATACATATGCTTTTGTTGGTGAAGCTGGAAACATTGTTATAGGGTTATTTTCTGTCGATACACACCAGAACGATGCACAACTCAGGTAGTCAAACCAATCCACAGACTCCCGATGTCGTACCAAAGCTAGGCGTCACTCACCTGTGCGCGACTGCGCATGCAGCGGAGAAAGTGAAGCGCGAGGATCAGCTGTCAGCAGGTTCTGTTTAACTGGTGTTTTTTATGTCAAGATTCATGACAATAGTAGTAGGCTACTTTTAATTTGGTGATTTGTCAGATCTCGACCTCCTGTCTGGAATAAACGTCAAGATGGCGAAAAAGAGTAGTTCCAAAAAGTCCTTAAAAAGCTTGTTTTCTAAAAGCGAAGCCAATTTAACCGACTCTGTAGAGAAGGAGAAAGATGACGGCGGACGAAAAAAGTTTAAACTCTTCAAATTCAAGAAAAAGAGGAAACCCAACGAAGATGAAGAGAAGCAAGTGGTCGTCGGGTAGGCTATGACAAATACTTGAAATAGTTCCAGGCTTTTGGTGGAATGACACATGTCCTAGTTTGCTATTTGAACTAATGGTCGTGATACCATTATAATGTTATACTGTAGTCCACAGACTTTGAATAGCATAACGTTACTTCATTTAATTTATGCATGACTTGAAATTAATTCACACACTGTTGTTATATTTGTTGCCTGCATCTCTAAACAGTGGGAACAATTAGGCTACACATTTTTTTGTATTATTGTCACATTGAAATGTGTTGTTTTACAGGGTCAGCCATAGTAGTAGGGCGCCCCTGGAGCAAATTAGGGTTAAGTGCCTTGTTCAAGGGCACAACGACAGATTTTTCACCTTGTTGGCTCGGGTATTCAGCCAGGACCATTCGTTTTGTCTACTGGACTAACGCTCTAACCGCTAAGCTACCTGCTGCTGCTAGATACAGTAATTGACTGGATAGTTATCATTATGGTTCACGATAGAGTATAGTATTGCATAAATCTGCAGGGTTTTATCCCGTTGTGGGGTAGCTTTTTATAATGTGTAATATTTAGTGGTTGGCTGTAGCTAGTGTCAAACTTGCGACCCTGGGTTTCAATGCCAGTACACTTCTAACAGAGGTAAGGTTTAGTTATCAGGGCTCCAGACTTAACTTTTTCAGTTGGTAGCACCAGCCCATGATTTGGTCGCAACCCCCCCCAACAAAAAAACAAAATAGGAGTAATCATCTTGTAAAGTCATTATAAAGTTATTCACAATGCTTTATTAAGAAGTGTAATAGACTACTGAGTTGGAATTCAATAAATAAGATAATCCAGTGATTGTCATGAAATTAAGGTTGACAATTAGGCTATTTTTGTTATATTTTAGGCTGTCAAAATAGGGCTCAAAATACATTAGATCACTAACTCTAAATATAACACCTACTGCTAGTAGCCATGTATTAATCTAACAGTCCAATTTGTAAGTCGCTCTGGATAAGAGCGTCTGCTAAATGACGTAAATGTAAATGTTAATGTAATATCCTAAAAATAACTTTGCAATGAGACTTAGTGCACTTGCGATGACCGATGCACATTTCACACGCTCCATATTTCAAATCCATATCAGATATTTATTTGTAAAACAGTGTGTTTTGAACTCAATATTTAGCGTTGAGAAACAAATACCTATAGAAAGCTGAGACCCTCCTTCCTTTAATATGGACAACTGGTTGCTTCTAAATAGGGCTGCATGATATGGGCAAAAATATTTTGATTGCAATTTGACTTGCAAAATAGATCAAAACACTTGGGTGAACTGTTGGAATCATAGAAATATAATTATTATTCCTAATTGTATGGTTGGTGTTTTGCATGACAAGAAATGAAAAGGCCAGGTAGGAGTTATGACAGGGTAGGAACCAAAGTGTTGGTCAGTGTTTCCCAGGGGAACCTAATTACATTTGAATATATGTTACATTTAGACAAAGATTATAGATTAGGCTCTCTGATTCAGAACATACCGTTCCACAAACAACATGCTGATCTACACCACACTGTATGCAAGTAGCAACCTGTATTAAGCATGAAACGCATTGAGAATCTGACTGCCGATAGGTACTTAAGTATCACAGTAGGTGGTCATTCCTTGTCTTGCTAGAACAAAAGATGTACATGCTGCGTACTGACCTGGTACCGACAAACCTGACTTTTCTACTTGTAGAATCGCAATGCTCCTCAGTGGCCAATAACTTGACTTTGAGCCAATGATAGAGCACAAATCTCCACGTGGGGGAGCCGACAGGAGTGACAACAAATTACATGCTAATGGTTTAGCTAACGTTAGCTAGCGAGCTAAAAAACTGTCTATGGGCTGGCACTGGCAGTATGGGATTTCAAAGCATTTCGCTACACCCGCAATAACATCTGCAAAATATGTGTATGTGACCAATAACATTTGATTTGATTTTATGGAGAGTGAGTTAAATTGTTTCTTCGTCATCTTGCTAGCTAGTTATCTAACTGTGGCCATCTGGCTAGTATCAACAAGGGCTTTCTACAACAAAAGCAACATTTGCGCCACTAGCTAGCTAGTTAGCTAACATTGGATAACTACAAAGCAAAATACACAGGGAATAGCATTGCCAAACTAAGCTTAAGAATGCAACACTACTGCCAACTTCTGGTTTGGAGTATTTTAACAAGGCTGATGACTTCAATGTCGGTGTGGTCGAACACAAAAGAGATTGACTGCTGACACTGTTCAGAGGTGCTAAGTACTCTCGGCAAGCAAACGTTTGACAATCTTATTGGTATAAGGGATCCATTAGAGTTAACGTTTGCTTTGCCCTAGCTCAGTGCATTAGCTAAATGGCATTGAGTTGGCCCGCTAGCTAGCTAGCTAGTTAGCGATTAGCATTACACATGCCAGCTTCCTAAGACCGACTAACTCAAGATTTGCAGAGAGCAAGACACACAAACTAATAGAACAATACAGAAAATGTGGATTCATATTAAGAAGCAACGTGGAAAGCCGCATCATTCTTATTTTGGAAGAATCTGTTGATTGCATGCGTTGATAGCATGCTGAGAGAATGTAAACATGATTAACTGTGCTGCCTGCTTGAGAGACGGGGCGGGAGCAAGCAGCCACAGGAGCAAGAGTGTGTCATTTTTCGGGGTGCATGAGGGGGAGAGAGAATGAGAGCGAGAAGAGAGGCTTGCTAATTTCAGCAGGAATCATGGGGATAGTTCCCTTCGTTTGATAAATTAATGGTTTTATCCACCCAAAAAATAGGACATTTTGATTGAGGTGATCAAGTAGAATGTACAGATTGCAACAGTAACATTTTACTCGCACAACCAAGTCAAAGGGTTGCAAAATGCGACTAAATGGTTGCAGTCTGGATCCCTGGTTATGTGGCGTCAGTTGGTATTTGGAGTCATAAAATGTCCAATTTACGATTGGTGTGGTCCCTACACCATTGTCATGTGTAGATACAGTATATTGTGTAGATATCATAGGGATCCTCCCTATGATATGATACCTGTCAATATCACCTGTCATACCTGTTCACCATGACCTGCCATTCAAAATTGGCCCTCCTTGGCCCCAGACATTAAGGCAACAACATTATTGTTAGTTTGTGGAGAACTATTTGATTAACTTTTTTTTCTTTTATACAGTTGTACTATCATATTGATAGTTCCCCCAACAGTGGTGTTTCCCCAGCTGTAATGCTGCGAAGGTGGTGGGGTGATTCAGAACCACCAACCTCACAAGAGGTCCAGTCCCTGTGGTGTTAAATCATACACAACACGCTAGACAGGATGCAGAGCTACTGGTTCGAACCATGCACATTGCATGATCATCTGAGGGTAGCCCGAACATGCAATATTTACACACATTTATGTTTCTGTCGATCCTACAACATTTTCAGTGGCTTGAATTAGGTATGCTATGTGGGGATGAAAGCCCTTTACATTCAAGGTTTTCATCACATGTTGAAATGTTAGCCATAGTATACTAGAGTATGTATGAATGAGCAGCAGATACTTTAACACTCATTTAGTGGCAAAGTTGAATATGAACAAACAGGTGAGTGAGCGGCAAAGCACAACGCAACAATCATGTGGTTTATCGTTTTAGAAAGTGGCGGTTGACATCTATTTTTATTGCCACCAATACACCAGGTCGCCTTATTTGAACAGTGTCAACTATACACCTCAATACCTGGATCAACAGCAAGAGTAAACATCTCCTTTTCATATTAGAGTTCATTCAAAGCCAGGAGGGCCAAACCAGTAAAACACTGGAGTAGAGGTCTAGGCAGTGTTTGTTTTGGTGGTGTTAGTCAACTCCAGGTTATCAAGGGTAGTTGCTGTGTTTGACTATTTTAGTATAGGGTTTGGTGATATGTAACTTCCTTATGTTATAAAATACATATTACCAAGACAAATATGATTAATATGATTATTCATGTTCTGAATTGTTCAGTGGGTCTTTCTCTAACATATCATTAACATTATATCCAAAAAGTAGGATTTCGTAACCTAATATATCAGATAATATGAACAACTTTTGAGGATTTTGCATTTTGTGGCCGTCGTCTTCAAAGTTGTTTCCCTGGGTCGCAAAATTAGCATGACATGAGCTGAATTAAATGTAAAAGGCTTTGAAAATAAAAAGCTTGGTGTATGCTTAGTGCTCCGTTGACATTTCACAGAGATACGTTTTTTGAGTGAGAAATCTTCAAAAAAGAACAGGAATTTTGAAAATAATATGAAAAGTGTATACTAAATCATGTCTCAAAATCGGTATCCATCTTACCTCTATATTGTTTGATGTCCTGCGGATTCGAGAACAAAGATGACTAGTTCAATGGGAAAGTGACCCTGTCAGGTAGCCAGTAGCCTTCATTCTTACACTGAATCCAGCCGAGCTGACGCAATGCAACTTTCCTGATTTTTGGACCACTTTTTGGGGGGGTGACTAAATCACCCTAATTCTGGCCATCCTACAAGGATAACAACTCCAATAACTTTTGAACGGATTATGATAGAGTCCATTGGTTTTCTTAGAGGATTATCTACACATTACCCATTGGTCAAAATATGTGTTTTTGATTGGACACCCTATATAGGGCCTTCTAGTGAAACCACCTTTATCTCTTCAATGGGGAGTGGTGAAGGGAAAAGTTTTAAGTACACATGGCTCCATGAAAATGTAAAGGTAGATAGTTGTTGTAAAAGAAATAATAAAAAAAAGACATTAATCCTGTATGTGAGACTCATAGAACTACATAAAATACCATTACAATACCCAGTCAGCATTGCCAAAACCACACAGGTAAAGATCCTTCCAAATATGGAGCACTTCATGCCGCTTAGTCTAAAAATCCAGTGTGGAGTGTTAACTGAACTTATCACATAGTGCTCAGAGCAGATGAGTGACAAGAGGCAACCTGGCCTCAGCATAACCCTTTTTGCTAATTTAAAGATCAAATCTGTCTTGACACAACTCAAGACACGTTCCACTACATTCTGTCCTTGTGCATAGCTTAGCTTCTTCACAGCCATCCTTCTAGACAGAATTGTAGCTACAGTATTTGTATCTAAGGAGGACTGTCTATGGACATATTTATGACACGAAGAGGAACCTGTCACTCCAGATGCCTTTCCTCTGCATCAGTGTGAAACTATCTTCTCTCATGTTATTGTTCCCAGGGGGCATCTACACTTGATGTTACTGTTGGCATCATTTTAGGCAAAAGTTTATGGCATTCAATTGAAGTGAAGCAAATGATGTATCTGACAATATGTAGCTAGAGGAGTTTATTTTAAATACACTGCTCAAAAAAATAAAGGGAACACTTAAACAACACATCCTAGATCTGAATGAATGAAATAATCTATTAAATACTTTTTTCTTTACATAGTTGAATGTGCTGACAACAAAATCACACAAAAATTATCAATGGAAATCAAATTTATCAACCCATGGAGGTCTGGATTTGGAGTCACCCTCAAAATTATAGTGGAAAACCACACCACAGGCTGATCCAACATTGATGTAATGTCCTTAAAACAAGTCAAAATGAGGCTCAGTAGTGTGTGTGGCCTCCACGTGCCTGTATGACCTCCCTACAACGCCTGGGCATGCTCCTGATGAGGTGGCGGATGGTTTCCTGAGGGATCTCCTCCCAGACCTGGACTAAAGCATCCGCCAACTCATGGACAGTCTGTGGTGCAACGTGGCGTTGGTGGATGGAGCGAGACATGATGTCCCAGATGTGCTCAATTGGATTCAGGTCTGGGGAATGGGCGGGCCAGTCCATAGCATCAATGCCTTCCTCTTGCAGGAACTGCTGACACACTCCAGCCACATGAGGTCTAGCATTGTCTTGCATTAGGAGGAACCCAGGGCCAACCGCACCAGCATATGGTCTCACAAGGGGTCTGAGGATCTCATCTCGGTACCTAATGGCAGTCAGGCTACCTCTGGCGAGCACATGGAGGGCTGTGCGGCCCCCCAAAGAAATGCCACCCCACACCATGATTGACCCACCGCCAAACAGGTCATGCTGGAGGATGTTGCAGGCAGCAGAACGTTGTCAACGGCGTCTCCAGACTCTGTCACGTCTGTCACGTGCTCAGTGTGAACCTGCTTTCATCTGTGAAGAGCACAGGGCGCCAGTGGCGAATTTGCCAATCTTGGTGTTCTCTGGCAAATGCCAAACGTCCTGCACGGTGTTGGGCTGTAAGCACAACCCCCACCTGTGGACGTCGGGCCCTCATACCACCCTCATGGAGTCTGTTTCTGACCGTTTGAGCAGACACATGCACATTTGTGGCCTGCTGGAGGTCATTTTGCAGTGCTCTGGCAGTGCTCTTCCTGCTCCTCCTTGCACAAAGGCGGAGGTAGCGGTCCTGCTGCTGGGTTGTTGCCCTCCTACGGCCTCCTCCACGTCTCCTGATGTACTGGCCTGTCTCCTGGTAGCGCCTCCATGCTCTGGACACTATGCTGACAGACACAGCAAACCTTCTTGCCACAGCTCGCATTGATGTGCCATCCTGGATGAGCTGCACTACCTGAGCCACTTGTGTGGGTTGTTGACTCCGTCTCATGCTACCACTAGAGTGAAAGCACC
Source organism: Coregonus clupeaformis (assembly GCF_020615455.1). Taxonomy (NCBI): domain Eukaryota; kingdom Metazoa; phylum Chordata; class Actinopteri; order Salmoniformes; family Salmonidae; genus Coregonus; species Coregonus clupeaformis. The sequence continues at coordinate 23,638,825 of NC_059199.1, forward strand.
GCCAGCATTCAAAAGTGACCAAAACATCAGCCAGGAAGCATAGGAACTGAGAAGTGGTCTGTGGTCACCACCTGCAGAACCACTTCTTTATTGGGAGTGTCTTGCTAATTGCCTATAATTTCCACCTGTTGTCTATTCCATTTGCACAACAGCATGTGAAATTGATTGTCAATCAGTGTTGCTTCCTAAGTGGACAGTTTGATTTCACAGAAGTGTGATTGACTTGGAGTTACATTGTGTTGTTTAAGTGTTCCCTTTATTTTTTTGAGCAGTGTATATACCCTGTAGACATTTTTGTCTGTGAATTAAGGATGTGCTGTCATATCTAGACATGAAAAAGAGCATTTAATCTTGTCTTCTAATTAATTATTCTAATATCTGCCAGATTACATATTAATTATGATATTATTCGTCTCTCTTACAGTGCCTTGCAAAAGTATTAATCCCCCTTGGCGTTTTTCCTATTTTGTTGCATTACAACCTGTAATTTAAATGGATTTTATTTGGATTTAATGTAATGGTCATACACAAAAAAGTCCAAATTGGTGAAGTGAAATGAAAAGAATAACTTTTTTTTTTTTTAAATTATAAAAAAATAAATAACGGAAAAGTGATGTGTGCATATGTATTCACCCCCTTTGCTATGAATACCCTAAATAAGATATGTTGCATCCAATTACCTTCAGAAGTCACATAATTAGTTAAATAAAGTCCACCTGTGTGCAATCTACAGTGGGGAGAACAAGTATTTGATACACTGCCGATTCTGCAGGTTTTCCTACTTACAAAGCATGTAGAAGTCTGTCATTTTTTTATCATAGGTACACTTCAACTGTGAGAGACGGAATCTAAAACAGAAATCCAGAAAATCACATTTGTATGATTTTTAAGTAATTAATTTGCATTTTATTGCATGACATAAGTATTTGATACATCAGAAAAGCAGAAGTTAATATTTGGTACAGAAACCTTTGTTTGCAATTACAGAGATCATACGTTTCCTGTAGGTCTTGACCAGGTTTGCACACACTGCAGCAGGGATTTTGGCCCACTCCTCCATACAGACCTTCTCCAGATCCTTCAGGTTTCGGGGCTGTCGCTGGGCAATACGGACTTTCAGCTCCCTCCAAAGATTTTCTATTGGGTTTAGGTCTGGAGACTGGCTAGGCCACTCCAGGACCTTGAGATGCTTCTTACGGAGCCACTCCTTAGTTGCCCTGGCTGTGTGTTTCGGGTCGTTGTCATGCTGGAAGACCCAGCCATGACCCATCTTCAATGCTCTTACTGGGGGAAGGAGGTTGTTGGCCAAGATCTCGCGATACATGGCCCCATCCATCCTCCCCTCAATACGGTGCAGTCGTCCTGTCCCCTTTGCAGAAAAGCATCCCCAAAGAATGATGTTTCCACCTCCATGCTTCACGGTTGGGATGGTGTTCTTGGGGTTGTACTCATCCTTCTTCTTCCTCCAAACACAGCGAGTGGAGTTTAGACCAAAAAGCTCTATTGTTGTCTCATCAGACCACATGACCTTCTCCCATTCCTCCTCTGGATCATCCAGATGGTCATTGGCAAACTTCAGACGGGCCTGGACATGCGCTGGCTTGAGCAGGGGGAACTTGCGTGCGCTGCAGGATTTTAATCCATGACGGTGTAGTGTGTTACTAATGGTTTTCTTTGAGACTGTGGTCCCAGCTCTCTTCAGGTCATTGATGCCCCACGAGGTGAGATCTTGCATGGAGCCCCAGACTGAGGGTGATTGACCGTCATCTTGAACTTCTTCCATTTTCTAATAATTGCACCAACAGTTGTTGCCTTCTCACCAAGCTGCTTGCCTATTGTCCTGTAGCCCATCCCAGCCTTGTGCAGGTCTACAATGTTATCCCTGATGTCCTTACACAGCTCTCTGGTCTTGGCCATTGTGGAGAGGTTGGAGTCTGTTTGAATGAGTGTGTGGACAGGTGTCTTTTATACAGGTAACGAGTTCAAACAGGTGCAGTTATTACAGGTAATGAGTGGAGAACAGGAGGGCTTCTTAAAGAAAAACTAACAGGTCTGTGAGAGCCGGAATTCTTACTGGTTGGTAGGTGATCAAATACTTATGTCATGCAATAAAATGCAAATTAATAACTTAAAAATCATACAATGTGATTTTCTGCATTTTTGTTTTAGATTCCGTCTCTCACAGTTAAAGTGTACCTATGATAAAAATTACAGACCTCTACATGCTTTGTAAGTAGGAAAACCTGCAAAATCGGCAGTGTATCAAATACTTGTTCTCCCCACTGTCTGTCACATGATCTCAGTATATATACACCTGTTCTGAAAGGCCCCAGAGTCTGCAACACCTTTAAGCAAGGGGCACCACCAAGCAAGCGGCACCATGAAGACCAAGGAGCTCTCCAAACTGTTCAGGGACAAAGTTGTGGAGAAGTACAGATCAGTGTTGTGTTATAAAAAAATATCTGAAACTTTGAACATCCCACGGAGGACCATTTAAATCCATTATTTAGAAAATGGAAAGAATATGGCACCACAACAAACCTGTTCGCCAAAAGGCATGTTGGAGACTCCCCAAACATATGGAAGAAGGTACTAAAGGTCAGATGAGACTAAAATTGAGCTTTTTGACCATTAAGGAAAACGTTATGTCTGGCGCAAACCCAACACCTCTCATCACCCTGAGAACACCATCCCCACAGTGGTATGACTTAAAGATTGCTGTACATCAGCGGAACCCATCCAACTTGAAGGAGCTGGAGCAGTTTTGCCTTGAAGAACGGGCAAAGATCCCAGTGGCTAGATGTGCCAAGCTTATAGAGACATACCCCAAGAGACTTGCTGCTGTAATTGCTGCAAAAGGTGGCTCTACAAAGTATTGACTTTGGGGGGGTGAATAGTTATGCACGCTCAAGTTTTATTGGCATCTTCAAAGTGGTAGGCATGTTGTGTAAATCAAATGATACAAACCCCCCAAAAATCTATTAATTCCAAGTTGTAAGGCAACAAAATAGGAAAAATGCCAAGGGGGGTGAATAATTTCGCAAGCCACTGTAGATTTAAGGGAATTTGGGCCAGGATTGTTGAGTTTTATTACTCAGCACAGATGTCCCTCCATACATTTACATAGTGTTATGTACTCTTTTCTCTGTTGGTTTCATGATACATGATAGCATCAACTGAAACCCTATATGAGAAAGATCATCTTACTTCAGCATACAGTTTTCTCCACATGCAAATTCCTCCACACTCCCCTCTTCATAGTACTACAATGGTAGCTAAATCAATAGTGAAATCAATTTGCTTCATATTTCTGACCCAATACCAGCATGTTACCTTCTCCTACAGTGGGGGAAAAAAGTATTTAGTCAGCCACCAATTGTGCAAGTTCTCCCACTTAAAAAGATGAGAGAGGCCTGTAATTTTCATCATAGGTACACGTCAACTATGACAGACAAATTGAGGGAAAAACATCCAGAAAATCACATTGTAGGACTTTTAATGAATTTATTTGCAAATTATGGTGGAAAATAAGTATTTGGTCACCTACAAACAAGCAAGATTTCTGGCTCTCACAGACCTGTAACTTCTTCTTTAAGAGGCTCCTCTGTCCTCCACTCGTTACCTGTATTAATGGCACCTGTTTGAACTTGTTATCAGTATAAAAGACACCTGTCCACAACCTCAAACAGTCACACTCCAAACTCCACTATGGCCAAGACCAAAGAGCTGTCAAAGGACACCAGAAACAAAATTGTAGACCTGCACCAGGCTGGGAAGACTGAATCTGCAATAGGTAAGCAGCTTGGTTTGAAGAAATCAACTGTGGGAGCAATTATTAGGAAATGGAAGACATACAAGACCACTGATAATCTCCCTCGATCTGGGGCTCCACGCAAGATCTCACCCCGTGGGGTCAAAATGATCACAAGAACGGTGAGCAAAAATCCCAGAACCACACGGGGGGGACCTAGTGAATGACCTGCAGAGAGCTGGGACCAAAGTAACAAAGCCTACCATCAGTAACACACTACGCCGCCAGGGACTCAAATCCTGCAGTGCCAGTCGTGTCCCCCTGCTTAAGCCAGTACATGTCCAGGCCCATCTGAAGTTTGCTAGAGTGCATTTGGATGATCCAGAAGAGGATTGGGAGAATGTCATATGGTCAGATGAAACCAGAATATAACTTTTTGGTAAAAACTCAACTCGTCGTGTTTGGAGGACAAAGAATGCTGAGTTGCATCCAAAGAACACCATACCTACTGTGAAGCATGGGGGTGGAAACATCATGCTTTGGGGCTGTTTTTCTGCAAAGGGACCAGGACGACTGATCCGTGTAAAGGAAAGAATGAATGGGGCCATGTATCGTGAGATTTTGAGTGAAAACCTCCTTCCATCAGCAAGGGCATTGAAGATTAAACGTGGCTGGGTCTTTCAGCATGACAATGATCCCAAACACACCGCCCGGGCAACGAAGGAGTGGCTTCATAATAAGCATTTCAAGGTCCTGGAGTGGCCTAGCCAGTCTCCAGATCTCAACCCCATAGAACATCTTTGTAGGGAGTTGAAAGTCTGTGTTGCCCAGCGACAGCCCCAAAACATCACTGCTCTAGAGGAGATCTGCATGGAGGAATGGGCCAAAATACCAGCAACAGTGTGTGAAATCCTTGTGAAGACTTACAGAAAACGTTTGACCTGTGTCATTGCCAACAAAGGGTATATAACAAAGTATTGAGAAACTTTTGTTATTGACCAAATACTTATTTTCCACCATAATGTGCAAATAAATTCATAAAAAAATCTAGAATGTGACTTTCTGGATTTTTTTTTCTCATTTTGTCTGTCATAGTTGACGTGTACCTATGATGAAAATTACAGGCCTCTCTCATCTTTTTAAGTGGGAGAACTTGCACAATTGGTGGCTGACTAAATACTTTTTTTCCCCACTGTATCTATGCAAGTTACGTTACCGTCTATTGTTCATGTTTAGCCTATTGACTATTGATCCCAACTATCATGTCAACTCAGTGACCCCAGCACACTGGCATTCTTGTATGCTCCACAATGTGTTTTCTGGATCTCGAAACAAAGCTTCCATCAACAGACCTTGATGGTTTACTGAGAGGTGTGTAAATAAGAGTATGTTTACCTGCAGTTAAGGCATATCAGCAAGAGATAAGAGAAAGTAGTAGTTTACTCTATAAAATTCTCATGTTTTATTGTACTCTATTTATTGCACAACATTTGAGTTAAACAGACTGTGATGAGATGTTTTTCAATAATGTCTACATTTACCGAAGTGTGGCCAGGTATCTCACATACTGTACACAATTACTAGGAGCTACACAGGTATGCTTAACCCCTCAGGCTCTGGTTAAAACTTCCTAGACTCCAACAGCACTTCATACTATACATGCATGCTTGCACATGTGTGTCAATACCAGTCTCCCCCCTACTACTACACTGAACAAGAATATAAACGCAACATGCAACAATTTCAAAGATATTACAAAAAAGGAAATCGGTCAATTTAAATAAATGCATTAGTCCCTAATCTATGGATTTCACATGACTGGAAATACAGATATGCATCTGTTGGTCACAGATACATTACGGTAGGGACGTGGATCAAAAAACAAGTCAGTATCTGGTGTGACCACAATTTGCCTCATGCAGCGCGACACATCTCCTTTGCATAGAGTTGATCAGGCTGTTGATTGTGTCCTGTGGAATGTTGTGCGAAGTTTCTGGACATTGGCGGGAACTGGAACAGGCTGTCGTACACATCGATCCATAGCATCCCAAACATGCTCACTGGGTGACATGTCTGGTGAGTATGCAGGCCATTGAACAACTGGGACATTTTCAGCTTCCAGGAATTGTGTAAAGATCTTTGCGACATGTGGCCGTGCATTATCATGCTGAAACATGAGGTGATGGCGGCAGATGAATGGCACGACAATGGTCCTCAGGATCTCGTCATGGTATCTCTGTGCATTCAAATTGCCATTGATAAAATGCAATTGTGTTCGTTGTCCGTAGCTTATGCCTGTCCATACCATAACCCCACAGCCACCATGGGGCACTGTTCACAACGTTGACATTAGCAAACCGTCTGTCATCTGCCTGGTATCATCCGTGAAGAGCACACTTCTACAGTGTGCCAGTGGCCATAGAAGTTGAGAATTTGCCCACTGAAGTTGGTTACGATGCCGAACTGCAGTCAGATCAAGACTCTGGTGAGGACGAAGAGCACACAGAAGAGCTTCCCTGAGACGGTTTCTGACAGCTTGCGGAAATTCTTTGGTTGTGCAAACCCACAGTTTCATCAGCTGTCCGGGTGGCTCGTCTCTGACCATCCCACAGGTGAAGAAGCCAGATGTGGAGGTACTGGGCTGGTATGGTTACATCTAGTCTGCGGTTGTGAGGCCGGTTGGACGTACTGCCAAATTCTCAAAAACGACGTTGGTAGAGAAATGAACATTAAATTCTCTGGCAACAGCTCTGGTGGACATTCCTGCAATCAGCATGTCAATTTGCACGCTCCCTCAAAACTTGAGACATCAAAGCAAATCACATTTTATTTGCCACATGCGCCGAATACAACAGGTGTAGACATTACAGTGAAATGCTTACTTACATCTGTGGCTTTGTGTTGTGTGACAACTGCACAGTTTAGAGTGGCCTTTTATTGTCACTAGCACATGGTGCAGCTGTGTAATGATCATGCTGTTTTTAATCAGCGTCTTGATATGCCACACCTGTCAGGTGCTTGGATTATCTTGGCAAAGGAGAAATGCTCACTGACAGGGATGTAAACAAATTAGTGCATATGGAACATTTCTGGGATAATTTATTTCAGCTCATGAAACATGGGACCAACACTTTACATGTTGCATTGGTCACTGAACAAAAATATGTTATGCAACATGCAACAATTTCAAAGATTTTGCTGAGTTTAGTTTGTTGTCAACCTTAATTAGGCTATATGCTGTATGCATGTGATAGTATTAACATTTACACTTGCCATAACTAATCATTTGAGCAGCACTTTAAAATCCCAAATTGAATTTGTGAAGAATAGTCTGATCACCTACGGTGAGCCTTACAGTATATTAAATAATTTGAATAGGAAAACTGGGTGGCTTGGCTTGCTGTGAACCAATATCTCTATGCAAATCCTGAACTCTTAAAGCACCCTGTCTAGTTGCACTGAGGCGCTCCTCACTTTCTCCCTCTATTTCTGCCTGTGCGGCTGAAGGAGGCACCTATCACCTGCTCTTTAGGTATGCGCAGTTGAACAGCAGCCAAATCATGTCTTAGATAAGATGTCGTTCTATGAGCCTTTATATGAAGTCTTTATGAAGTCCACACAAGCAAGGCATTGTGCTTCTGTCAAGGTATACACGTCGCCAGGGAAGGATCTTGGAAATGGACGTGACCTGTCTACATTCATCAGCACTCCTCCCTCTGAGCCAGAGAAACACCATGCTTGTCTTCTCTGTGTGATGATGGATGGACAGAATGATTGACAGGCCGAGCACTGCAGATGACACAGTAGAAACCTGAAAGCGAGGTGATGGGGTTTGTTTGTGGTTGATTGTGCGTCTAGAAGACATTGAACCTGTCTGATTTTATAGTGCTCGACAGTCTTTCCTATACAGCAAACTTATACTGTATTTTAGGGAGGAATGCTGGACCCTTGAGGTGAAAATATGGAATTGGATCACTCCAATGGATCATCTGCCACACGATCATTCAACCTCACTCCCTTCACATGCAATGCTTCATCATGACATTGTCGATGTCTGTCTATTGTAACAAAGATATCATCTTTTTTTATATATATTTTATTTTATAAACAATACAAAACATACACATACAAACGACAACTACATCACACCTGCCCAGACCCACTAGCACACACCCCCATCTCCAGCGCCCACATGGCCTCAAACTGCACCATTTTGTTTCTCTCTGTCGCCCACACACTTTCTATTTTTACATAATAAAGCATTTGACCTTTCCATTGCGTTAACGACGGAGGTTTGGATGATTTACAGCTTTTAAGTATACTATATACAGTTGAAGTCGGAAGTTTACATACACTTAGGTTGGAGTCATTAAAACTCGTTTTTCAACCACTCCACAAATTTCTTGTTAACAAACTATAGTTTTGACAAGTCAGTTAGGACATCTACTTTGTGCATGACACAAGTAATTTTTCCAACAATTGTTTACAGACAGATTATTTCACTTATAATTCACTGTATCACAATTCCAGTGGGTCAGAAGTTCACATACTCTAAGTTGACTGTGCCTTTAAACAGCTTGGAAAATTCCAGAAAATTATGTCATGGCTTTAGAAGCTTCTGATAGGCTAATTGACATAATTTGAGTCAATTGGAGGTGTACCTGTGGATGTATTTCAAGGCCTACCTTCAAACTCAGTGCCTCTTTGCTAGACATAATGGGAAAATCAAAAGAAATCAGCCAATACCTCAGAAAATAAATTGTAGACCTCCACAAGTCTGGTTCATCCTTGGGAGCAATTTCTTAATGCCTGAAGGTACCACGTTCATCTTTACAAACAATAGTACACAAGTATAAACACCATGGGACCACGCAGCCGTCATACCGCTCTTGAAAGAGACATGTTCTTGGTCGCAAATGGGTCTTCCAAATGAACAATGACCCCAAGCATACTTCCAAAGTTGTGGCGAAATGGCTTAAGGAGAACAAAGTCAAGGTATTGGAGTGGCTATCACAAAGCCCTGACCTTAATCCTATAGACAATTTGTGGGCAGAACTGAAAAGGCGTGTGCGAGCAAGGAGGCCTACAAACCTGACTCAGTTACACCAGCTCCGTCAGGAGGAATGGGCCACAATTTACCCAACTTATTGTGGGAAGCTTGTGGAAGGCTACCCAAAACGTTTGACCCAAGTTAATCAATTTAAAGGCAATACTACCAAATACTAATTGAGTGTATGTCAACTTCTGACTCACTGGGAATGTGATGAAAGAAATAAAAGCTGAAATAAATCATTCTCTCTGCTATTATTCTGACATTTTACATTCTTAAAATAAAGTGGTGATCCTAACTGACCTAAGACAGGGAATTTTGTTTTAATGTCAGGAATTGTGAAAAACTGAGTTTAAATGTATTTGGCTAAGGTGTATGTAAACTTCCGACTTCAACTGTATTTTTAAGATGATTGATGAGAAAAGTATCGTCCAACCCATCGGGTATCTCACTGCACCCTCATATGCCATGTCTTGATATATGCAGACAAATGGATTAAAAGTACATTTCCATTGTAATAATTCTGACAGCCAACTTGATAACTCCGCCCATACCTTTGGGACTTTATAACATTCCCAGAAGGCATGGATTATTGAGTCGTTGTTAGTTTTACACTTCAGACATGACTCTGCCGGTGTGTTGTAGAATTTATTAATTTTGTCTCTTGCATAGTACATTCTATGCATTAAATTATACTGGATTGTGTACATTTTAACTGTAATTTGATTAGTTATGTTCCACCATTCCCTCCATTGTGTGCCAATATCAGTTATTTTTAAGTGTTGGTACCAAGAGTTTGTTTTTCTAAGAGATTGTCAGTTGGATAGGCTCTCTGCAAGGTTTTGTATAGCTTACCTAATCATATTAATATAATTTTTTGACTCAAATAGGATTCCCTCAAGATTTCTCTGATGTCCAAAATATTTCAAATTGAAATGTTGTGAAATAAAACTTTTAAGTTGCATGTATTTTAAAATATCTACATTGGTAAATCCAAAATTGCTTTTTAAAGCTGACATGGAAATACATTTTTTCCCTATTACCAAGTCATTTACGGTTTCTATTCCCTTAGTTTTCCATGTGGACCAATATATATCGGTGAATTCTGAAAAGCTATCCACGGATTGTTCCATAAGGTTGTGTTTTTAGGGCAGGACTCTCCAACCCTGTTCCTGGAGAGCTACCGTCCTGTAGGTTTTCGCTCCAACCCTGATTCTAAGAATTTGCTGGTTGATAAGCTCAATCAGGTTAGTTACAACTGGGGTTGGATCGAAAACCTACAGGAGGGTGGCTCTCCAGGAACAGGGTTGGGGAGCCCTGGTTTAGAGTTTATAGCTTGAATGGTTAGAAAGCAGTGGCACTGTGAATATCTACCTCTCATGGTCGCCATTGACTGTAATGTAAATATTGCAATTTTTTAATCGTTCTAGTTCCAAAAGTATGAATATTATCAAAAAGTATTTGACAAGCAATCTAAGTGGGGTCAGTCTGAACATACTAACGTTGATTTGGTGTTGATAGCTTGCCTTAAACTGTGAAAGAGGAAATGTCTCAATTTTTGTTTGTTTTTTACCATTCAAGTCTATGGCCATTGACTTGCGTTTAGTTTTTTGCAAATATGGTTGTAACACAAAAAGTATATATAGTATTACAAATATTTTCTCAAGCAACCTGAATACGGTCAGTCTGCACATTCTAAAGGTGGTTTAGTGTTAATAGCTCAAGCGGTTTAAGCACACCTAATCAGATTGTATTTGTGTGTTCTCCAGTGCTGCTGAGACCAATGAATCTGGTGGTGATGCCCAGGGGAGGGATGCTGACAACTGGCCTGATGTCAGTGACACGAAGAAGACCAGATCTCTGACTGCTCCCAGGTCAAAGGTCAGTTAAGGCATCCGCATGTATCCCAACCGAAACAGTACGGTAGAGTTCATGCATATATAATGACGACATTTTGTGAAATTTTTGTTCATTTTGGACTTCGGTGAGGGTTTTTTCAGTTGTTCGGGTACACAACATATTTTATGGAGCCAAGCCGAAGTTCGGACCAAAGTGTACGCCCCTTAGTCAGTGATTGGTCAATAGTAGAGATTCTTCAATAAAGTCTTTGTTGTCATTCAACGAGAGACGACTCGTTTTCATGCACATTCTTTCATTGAAAAATACTTCACCAAACATCTTAGTTAGACGTAAAATTGCACGACTAATATCTCTTCGACACAAACATCAAAATTAATAACAGATTTCTTGAGTTATCTTAGATTAATTCTGACTATTTTGAGGAAGTATATACTGGCTACGGCATCTCAAAATGGACAGAAATTACTATTGCCCCTTTTTTCTTGTTTTTCAAGCGAAGGTCTTTTAAAGGAATATGCGAGCACACTCGTTTGGTTCGGCTCGCCGAGTTCGGCTAGGCGCCAGCCGAACTGAAGCATGCTGATGCTTTTAGGGTCCTTGACCCCTGTCAGTCCTTCTGGAGAAACAGTGCATTCGGAAAGTATTCAGACCCTTTCACTTTTTCCACATTATGTTACATTACAGCCTTATTCTAAAATGTTTTTTTTTTTAAAGCCACTCCTCAGTAAAAGGCACATGACAGCCCGCTTGGAGTTTGCCAAAATACTTAAAGGACTCTCAGACCTTGATAAACAAGATTCTCTGGTCTGATGAAACCAATATTGAACTCTTTGGCCTGAATGCCAAGCGTTACATCTGGAGGGAACCAGGCACCACTCGTCACCTGGCCAATACCATTCCTTACGGTGAAGCATGGTGGTGGCAGCATCATGCTGTGGGTATGTTTTCAGCGGCAGGGACTGGGAGGCTAGTCAGGATCGAGGGAAAGATTAACGGAGCAAAGTACAGAGAGGTCCTTGATGAAAACCTGCTCTAGAGCGCTCAGGTCCTCAGGCTGGGGTGAAGGTTCACCTTCCAACACGACAACAACCCTAAGCACACAGCCAAGACAACGCAGGAGTGGCTTCGGGACAAGTCTCTGAATGTCCTTGAGTGGCCCAGCCAGAGCCTGGACTTGAACACGATCGAACATCTCTGGAGAGACCTGAAAATAGCTGCGCAGCAACGCTCCCCATCCAACCTGGGAGAGCTTGAGAGGATCTGCAGAGAAGAATGGGAGAATCTCCCCAAATACAGGTGTGCCAAGTTTGTAGTGTCATACCCAAGAAGACTTGAGGCTGTAATCGCTGCCAAAGGTGCTTCAACAAAGGACTGAGTAAAGGGTCTGAATACTTATGTAAATGTGATATTTCTGTATTTTATTTGTATACATTAGCAACATTTTCTAAAAATCTGTTTTTGCTTTGTCATTATGGGATATTGTGTGTAAATTGATGAGGGAAATACACTGCTCAAAAAAATAAAGGGAACACTTAAACAACACATCCTAGATCTGAATGAATGAAATAATCTTATTAAATACTTTTTTCTTTACATAGTTGAATGTGCTGACAACAAAATCACACAAAAATTATCAATGGAAATCAAATGTATCAACCCATGGAGGTATTGATTTGGAGTCACCCTCAAAATTAAAGTGGAAAACCACACTACAGGCTGATCCAACTTTGATGTAAAGTCCTTAAAACAAGTCAAAATGAGGCTCAGTAGTGTGTGTGGCCTCCACGTGCCTGTATGACCTCCCTACAATGCCTGGGCATGCTCCTGATGAGGTGGCGGATGGTCTCCTGAGGGATCTCCTCCCAGACCTGGACTAAAGCATCCGCCAACTCCTGGACAGTCTGTGGTGCAACGTGGCGTTGGTGGATGGAGCGAGACATGATGTCCCAGATGTGCTCAATTGGATTCAGGTCTGGGGAACAGGCGGGCCAGTCCATAGCATCAATGCCTTCCTCTTGCAGGAACTGCTGACACACTCCAGCCACATGAGGTCTAGCATTGTCTTGCATTAGGAGGAACCAAGGGCCAACCGCACCAGCATATGGTCTCACAAGGGGTCTGAGCAGACACATGCACATTTGTGGCCTGCTGGAGGTCATTTTGCAGGGCTCTGGCAGTGCTCCTCCTGCTCCTCCTTGCACAAAGGCGGAGGTAGCGGTCCTGCTGCTGGGTTGTTGCCCTCCTACGGCCTCCTCCACGTCTCCTGATGTACTGGCCTGTCTCCTGGTAGCGCCTCCATGCTCTGGACACTACGCTGACAGACACAGCAAACCTTCTTGCCACAGCTCGCATTGATGTGCCATCCTGGATGAGCTGCACTACCTGAGCCACTTGTGTGGGTTGTAGACTCCGTCTCATGCTACCACTAGAGTGAAAGCACCGCCAGCATTCAAAAGTGACCAAAACATCAGCCGGGAAGCATAGGAACTGAGAAGTGGTCTGTGGTCACCACCTGCAGAACCACTTCTTTATTGGGGGTGTCTTGCTAATTGCCTATAATATCCACCTGTTGTCTATTCCATTTGCACAACAGCATGTGCAATTTATTGTCAATCAGTGTTGCTTCCTAAGTGGACAGTTTGATTTCACAGAAGTGTGATTGACTTGGAGTTACATTGTGTTGTTTAAGTGTTCCCTTTATTTTTTTTGAGCAGTGTATATATTTTTTATCAATTTTAAAATAAGGCTGTAACATAACAAAATGTGGAAAAGGGAAGGGGTCTGAATAATTTCCAAATGCACTGTAAATGGGAATTTCAATTACTTTCACATACATTTCAAATTAAGTGTTTTTATATTTTTTCTTTGAAAATAAAAGTATTGGAATGTATTTAGAAATACACTTGGAAAGTATTGGCATATATTTGAGAATGCATTTGAACCCAGGTATGTTTGGCCCTACCGGTATGTATTTGGAAACAAGTATTTGAAAATAGTTTCAAATAGCCTACTATTTATAGGAAATTATTTGAAAATACTTTCTAGTGCTGAGCGATTAACCAACATTTCTTTTTTTTTTATTGGTTATTTAACAACTAATTGAAAGACGTCGGTTTAATTACTTGAATTCCATTTCGTTTTTGGGGGGGGTTAGCCCAACGCCCTGTTTCTCTAGAGGGAAATCAAATAATCAGTGGTGTAAAGTACTTAAGTAAAAATACTTGAAAGTACTACTTAAGTAGTTTTTTTGGGTATCTGTACTTTACTATTTATATTTTTGACAACTTTTACTTTTACTTCACTGCATTCCTAAAGAAAACGGTGTACTTTTTACTCCATACATTTTCCCTGACACCCAAAAGTACTCGTTACATTTTGAATGCTTAGCAGACTGGGAAATTGCCTAATTCACACACTTATCAAGAGAACATCCCTGGTCATCCCTTCTGCCTCTGATCTGGCAGACTCACTAAACACATGCTTCGTTTGTAAATGATGTCTGAGTGTTGGAGCATGCCCCTGGCTATCCGTAAATTAAAAAAACAAGAAAATTATGCTGTCTGGTTTGCTTTATATGGAATTTTGAAATGATTTATACTTTAGCTTTTGATACCTAAGTATATTTTAGCAATTACATTTACTTTTGATACTTAAGTATATTTAAAACAAAATACTTTTACTCAAGTAGTATTTTACTGGGTGACTTTCACTTTTAGTAATTTTCTATTAAGGTATCTTTACTGTTACTCAAGTATGACAATTGGGTACTTTTTCCCCTACTGCAAATCATTCACGAGTTAAATCAAGTCAAGAACTATGTGTGACGCTGAGTTGTAGTTTTCATTAAGCAAATATTCAACCTAGTTTAGCGCAGAAACATGGTAATTAACTACAATTACCATAATCCGTTACGGCAGTTGTTTTCTGGCTCAGACCGAGATGGATCAGAGGCGAAGCGAGAAGTTTCACTCTCGCCAAATTCTGTCCAAAGTAAGCCCAATATGTTTCTATAGACTTATTTTGGACCTAAGGTTGTCGCCTGCCTTCCCGCCTTTGGGACAACGACTCCCATTGTTAGGGCGGAGACATTATATACAGATCTCTGGACGGATACACTTTTACGCCTGCTACGTTAGGTTATATACACACAGACTGCATGAGAGAGGAATGTACACAACAACGAGAGGGACAGAGACAGTTTGTGAAAATATGCCTTGTCTACTTTGAAGAACTAGTAAAAGGATTTTGTCAGACATCTCTGCAGCTAGGCTAGCTAAATAGGATGGCAAAAGACAGTACAGTATGGGGAACACATAACGTTAATGGGCTGGCTGACTGCTACTGCCTGAGCAGAGATGAGATTATTACTTTAAGGCATGAAAAATAATAATGTTATTAAATAAAAAGTAAGTAATATACACAACTGAAATATTATATTATTTCATAGTAATTTCCAATTTTTCTATTGATGTCTACCCAATGTGTACCTGACAGAGACAGTGGAATATTTTGTGTTTTGGCAATTTAATCATCACTATTTTTGGGTTTGGAATTTCCATTAAAAAGCTAAAAAATCATTGTAACCTCATTATTTCATAATGCATTTCATGCAAAAAAATATGATCTAAACCAAAATTGAAAACCATGATTCTTTTTAATCGAACCGAACTGGCCTCATTTTTTGAAAATACAGAAATACACAGAAAATAAGTATTTAAAAAAAACTATAATTAAATACACATGTACTTGAACTCTGGTGTGTTCAAATCAGTCATATTATTGCACTTTAGGCTATCCTTTTCTCTCAAACGTAAGATAATGTGTGTCTGTTAAGTTGTCGCCACCCCTGTCAGTCCATCTGGAGAAATATATAAGCAATAATACATGAGGCCATGTGTAATGACATTGTTATCATGGTTGTGATGTGGTCATAGAATAGAATGTAATGTATGTCCAAGTACTTCAGTTGTTCCTTTCCCTTAAACCTAATGTAATGTGAAGCTGTTGTATCACACAACATGGGTTTTGCCTTTGTGTTTGTCTAGGTTGTGTCTAGGATATCTCTGTTTGCCCTAGTCTAGTGACTCCATTCTGTGTTGATATTTCTGATGATCGTCAGTATATTTGCTGTGGTATTATCCCAGTGGGGTGCCAGTTCAAGTAGACGTTTGCTCTGTAGTCATTGTCCACTGTCCTCAGTCTTATTTCAGTTAAGCCCAGTTCGGGTGCAGCTGGATCTTACCACTTCACTTAATGTAATGACTGAAGCTCAGTTTGATAAATAGTAATGCACATGAATAAAATATGTAATTTATATAATTATATCACCATGGGTATAGAATCATAGTTACAATTCTGTAAAAAGTGTGTGTTTTTTGTTTACAATTGTGTCAAAAATATATTTCCTTATCAGCTATGGTATCCATTTAATTTGGTTTACTATAGTATGACTGTTGCTCACTCCTAACTATTCAGGTTCAGTATCTGTTTTCAGTAGTGGTGCTTTGGTAAAAAAATATAAAAAAAGAAAGCCATATTACAACCTACAGTACCAGTCAAACGTTTGGACACACCTACTCATTCAATGGTTTTTCTTTATGTTACTATTTTCTACATTGTAGAAACGTGTCTCCCGATGCAGGTCTAAGGCACTGCATCGCAGTGCTAGCTGTGCCACTAGAGATCCTGGTTTGAATCCAGGCTCTGTCGTAGCCGGCCGCGACCGGGAGACCCATGGGGCGGCGCACCATTGGCCCAGCGTCGTCCAGGGTAGGGGAGGGAATGGCCGGCAGGGATGTAGCTCAGTTGGTAGAGCATGGCGTTTGCAACGCCAGGGTTGTGGGTTCGATTCACACGGGGGGCCAGTATGAAAAATATAAAAAATAATGTTTAAGTCGCTCTGGATAAGAGCGTCTGCTAAATGACTAAAATGTAAATGTAAATAGTGAAGACATCAAAACTATGAAATAACACATATGGAATCATGTAGTAACCAAAGAAGTGTTAAACAAATCAAAATATATTTTATATTTGAGATTCTTCAAATTGCCACCCTTTGCCTTGATGACAGCTTTGCACGCTCTTGGTATTCTCTCAACCAGCTTCATGAGGTAGTCATCTGGCCTGGGCGCAAATGTAGGCATATAGGCTATTTGTGCCCACTTGGGGATCTGATAGTATTTCTGATTGGCTTAACCCACCACCACTAATGAATGTCCTGTGGGGCTTCTCAAAGTAATGTTTTCTTCACCTCAAACAGCAAGCAAACGAAGTCTGTTGAATTACAGTAGTTCCTCAATGTATTTGAAAAATCTTTCCAGCTCTCTCCCCTTCGATAACCACGCAGTGTGAAAGGGAAACATGCTCTGATCCAGTGGAAATGTCATAAAATAGGCCTACAGTGCTTGACTTGGACTGAAATAGGTTCCGGTACTCTGTGGGTACTGATACTGTTTATATTTAGGTGTAGGAGCTACACAATACTTTTGAGCTAATATTCTATAAGAGGTGCAGGAAGTCAAGCAGTAGAGAATTTGAGGTGCCGGTACTCTGCTCCGGTGACCTGCCCAAGTCAAGCACTGCTTCTTATCCCTTGCGCAAATAGCATACTGCTCTGTCTGTCCCGAGCTCACTGGCGCGGGAAACTCTGAGGGCCCAGAATATTTTATACAATGTTGCAAGTTCGGTCAAATATTTTTTTTTTGTCGGGGACATCCCTAGTGACAACTAAAATATACCAAAAATATACAGTTGAAGTCGGAGGTTTACATACACCTTAGCCAAATACAATTAAACTCATTTTTTCACAATTCCTGACATTTAATCCTAGTAAAAATTCCCTGTTTTAGGTCATTTACATTTACATTTTAGTCATTTAGCAGACGCTCTTATCCAGAGCGACTTACAGGAGCAATTAGGGTTAAGTGCCTTGCTCAAGGGCACATTTACGTCATTTAGCAGACGCTCTTATCCAGAGTGACTTACAAATTGGTGCATTCACCCTATAGCCAGTGGGATAACCACTTTACCCTTTATTATTTTATTTTTTTATTTTATTTTGGGGGGGTAGAAGGATTACTTTATCCTATCCCAGGTATTCTTTAAAGAGGTGGGGTTTCAAATGTCTCCGGAAGGTGGTGAGTGACTCCGCTGTCCTGGCGTCGTGAGGGAGCTTGTTCCACCATTGGGGTGCCAGAGCAGCGAACAGTTTTGACTGGGCTGAGCGGGAACTATGCTTCCGCAGAGGAAGGGGAGCCAGCAGGCCAGAGGTGGATGAACGCAATGTCCTCGTTTGGGTGTAGGGACTGATCAGAGCCCGAAGGTACGGAGGTGCCGTTCCCCTCACTGCTCCATAGGCAAGCACCATGGTCTTGTAACGGATGCGAGCTTCAACTGGAAGCCAGTGGAGTGTGCGGAGGAGGGGGGTGACGTGAGAGAACTTGGGAAGGTTGAACACCAGACGGGCTGCGGCATTCTGGATGAGTTGTAGGGGTTTAATGGCACAGGCAGGGAGGCCAGCCAACAGCGAGTTGCAGTAATCCAGACGGGAGATGACAAGTGCCTGGATTAGGACCTGTGCCGCTTCCTGTGTAAGGCAGGGTCGTACTCTCCGAATGTTGTAGAGCATGAACCTGCAGGATCGGGTTACCGCCTTGATGTTAGCGGAGAATGACAGGGTGTTGTCCAGGGTCACGCCAAGGCTCTTCGCACTCTGGGAGGAGGACACAACGGAGTTGTCAACCGTGATGGCGAGATCATGGAACGGGCAGTCCTTCCCCGGGAGGAAGAGCAGCTCCGTCTTGCCAGGGTTCAGCTTGAGGTGGTGATCCGTCATCCATACTGATATGTCTGCCAGACATGCAGAGATGCGATTCGTCACCTGGTTATCAGAAGGGGGAAAGGAGAAGATTAGTTGTGTATCGTCAGCGTAGCAATGATAGGAGAGGCCATGTGAGGATATGACAGAGCCAAGTGACTTGGTGTATAGGGAGAATAGGAGAGGGCCTAGAACTGAGCCCTGGGGGACACCAGTGGTGAGAGCACGTGGTGCGGAGACAGCTTCTCGCCACGCCACTTGGTAGGAGCGACCGGTCAGGTAGGACGCAATCCAGGAGTGAGCCGCGCCGGAGATGCCCAGCTCGGAGAGGGTGGAGAGGAGGATCTGATGGTTCACAGTATCAAAGGCAGCAGACAGGTCTAGAAGGACAAGAGCAGAGGAGAGAGAGTTAGCTTTAGCAGTGCGGAGAGCCTCCGTGACACAGAGAAGAGCAGTCTCAGTTGAATGACCAGTCCTGAAACCTGACTGGTTTGGATCAAGAAGGTCATTCTGAGAGAGATAGCAAGAGAGTTGGCTAAAGACGGCACGCTCAATAGTTTTGGAAAGAAAAGAAAGAAGGGATACTGGTCTGTAGTTGTTGACATCAGTGGGATCGAGTGTTGGTTTTTTTGAGAAGGGGTGCAACTCTCGCTCTCTTGAAGACGGAAGGGACATGGCCAGCGGTCAAGGATGAGTTGATCAGCGAGGTGAGGTAGGGGAGAAGGTCACCGGAGATGGTCTGGAGAAGAGAGGAGGGGATGGGGTCAAGCGGGCAGGTTGTTGGGCGGCCTGCAGTCACAAGTCGCAGGATTTTATCTGGAGAGAGAGGGGAGAAAGAAGTCAAAGCATAGGGTAGGGCAGTGTGAGTAGGACCAGCAGTGTCATTAGACTTAACAAACGAGGATCGGATGTCGTCAACCTTCTTTTCAAAGTGGTTGACGAAGTCATCCACAGAGAGAGAGGGGGGGGGGATTCAGCAGGGAGGAAAATGTGGCAAAGAGCTTCCTAGGGTTAGAGGCAGATGCTTGGAATTTAGAGTGGTAGAAAGTGGCCTTAGCAGCAGAAACAGATGAAGAAAATGTAGAGAGGAGGGAGTGAAAAGATGCCAGGTCGGCAGGGAGTTTAGTTTTCTTCCATTTCCGCTCCGCTGCCCGGAGCTCTGTTCTGTGAGCTCGCAATGAGTCATCAAGCCACGGAGCTGGAGGGGAGGACCGAGCCGGCCGGGAGGATAGGGGACACAGAGAGTCAAAGGATGCAGAAAGGGAGGAGAGGAGGGTTGAGGAGGCAGAATCAGGAGATTGGAGGGAGAAGGATTGAGCAGAGGGAAGAGATGATAGGATGGAAGAGGAGAGAGTAGTGGGAGATAGAGATCGAAGGTTGCGGCGGCGCATTACCATCTGTGTAGGGGCAGAGTGAGTAGTGTTGGAGGAGAGCGAGAGAGAAAAGGAAACAAAGTAGTGGTCGGAGACATGGAGGGGAGTTGCAGTGAGATTAGTAGAAGAGCAGCATCTAGTAAAGATGAGGTCAAGCGTATTGCCTGCCTTGTGAGTAGGGGGACGGTGAGAGGGTGAGGTCAAAAGAGGAGAGGAGTGGAAAGAAGGAGGCAGAGAGAAATGAGTCAAATGTGGACGTAGGGAGGTTGAAATCCCCCAAAACTGTGAGGGGTGAGCCATCCTCAGGAAAGGAACTTTCAGGCGTCAAGCTCATTGATGAACTCTCCAAGGGAACCTGGAGGGCGATAGATGACAAGGATATTAAGCTTAAATGGGCTAGTGACTGTGACAGCATGTAATTCAAATGAGGAGATAGACAGATGGGTTAGGGGAAAAATTGAGAATGTCCACTTGGGAGAGATGAGGATTCCTGTGCCACCACCCCTCTGACCAGATGCTCTCGGGGTATGCGAGAACACATGGTCAGACGAGGAGAGAGCAGTAGGAGTAGCAGTGTTTTCAGTGGTAATCCATGTTTCCGTCAGCGCCAGGAAGTCGAGGGACTGGAGGTTAGCATAGGCTGGGATGAAGTCAGCTTTGTTGGCAGCAGAACGGCAGTTCCAGAGGCTGCCTGAGACCTGGAACTCCAGGTGTGGGGGTGCGTGCAGGGACCACCAGGTTAGAGAGGCAGCAGCCACGCGGTGTGAGGCGTTTGTGTAGCCTGTGCAGAGAGGAGAGAACAGGGATAGGCAGAGGCATAGTTGACAGGCTGTAGCAAATGGCTACAATAATGCAGAGGAGATCGGAATGAAATGAACTAAACATCTGGGAGAGGAGAGAGCAGGGCCTCCCTCACCAAAACGTCCACCTCAGAAACTATAATTGTTTCACTGAACCACCCGAACAAAAACTCTCCCAACTTCCACCTTTAGAAATCAGAATTGTTGTGAACCACAGCGGTTCAATGTTTCAAGGAATAGACTCAACCCACTTTATTCAGCTAGCTAACTATGACACCATAGCTAACTAGCATGCTAGCATCCAATAACACACAGTTTAGCACCAACACTTGGTCACAACAAACCACCAATAGTGTGTTAACACACTAAACAGATAATTCGTGTCCGTGTCTAGTTCCTTTCATAACGCAGCAATAATTAAACGTTGGCTAGCTAGCACAAGTATATTGTATTTAGCTACTACAGTACAGTTGCTGGTCGTGTTGGCTAGCTAGCAATGGCTACTGTGTTGACTCTGTTTGAAAAACGGCTAGCTAGCTAGCTTCGTGCTACACCGGCACCGCCGAAAACAATGCTAACCTACAATAACTACCCACAACAGCCCACGATGCCTAACTATGACGCCATAGCTAACTAGCATGCTAGCATCCAATAAAACACAGTTTAGCACCAATACTTGGTTACAACAAACTACCAATAGTGTGTTAACACACTAAACAGATAATTTGTGTCCGTGTCTAGTTCCTTTTATAACGCAGCAAAAATTAAACGTTGGCTAGCTAGCACAAATATATTGTATTTAGCTACTGCAGTACAGTTAGCTGGTCGTGTTGGCTAGCTAGCAATGGCTACTGTGTTGACTTTGTTTGAAAAACGGCTAGCTAGCTAGCTTCGTGCTGCGGGCCTATCTACAATACCTAACTACAATCTAAATACATAATTAAGCCTTACTCGACAAAGCCCAAGCTATGTATAAAGCCAAACTTACCCGACGCCAGCTAACATTTGTCTTCTGCAATCAGTAGGTGTAATTAAGTACAGTAGCTACTAACTACCTAACGTTGATGGCTCAGATAATGAGGTTAGAAAAAACGGCTGAATGGTAGGTAGCTAGCTGGCTTAATTACAGGTACTCTTAAGCATGAAATAACATTGGAAACAACTCTCCACCGTTGCTAAACGTTACCAGTAGCTACCCGCTAGCTAGCTAGCCTCGTGCTTCGCCGGGCTCCGCCGTAAACAATACTTACCTACAATAATTACCTACGGAAACCTACAATAACTACCTAAATAAACTACCTACAATACCTAACTACAACTACCTACCTACGATCTAAATACATGGTTTAAGCTTTACTCAACACCATATAAGAAGCCAAGCTTACCTCCTGCTAGAGAAAACACAACCTCTCCCGACCAAGTACCTCACAGGTAGTTCCAAAATGGATTCTGATGAATTTACCCTGAAGAGTCGAGACATTGTTAGTATTTATTCAAGATTTTAACTAGCAGCATGCAAGGTCAGTTAGGATTACCACTTTATTTTAAGTGAAATGTCAGAATAATAGTAGAGAGTGATTTATTTCAGCTTTTATTACTTTCATCACATTCCCAGTGGGACAGAAGTTTACATACACTTAATTAGTATTTGGTAGCATTGCCTTTAAATTGTTTAACTTGGGTCAAACTTTTCGGATAGCTTTCCACAAGCTTCCCACAATAAGTTGGGTGAATTTTGGCCCATTCCTCCTGACAGAGCTGGTGTAACTGAGTCAGGTTTGTAGGCCTCCTTGCTCGCACACACTTTTTCAGTTCTGCCCACACATTTTCTATAGGATTGAGGTCAGGGCTTTGTGATGGCCACTCCAATACCTTGACTTTGTTGTCCTTAAGACATTTTGCCACAACTTTGGAAGTATGGTTGGGGTCATTGTCCATTTGGAAGACCCATTTGCGATCAAGCTTTAACTTCCTGACTGATGTCTTGAGATGTTGCTTCAATATATCCACCTAATTTTCCTTCCTCATGATGCCATCTATTTTGTGAAGTGCACCAGTCCCTCCTGCAGCAAAGCAACCCCACAGCATGATGCTGCCACCCCCATGCTTCACAGTTGGGATGGTGTTCTTCGGCTTGCAAGCAGCCCCCTTTTTCCTCCAAACATATCGATGGTCATTATGGCCAAACAGTTCTATTTTTGTTTCATCAGACCAGAGGACATTTCTCCAAAAAGTACGATCTTTGTCCCCCTGTGCAGTTGCAAATCGTAGTCTGGCTTTTTTATGGTGGTTTTGGAGCAGTGGCTTCTTCCTTGCTGAGCGGCCTTTCAGGTTATGTCGATATAGGACTCGTTTTACTGTGGATATAGATAATTTTGTACCTGTTTCCTCCAGTATCTTCACAGGGTCATTTGCTGTTGTTCTGGGATTGATTTGCACTTTTCGCACCAAAGTACGTTCATCTCTAGGAGACAGAACGCGTCTCCTTCCTCAGCGGTATGGTCCTATGGTGTTTATACTTGCGTACTATTGTTTGTACAGATGAACGTGGTACCTTCAGGCGTTTGGAAATTGCTCCCAAGGATGAACCAGACTTGTGGAGGTCTACAATTTTTTTTCTGAGGTCTTGACTGATTTCTTTTGATTTTCCCATGATGTCAAGCAAAGAGGCACTGAGTTTGAAGGTAGGCCTTGAAATACATCCACAGGTACACCTCCAATTGACTCAAATGATGTCAATTAGCCTATCAGAAGCTTCTAAGCCATGACATCATTTTCTGGAATTTTCCAAGCTGTTTAAAGGCACAGTCAACTTAGTGAATGTAAACTTCTGACCCACTGGAATTGTGATACAGTGAATTATAAGTGAAATAATCTGTCTGTAAACAATTGTTGGAAAAATTACTTGTGTCATGCACAAAGTAGATGTCCTAACCGACTTGTCAAAACTATAGTTTGTTAACAAGAAATGTGTGGAGTGGTTGAAAAACTAGTTTTAATGACTCCAACCTAAGTTTATGTAAACTTCCGACTTCAACTGTATTAGTCCAATCAACGTAAGCTAAATAGGATGTGGCTGTCTGGTTCTGATTTCTGTGTGTGTGTGCGTGCGTGCGCGTTCGTTCGTGCAAGTAAAAGAAACATGTTGACTCACCCTACTTGTAGAGAAACGCCAATGCCATCCTCCTCTCTTTCATGTTGACGAAACTGTCTAACTCTGTCATACAGTACACACTTTTATTTTTTGTTGTCCTAGGCTACCTGGCTAAAATGCTTGCTCACTTCCTTTCATGGGCAACGTTAGCTCGTTAACATTAGCCTTCTACATCTAGCTACATATTGAACTTCATTCCTCTCAGGCCAGAGGCACAATGTATTAATTAATGGTTGGATCAGAATTGCCGTTATAATCATTGGTCAGAACGGAGAATTAAGTAAAATCACAAGTCCAAATCATCCATGGCTAATTTAGGAAAGGGACAATTTTAGTTAGCTAGTTATCCACCGGAGGATAACAAGACAACGAGATGCAACAATTCAAATTGTTTCTGTCAATGATGTATGCTCTCAATGCGATTGGATAGGATGGACGCCAAATGCATTCACAGTTGAGCTCACTCAGTTTTAGCTCAACACTGATTGGCTATTATTTAATACTTTTTTTATCAAGGGAGTCCAAATGCTTGCTGGCTTCCCTTGCATTCAATGCTACGGGCGGCAACAATGTCATACTGTTTTGGAACAGACAGCATCAGATAGATGGCCTACACATACAGAGACCGAGGGGTGCTGTTTTGCTCGCTCGGATGCTTTCTCAGGTGAGACACATTCAGCCTCTTGCGAATTGAATGACAATTGTGAAATGCAAAGAGATGAAAGATACTTTATTTTATTCTTTGTTAAAAAAAAATGGGAAGCCTGGCTTCCCTTGGCATCCATGAATACATGCCACTGTCTCTTTGAGAAGCCTAATTTCACAAGGGCAACCACTGCTTTTGTTGGTGTTATTATGGTGTCTGTCATTCTGGGAGAAACCATCAGGGTATTTCTCTTAATTTTCTCAAGTCTTGTCAGAGCAGGAATATACTCTGGGGCTTATTTTTGTTTGTGTTAGAAAATGCATATCACCTCTTCAAAGGTTAGTGTGTGGCCCCTTTTTAACAGTAAATGCATGCCAGTCGGTGTCCCCCTCCTCTCCCTCTGGCAGTTCTCAGTGCAATCATGACCATACAGTACACAGCCACCCACATAGACTCAACACATTGTGATCTGTGTAGCAGTCATTTTAAGCGCCGTTGTAATTTGAGTGAATTATGACGTTATCAGGTTCTGCTATTCCATACTAGAGGGAGCTACAACACAACAGGTTGTGGTGGAGCTCTGTCCCCCTCTGCTGTGTGACTGTGTGTTGTACAGACCTGGGTTCAAATATTATTATTACTTATTTTATGTTAAAAAAAAATTTATGTGGCCGAAACAACTAGACTGCATGGGGGCCCCCCGTCATAGGCCTCATAGCCAGAACAACCTTGTCGACTGCTGTTGGATAATTCATCAATAGTCAGACACATCTAACCTTTTTTAAAAGAAGACTGATTCATTTATTTTGTATAAAGCAATGAAAACGTGCATTGTATTAAAAAAACTTGTGCCATAGCCTATAGCGCTGTACACCCCCTCACATCATCAGTTGGAAAGAGGATGAGATGTACAAAGTTTAATAGACAGACTAAGTTAGCAAAACAATTGCTTATAATCATTAGTAAACACTCCCACTATTAGTTAAAAATAAAGTTGATAAAACGTTTTAAAAATCAAAAAATGAATGTAGGCTTTGACAGTTATTTTATTTTCATGATAGTCTTCATCCACGACCGTCAGTTAAACGGTTATTCAATTACCGTCACAGCCTTACTTGTATTCTAACTACTTGTATTTTTAAAGAAAAAATATCCAAATACTTATTTCGAAATGTCTTTGAAAATAATTGAAATACGCGAAATAGTATTTTAACTTGGGTTTGGTGTAGCATATTGAAAAAGGGCCAAGCCAGTAACAAAAGAATGATCGGCTTAATAATAAGATTGATTTTGGTTGAATGTAGGCTATTTCCTGTTCGGAGGGATTAGGGAAAGTTTCCCTGCTAACTGCTGATACAGGTCCAGATATTATTTCATATTTCTAGCACATTAGTGAACACTTCTCAAAGTCTTCTAGTGAGTAAGGAGACACATACACAGC
The DNA here is from genome assembly GCF_020615455.1 of Coregonus clupeaformis. Lineage (NCBI taxonomy): Eukaryota > Metazoa > Chordata > Actinopteri > Salmoniformes > Salmonidae > Coregonus > Coregonus clupeaformis. The sequence goes on from NC_059199.1 coordinate 23,664,716, forward strand.
GTTGTCTACGTGTGTGTTGCTTAAAGGAGTGTTCTGTAGTTGCTAGATCCATTTTTGGACTTATACCCATTGATTCTTGAAGCCAATGCAGTCTTTTGAATTTAATTTTGTCTAATACATCACTGTGTGTTAATTTTTTTATATAACTCCAAAATATACAGTACTAGTCAAAAGTTTGGACACACCTATTAATTAAAGGGTTTTTCTTGATTTTTACTATTTTCTACATTGTAGAATAATAGTGAAGACATCAAAACTATGAAATAACACATATGGAATCATGTAGTAACCAAAAAAGTGTTAAACAAATCATTATTTTTGAGATTGTTCAAAGTAGCCACCTTTTGCCTTGATGACAGCTTTGCACACTCTTGGCATTCTCTCAACCAGCTTCATCAGGTAGTCACCTGGAATGCATTTCAATTAACAGGTGTGCCTTGTTAAAAGTTAATTTGTGGAATTTATTTCCTTCTTAATGCGTTTGAGCCAATCAGTTGTGTTATTTGGTAAAAGACCAAGTCCATATTATGGCAAGAACAGCTCAAATAATCAAAGAGAAATGACAGGCCATCATTACTTTAAGACGTGTAGGTCAGTTAATCTGGAAAATTTCAAGAACTTGTGTTTTGCAGTCGCAAAAACCATCAAGCGCTATGATGAAACTGACTCTCATGAGGACCCCCAAAGGAAAGGAAGACCCAGAGTTACATGTGCTGCAGAGGATAAGTTCATTAGAGTTAACTGCACCTCAGATTGCAGCCCAAATAAATGCTTCACAGAGTTCAAGTAACAGACACATCTCAACATCAACTGTTCAGAGGAGACTGCATGAATCAGACCTTCATGGTCGATTGCTGCAAAGAAACCTCTACTGAAGGACACCAATAATAAGAAGAGACTTGCTTAGGCCAAGAAATACGACCAATGGACATTAGACCGGTGGAAATCTGTCCTTTGGTTTGATGAGTCCAAATTTGAGATGTTTGGTTCCAACCGCCATGTCTTTGTGACGCAGAGTAGGTGAACGGATGATCTCCAGATGTGTGGTTTCCACCATGAAGCATGGAGGAGTAGGAGGTGTGATGGTGTGGGGGTGCTTTGCTGGTGACACTGTTTGTGATTTATTTAGAATTCAAGGCACTCTTAACCAGCATGGCTACCACAGCATTCTGCAGCAATACGCCATCCCATCTGGTGTGCGCTTAGAGGGACTATCATTTATTTTTCAACCTCACAATGACCCAAAACACAGCTCCAGGCTGTGTAAGGGCTATTTGACCAAGAAGGATGATGGAGTGCTGCATCAGATGACCTGGCCTTCACAATCACCCGACCTCAACACAATTGAGATGGTTTGGGATTGGTTGGACTGCAGAGTGAAGGAACTCCTTCAAGACTGTTGGAAACCATTCCTCATGAAGCTGGTTGAGAGCATGTGGCTACTTTGAAGAATCTAAAATCTAAAATATATTTTGATTTGTTTAACACTTTGTTTGGTTACTACATGATTACATATGTGTTATTTCATAGTTTTGATGTCTTCACTATTATTCTACAATGTAGAAAATAGTAAACATTAAGAAAAACCCTTGAATGAGTAGGTGTGTCCAAACTTTTGACTGTATATCTTTTTTTAAATAATTTATTTCCCTGAGCCTCCTTGGGCCACAGAAATGCTCAGTCTGATCGTATGGGCGTTAGGAAACAAAATTGAATATGAAATTAGATATTGAAATACACAAACTGATTTGCTGAGAGGATGGTCTAGAGCCCACCCCCTTACCCCTTCAAAAACAACAGCAAAGGCATATGGTATTCAACCTGAGTTGGACCCTGAATGTGCCAAACTTTCACAGGTGTGTAGGCTACTTTGTTTTGTCATCAAAACAAAAGGGACATTTTCATCTTGATTTGTTATGTCAATGTTGTACTATTTTTAATAGGTCACCAGAAGATGCAGGACCAGAACAGCCTGTTTGTATGGTAGACCATCCTGGTCTATATATACCCTGTCTGCCATCAATTGATTCCAGAATGCAATGATTATCTACAGGGCAGACTATAGGCCTCTGCGTCTGAGGCCAAAAGTATACTTAGTATTATTACTTGCTGTGTTAGGCCTCTGAGACAAAATGGCCCATGGTATAATCTTCAGTATCATCACAAAGTCTTTCATAATTTTGCAAAATAGACTTTGATGATACTTGGGATTCTAACTTATTTCAGTTTTTCTAATGCGTAAACACTTGAATTTTATTGAAAGTAAATAAAGAAACCAGACTGCAATGAAATGTTGTCATTCTTCATAATTCTCTTGTCAGTTATTTACATAACTGAATTGCAGTGCATCTGTTTATTATGTTTTCTTTATTGTAAACTGCCTAAGTGCTCCATTGTGGAAATTGTATTTGTGTAAATAAAACCTATCCATCTATCGCAGATCGTAAACAAGGTTCTAATGAAAGTCAAATTCATGACATGTAAGTATCTTTTCAAGTTATTGTTTTACAATTCAAGCTCTGGAAGGTATAACTCGTTCGCAGTAAAAGGTATTTCTAATCTGATCCTTACAAAATAAGGAACACCTGTTTTAGAGACTAATGGTACTTTAAAAAAATTATGTGGAATATTCCGTGATGACACATTCTTAACCCGATAGTAAATTAAACATATCTGCACCAAAACAAATGACAGAAAGCATTGAGTCTTACATATGCTAAGGGAAAACATACACAAGTAATATAATATTTAAAAAACAACTTTATTGAAAGAATAAGGTTAGGGGAATACATTGTCTCATTCACCCCTGAAAACAAAGTGCAAGTTACATCACTATCATAACCATAACATCACACACAACCGCTTGCCCTTGCTTTCAGTTGGCCCACAAGCAAACCACGTCATATTCTCCTTTCTATCTTTCCTTTAACAATGCCAACAATTTCTAGAGTCTTTTTCAAGTACATTGATGTTTCACTCTTTCTGTTCTGACAATCAGCCAAATGCTAGCTTGGTCTTTGATCTGTTTGTTCTACTGTATATAGCCAACCCCTATATATAGCCAAGCCAACTGCTATTGTAACATGGCATGACAACTGTCATACATTAGGAGTTCGTAAGACAGCATAAACAGATCTGGGACCAGGCTATAGCATTTCTAAGACCTGCACCATCCGCTTGGTATGTATAGCAGCCACCACCAGCATCAACCTAGGAGGGTTAGGCGGGGAACCAGTTCAGCTGCTTCTCTGCCAGTCGATGTTCACCTGTCTGCCCACATGAAAAAATACTACAGTTTACTATAGAATACTACATAGAATTCTGTATTAAACTGTAGTGTACTGTAGAATACCATACTACACACTGTATCCCTCGATCATGTGTATTACTTACTATAGAATGTTGTAAATACTACAGTATTATCCGCAAGAAAACTCTGTAGTAAATACTACAGTAATGTCTAAAAAAACACGAGTCCACAAAAACACCACCTTTTTTACTAAACTAAATACTACCATTTTTAATTTGAACATACCTGGCCCATTCCCCTCCCCCATATCCCAATTTGTGCCACCCATAAGTGAGAAACCTACATGCCAAGTATAGACCAATATTCTGTTCCTTACAGGTTATAGAAAAGAGCAGGAGCTCTGAATTCAGACCCCAGTCCTACATGCCTCAAGGAGAAGCCTCCACTTATATTTCAAATATAATAAAACAAAAACTTACAGTAAATACTACAGTATTACAGTCCGAAAAAACACTACAGTCAATACTACAATCCGCAAAAACACTACATGTGTGATGAGGTGGTGTTGAAGGAGTCAGCCGCAAGAGGGTAAATCACAGAATTACAGGCTTTAATCCGTAAAATACAGGTTTACGCAGAAATGCGTCAAACACACTCCAGGGCACAAAACAGGCGCACTGGAAAATACAAGGCACACGGGAAAATACTCGATACAAAATACACGAGCTCCACCGAGCTTCACTAACCTCCACAATAAACAATCACCCACACAGACAAGGAAGCGGAGGGAACACTTATACCATGACTAATGAGGGAATAAGGACCAGGTGTGTGTGATTGAAGACAAGACAAATGGAGTGATGATAAATGGATCGGCAGTAGCTAGTAAGCAGGTGATGCCAAACGCCGAAACCTGCCCGAACAAGGAGGGGAGGCAGCCTCGGCGGAAGTCGTGACAACATGAATTACTATAGTATATGCTACAGTTCTTTCACTACAGTATTTATACTACACTATATATACAAAACTATGTGGACACCCCTTCAAATTAGTGGATTCAGCTATTTCAGGCCCCTTAGTTCCAGTGAAGAGAAATCTTAACACTACACCATACGATTACATTCGAGACGATTCTGTGCTTCCAACTTTGTGGCAACAGTTTGGGGGAGGCATGAGAATGCCCCCGTGCACAAAGCGAGGTCCATACAGAAATAGTTTGTCAAGATCGGTGTGGAAGAACTTGACTGGCCTGCACAGAGCCCTCAACCTCATCGAACACCTTTGGGATGAATTGGAACGCTGACTGTGAGCCAGGCCTAATAACACAACATCAGTGCCCGACCTCATTAATGCTCATTTGGCTGAATGGAAGTCCCCGCAGCAATGTTCCAACATCTAGTGGAAAGTCTTCCCAGAAGAGTGGAGGCTGTTATAGCAGCAAAGGGGGGACCAACTCCATATTAATGCCCATGATTTTGGAATGAGATGTTCGACGAGCGTCCACATACTTTTGGTCATGTAGTGTATAGTTAACTGCAAATACTACAGTATACTAAGCAAAAACACTACAGTGAATCCTATAGTGAATATACATACAGTGGGTGAAAAAAGTATTTAGTCAGCCACCAATTGTGCAAGTTCTCCCACTTAAAAAGATGAGAGAGGCCTGTAATTTTCATCATAGGTACACGTCAACTATGACAGACAAAATGAGATTTTTTTTCTCCAGAAAATCACATTGTAGGATTTTTAATGAATTTATTTGCACATTATGGTGGAAAATAAGTATTTGGTCAATAACAAAAGTTTCTCAATACTTTGTTATATACCCTTTGTTGGCAATGACACAGGTCAAACGTTTTCTGTAAGTCTTCACAAGGTTTTCACACACTATTGCTGGTATTTTGGCCCATTCCTCCATGCATATCTCCTCTAGAGCAGTGATGTTTTGGGGCTGTCGCTGGGCAACACGGACTTTCAACTCCCTCCAAAGATTTTCTATGGGGTTGAGATCTGGAGACTGGCTAGGCCACTCCAGGACCTTGAAATGCTTCTTACGAAGCCACTCCTTTGTTGCCCGGGCGGTGTGTTTGGGATCATTGTCATGCTGAAACACCCAGCCACGTTTCATCTTCAATGCCCTTGCTGATGATGCTGCCACCACCATGCTTCACTGTGGGGATGTTTTTCTTCAGCATGGACTGGGAAACTGGTCAGAATTGAAGGAATGATGGATGGTGCTAAATACAGGGAAATTCTTGAGGGAAACCTGTTTCAGTCTTCCAGAGATTTGAGACTGGGACGGAGGTTCACCTTCCAGCAGGACAATGACCCTAAGCATACTGCTAAAGCAACACTCGAGTGTTTTAAGGGGAAACATTTTAAATGTCTTGGAATGGCCTAGTCAAAGCCCAGACCACAATCCAATTGAGAATCTGTGGTATGACTTAAAGATTGCTGTATACCAGCGGTACCCATCCAACTTGAAGGAGCTGGAGCAGTTTTGCCTTGAAGAATGGGCAAAAATCCCAGTAGCTAGATATGCCAAGCTTGTAGAGACATACCCCAAGAGACTTGCAGCTGTAATTTCTGCAAAAGGTGGCTCTACAAAGTATTGACTTTAATATTTTCTTTTTATTGGCCAGTCTGAGATATGGCTTTTTCTTTGCAACTCTGCCTAGAAGGTCAGCATCCCGGAGTCGCCTCTTCGCTGTTGACGTTGAGACTGGTGTTTTGCGGGTACTATTTAATGAAGCTGCCAGTTGAGGACCTGTGAGGCGTCTGTTTCTCAAACTAGACACTCTAATGTATTTGTCCTCTTGCTCAGTTGTGCACAGGGGCCTCCCACTCCTCTTTCTATTCTGGTTAGAGCCAGTTTGCGCTGTTCTGTGAAGGGAGTAGTACACAGCGTTGTACGAGATCCTCAGTTTATTGGCAATTTCTCGCATGGAATAGCCTTCATTTCTCAGATCAAGAATAGACTGACGAGTTTCAGAAGAAAGTTATTTGTTTCTGGCCATTTTGAGCCTGTAATCGAACCCACAATTTCTGATGCTCCAGATACTCAACTAGTCTCAAGAAGGCCAGTTTTATTACTTCTTTAATCAGCACAACAGTTTTCAGCTGTGCTAACATAATCACAAAATGGTTTTCTAATGAATCAATTAGCCTTTTAAAATGATAAACTTGGATTAGCAAACACAACGTGCCACTGGAACACAGGACTGATGGTTGCTGATAATGGGCCTCTGTACGCATATGTAGTTATTCCATAAAAAATCAGCAGTTTCCAGCTACAATAGCCATTTACAACATTAACAATGTCTACATTGTATTTCTGATCAATTTGATGTTATTTTAATGGACAAAAAAATTGCTTTTCTTTCGAAAACAAGGACATTTCTAAGTGACCCCAAACATTTGAACGGTAGTGTATGCAAGGGGTACCGGTACCGAGTCAATGTGCAGGGGTATGCGGTAGTCAAGGTAATTTAGGTAATATGAACATGAAGGTAGGCGTAAAGTGACTGAATAGATAATAAACAGAGAGTAGTAGCAGCGTATGTGAATGTTTGTAGATAAATATTTTTGTGTTGCTACCCGGACTATTTGCATTGACCCTTATTTTTTTTACGCTGCTGCTACTTGCTGTTTATTATCTATGCATAGTCACTTTACTTTACCCCTACCTACATGTACATATTACCTCAATTACTTCAACTAACCTGTGCCACCGCTCATTGACTCGGTACCGGTATCTCCTGTATATTGCCTCGTTATTTTATTGTGTAAATTTTTTAAAAACTTTGGTTAAGAAAATATATATCTGCATTGTTGGTTAAGGGCTTGTAAGTAAGCATTTCACTGTAAGGTCTACACCTGTTGTTTTCGGTGCATGTGACAAATAGTGCAAGAATATGGAAGTGTGAGTGTGTTTTCATTTGGGAGAGATGTGAATACATCACTAATTTAGATTTTATTTAAAAAAGGTAAGGATGCCACCCAGTGTTCTCACTATCGCCCCCTATCTATGATAAACAGATATTATTTATTTTCTCCAAAATGTTGTCGTCCTGTCTCGATACTTACTTACCCAAATTGATTCACACAGACCAAAGTGGATTGTTAAAAAGCGTTTTTCCTCGGATAACCTCTGTCAACTATTACATATATTAGATACAGTACTTCATCAGAAACAACAGCTCCTTGGGCTGTATTATCTCTCGATGCAGAAAAAGCTTTTGATCGACTATGATGGTCATATCTCTGGTCTTTCTTGGAACATATGGGAATTAGCTGCAATTTCATTAATATGATTAAATTACTATATGCCAATCCCTCAGCCATAGTTATAATAGGCAATATCTGCTCTGCTTCGTTCAGAATCACTAGAAGCAGCAGACAAGGCGATCCAATTTCACCTCTGCTATTCTTATTATCCATGGAACCCCTGGCCCAGGCAATTTGTAAATTTGCATTTCTCTAAAATCTACTGATCACTTAATCTCATTATACTCAGATGATAATTTGCTATATTTAGGCAATGTATCTCAATCACTCTTAAACAAATTACAGATCCTAGATAAATTCAGCTTCATCTCAAGTTATAAAATTAATCTAACCAAATCAGCCCGACTGCCTCTCAAGACCCCGATTGAGGACTACAGTGGGGAGAACAATTATTTGATACACTGTCGATTTTGCAGGTTTTCCTACTTACAAAGCATGTAGAGGTCTGCAATTCTTATCATAGGTACACTTCAACTGTGAGAGACGGAATCTAAAACAAAAATCCAGAAAATCACATTGTATGATTTTTAAGTAATTAATTTGCTTTTTATTGCATGACATAAGTATTTGATACATCAGAAAATCAGAACTTAATATTTGGTACAGAAACCTTTGTTTGCAATTACAGAGATCATACGTTTCCTGTAGGTCTTGACCAGGTTTTCACACACTGCAGCAGGGATTTTGGCCCACTCCTCCATACAGACCTTCTCCAGATCCTTCAGGTTTCGGAGCTTTCGCTGGGCAATACGGACTTTCAGCTCCCTCCAAAGATTTTCTATTGGGTTCAGGTCTGGAGACTGGCTAGGCCACTCCAGGACCTTGAGATGCTTCTTACGGAGCCACTCCTTAGTTGCCCTGGCTGTGTGTTTCTGGTCGTTGTCATGCTGGAAGACCCAGCCACGACCCATCTTCAATGCTCTTACTGAGGGAAGGAGGTTGTTGGCCAAGATCTCGCGATACATGGCCCCATCCATCCTCCCCTCAATACGGTGCAGTCGTCCTGTCCCCTTTGCAGAAAAGCATCCCCAAAGAATGATGTTTCCACCTCCATGCTTCACGGTTGGGATGGTGTTCTTGGGGTTGTACTCATCCTTCTTCTTCCTCCAAACACTGCGAGTGGAGTTTAGACCAAAAAGCTCTATTTTTGTCTCATCAGACCACATGACCTTCTCCAATTCCTCCTCTGGATCATCCAGATGGTCATTGGCAAACTTCAGACGGGCCTGGACATGCGTTGGCTTGAGCAGGGGGACCTTGCGTGCGCTGCAGGATTTTAATCCATGACGGCGTAGTGTGTTACTAATGGTTTTCTTTGAGACTGTGGTCCCAGGTCTCTTCAGGTCATTGACCAGGTCCTGCCGTGTAGTTCTGGGCTGATCCCTCACCTTCCTCATGATCATTGATGCCCCACGAGGTGAGATCTTGCATGGAGCCCCAGACCGAGGGTGATTGACCGTCATCTTGAACTTCTTCCATTTTCTAATAATTGCGCCAACAGTTGTTGCCTTCTCACCAAGCTGCTTGCCTATTGTCCTGTAGCCCATCCCAGCCTTGTGCAGGTCTACAATTTTATCCCTGATGTCCTTACACAGCTCTCTGGTCTTGGCCATTGTGGAGAGGTTGGAGTCTGTTTGATTGAGTGTGTGGACAGGTGTCTTTTATACAGGTAACGAGTTCAAACAGGTGCAGTTAGTACAGGTAATGAGTGGAGAACAGGAGGGCTTCTTAAAGAAAAACTAACAGGTATGTGAGAGACGGAATTCTTACTGGTTGGTAGGTGATCAAATACTTATGTCATGCAATAAAATGCAAATTAATTACTTAAAAATCATACAATGTGATTTTCTGGATTTTTGTTTTAGATTCAGTCTCTCACAGTTGAAGTGTACCTATGATAGAAATTACAGACCTCTACATGCTTTGTAAGTAGGAAAACCTGCAAAATCGGCAGTGTATCAAATACTTGTTCTCCCCACTGTACATCTCTACTTATGGAATCCCAATCGTTTCCCATTTTAAATATTTGGGAGTAGATGGATATAGTTCCTTCTTTAGATAAAACCATTGGCAGAAACTTTATCAGAACGCTCAATTCAGTCCGACCTCAGTAGATGGAATAATATCCCAGTTGCTTTAACTGGCAGAATATCTATTGTCAAAATTAATATATTGCTATGGCTGAATTTCTGAAGTTCAATGCTTCCCATGGCTCCCCCTTCTGGCTATTGCGAAAAATTCATAGTGTGGTTTAAAATTGTATATGGCAGTGTTTAACCTAATTTATGCCCCTCTAACTGTCCTGAATGCCTCTGTTGATCCTACAGCTATTCTATGCAGTAATCATGTTTCTATGAACCAGAGTTATACTGTTAGCACTGAGGCGGTGTGCCCTAGTAGGAAGTCCACTATATGCAGCTCACCCTGCACTATCAGATCAAACATAAATAACATGAGCATGTCTACTTCTGCTAAGTTTCCCAGTAAAGCAATAAAAACATTAAAGCTTCCCAGAAAAGTGCTAAAAATAGCCCACATTAACATATGTAGCCTAAGAAACAAGGTTCATGAAATCAATAACTTGCTAGTAACAGATGGCATTCATATTCTTACTGTCTCTGAAACTCACTTAGATAATACCTTTGATACAGTGGTAGCAATACATGGTTATAACAGTTACAGAAAAGACAAATGCCAATGGTGGTTTTATATTCAGAACCACATTCCTGTAAAGCTTAGAGAGGATCTCATGTTAAATACTTTTGAAGTAATATGGCTACAGGTTCATCTGCTTCACGTGAAGCCCATTCTTGTGGGAAGCTTCTATAGACCACCAAGTGTTAACTGTCAGTATCTGGATAATATGTGTGAAATGCTTGATAATGTACAGTGGGGAAAAAAAGTATTTAGTCAGCCACCAATTGTGCAAGTTCTCCCACTTAAAAAGATGAGAGAGGCCTGTAATTTTCATCATAGGTACACGTCAACTATGACAGACAAATTGAGAAAAAAAAATCCAGAAAATCCCATTGTAGGATTTTTAATGAATTTATTTGCAAATTATGGTGGAAAATAAGTATTTGGTCACCTACAAACAAGCAAGATTTCTGGCCCTCACAGACCTGTAACTTCTTCTTTAAGAGGCTCCTCTGTCCTCCACTCGTTACCTGTATTAATGGCACCTGTTTGAACTTGTTATCAGTATAAAAGACACCTGTCCACAACCTCAAACAGTCACACTCCAAACTTCACAATGGCCAAGACCAAATAGCTGTCAAACGACACCAAAAACAAAATTGTAGACCTGCACCAGGCTGGGAAGACTGAATCTGCAATAGGTAAGCAGCTTGGTTTGAAGAAATCAACTGTGGGAGCAATTATTAGGAAATGGAAGACATACAAGACCACTGATAATCTCCCTCGATCTGGGGCTCCACGCAAGATCTCACCCCGTGGGGTCAAAATGATCACAAGAACGGTGAGCAAAAATCCCAGAACCACACGGGGGGACCTAGTGAATGACCTGCAGAGAGCTGGGACCAAAGTAACAAAGCCAACCATCAGTAACACACTACGCCGCCAGGGACTCAAATCCTGCAGTGCGAGACGTGTCCCCCTGCTTAAGCCAGTACATGTCCAGGCCCGTCTGAAGTGCATTTGGATGATCCAGAAGAGGATTGGGAGAATGTCATATGGTCAGATGAAACCAAAATATAACTTTTTGGTAAAAACTCAACTCGTCATGTTTGGAGGACAAAGAATGCTGAGTTGCATCCAAAGAACACCATACCTACTGTGAAGCATGGGGTTGGAAACATCATGCTTTGGGGCTGTTTTTCTGCAAAGGGACCAGGACGACTGATCCGTGTAAAGGAAAGAATGAATGGGGCCATGTATCGTGAGATTTTGAGTGAAACCCTCCTTCCATCAGCAAGGGCATTGAAGATGAAACGTGGCTGGGTCTTTCAGCATGACAATGATCCCAAACACACCGCCCGGGCAACGAAGGAGTGGCTTCGTAAGAAGCATTTCAAGGTCCTGGAGTGGCCTAGCCAGTCTCCAGATCTCAACCCCATAGAAAATCTTTGGAGGGAGTTGAAAGTCTGTGTTGCCCAGCGACAGCCCCAAAACATCACTGCTCTAGAGGAGATCTGCATGGAGGAATGGGCCAAAATACCAGCAACAGTGTGTGAAAACCTTGTGAAGACTTACAGAAAACGTTTGACCTGTGTCATTGCCAACAAAGGGTATATAACAAAGTATTGAGAAACTTTTGTTATTGACCAAATACTTATTTTCCACCATCATATGCCAATAAATTCATAAAAAATCCTACAATGGGATTTTCTGGATTTTTTTTCTCATTTTGTCTGTCATAGTTGACGTGTACCTATGATGAAAATTACAGGCCTCTCTCATCTTTTTAAGTGGGAGAACTTGCACAATTGGTGGCTGACTAAATACTTTTTTTCCCCACTGTATGTGATATCATTTTCTGCAGACGATATTGCCACTCCTATTTACCACTCCTATATCTTCTATATCTTCAATCTAAGCCTACTAGAAAGTGTGTGTCCTCATGTCACGGAATCAGCCGAGGCTGGACACGCTCGTTTCCAGTAGCTCGGTGTCCTGCGTTTGACTTCGCCTACCGCATTCACGTCGCACTTTGACAGAATCACACACCACTCATGGAGTCAGCAGGAGCGGCGGTGTCAGCTGGATCTATGGAGGCACGCGTCGAACACCAAGCGGCCATGATCCAGGCTCTCGGCACCACCATTGAACGGGTGGTGAACACCATTGAGCGATGGGAAAGAGGGGGTCTACCTATACCCCCTCCAACGATACCACCACCATCAACGATGCCCATCGCTTCACCTCCGGGGTCCAGTGGGATTCGGCTCTTGCTCCCGAGGGCTTATGATGGCACAGCGGCCGGGTGCCAGGGTTTCCTACTCCAGGTTGAACTCTACCTAGCAACCATTCACCCGGCGCCCTCGGGATACGAGAGCGTGTCCGCCCTCATCTCCTGTCTGTCCGGCAAGGCGCTGGAGTGGGCCAACGCCGAGTGGGGTGGGATAGACGCCGCTACGGTCAACTATGCGGAGTTCACCCGCCGCTTCCGGGCAGTATTCGATCATCCACCAGAGGGTAAAGCGGCGGGTGAGCGTCTATTCCACCTTAGACAGGGGAGGAGGAGCGCGCAGGAGTTCGCGCTGGACTTCCGGACGCTGGCTGCCAATGCGGGATGGAATGAGAGGGCCCTCATCGACCACTATAGATGTAGCCTGAGGGAGGACGTGCGTCGGGAATTGGCCTGCAGGGACACCAACCTCAGCCTTGATCAACTGGTGGACATGTCTATTCGCCTGGATACCCTGTTGGCTACCTGCGGACGTCCGGATTCGGGGCCGTCCATTCCATCCCCCAGCACTTCCGAGCCGACCCCTATGGAGCTCGGGGGTGCTGGTGCTAGGGAGACCAGGAGGGAGACCAGGAGGGAGGCCGTCCCCTGCACCAACTGTGGCCGCAGAGGACACACTGCTGGTCGGTGCTGGGGAGGGTATCCTAGGAATCGAGGCAGTGGGCAACGCACTGATGAGTCATTCCAGGTGAGTAGGCACCCAACTCACCCAGAGCTCTCTGTTGCTCATATGTGAATTAAAGTGGTGTTTCCCTAGGTTTCTCCTCACTCCCAGCATAAGGCGCTAGTAGATTCAGGCGCAGCTGGGAATTTTATCGATCGCCAGTTCACCTATAAGTTAGGGATTCCTATCGTACCTGTTGATGTGCCCTTCCCTATCCATGTCCTAGATAGCCGCCCTTTGGGGTCAGGATTGATTAGGGAGGTCACGGCGCCTCTCCGGATGAAAACGCAGGAGGGCCATGAGGAGATATTATGTTTGTATTTGATTGATTATCCTGCGTTTCCCGTGGTGTTGGGGCTTCCCTGGTTAACATCTCATGACCCCCAACATTTCATGGCAACAGAGAGCTCTCAAGGGATGGTCTGATCAGTGTACTGGGCGGTGTGTAGGCGTTTCCGTAGGGGCAACGACGGTGGAAAGCCCGAACCAAGTTCCCACCTTGCACATTCCACCTGAGTATGCCGATTTGGCACTCGCCTTCAGTAAAAAGAAGGCGACTGAATTACCACCTCATCGACAGGGGGATTGTGCGATAGACCTCCAAGTAGGGGCTGCGCTTCCACGTAGTCACGTGTATCCTCTGTCTCAGGAGGAGACGGCAGCTATGGAGACCTACGTCACCGAATCTGAGACAGGGTTACGTACGGTCGTCCACTTCCCCTGCGTCCTGGAGTTTCTTTTTTTGTGAAGAAGAAGGATGGGGGTTTACGCCCGTGTATTGATTACCATGATATCAATCAGATCACAATCAAATACAGCTATCCTCTCCCTCTGATTGCTAGTATGACGGAGTCATTACACGGGGCGCGATTCTTCACAAAATTGGATCTCAGGAGCGCGTACAACCTGGTGCGCATTAGGAGGGAGATGAGTGGAAGACAGCATTCAGTACCACCTCGGGTCACTATGAGTACCTCGTCATGCCATACGGTTTAATGAATGCTCCTTCAGTCTTCCAATCATTTGTGGACAAGATTTTCCGGGACTTGCATGGACAGGGTGATGACATTCTAATATACTCTGCTACACGAGCCGAGCATGTGTCCCTGGTGCGTCGAGTGCTTGGTAGACTGTTGGAGCATGACCTGTATGCGAAGGCGGAGAAATGTCTGTTCTTCCAGGAGTCCATCTCCTTCCTGGGACATCGGTTGTCCGCGTCAGGGGTAGAGATGGAGATTGACCGCGTTTCTGCCGTGCGTAATTGGCAGACTCCCACCACGGTAAAGGAGGTGCAGCGCTTCTTGGGTTTTGCCAATTACTACCGGAGGTTTATCCGGGGCTTTGGACAGGTAGCAGCTCCCATTACCTCTCTGCTAAAGGGGGGTTCGGTGCGCCTGCAGTGGTCGGCTGAGGCGGACAGGGCGTTTAAACGTCTAAAGGACCTGTTTACCTCGGCTCCGGTGCTGGCGCATCCGGATCCCTCTTTGGCATTCCAGGTGGAGGTGGACGCTTCCGAGGCTGGGATCGGCGCTGTGCTGTCTCAGCGCTCGGGTACGCCACCTAAACTCTGCCCCTGTGCTTTCTATTCTAAGAAGCTCAGTCCGGCGGAGCGCAATTATGACGTGGGGTACAGGGAGCTGCTAGCTGTGGTTCAAGCCCTGAAGGTGTGGAGACATTGGCTTGAGGGGGCTAAACACCCTTTTCTCATTCTGACTGACCATCGTAACCTGGAGTACATTCGGGCAGCGAGGAGGCTGAACCCTCGCCAGGCAAGGTGGGCTATGTTTTTATCCCGCTTTTGATTTAAGCTCACCTATAGACCAGGGTCCCAGAACGCTAAGGCAGACGCCCTGTCCCGACTATATGACACAGAGGAGAGGTCCATTGAGCCCACTCCCATACTCCCGGAGTCTTGTCTGGTGGCTCCGGTGGTGTGGGAGGTTGATGCGGAAATCGAGTGGGCGTTATGTTCCGATCCTACTCCTCCACAGTGTCCAGAGGGTCGGAAGTACGTGCCGCTCGAGGTTCGCGATCGTTTGATATACTGGGCTCACACGTCACCCTCCTCTGGTCATCCGGGTATTGGTCGGACAGTGCACTGCCTTAGTGGGAAGTACTTGTGGCCTACTTTAGCGGAGGACGTGAGGGTTTATGTTTCCTCCTGCTCGGTGTGCGCCCAGTGTAAGGCGCCTAGACACTTGCCCAGGGGGAAGTTACAACCCCTACCCGTTCCACAACGGCCGTGGTCTCACCTATCGGTGGATTTTGTAACGGACCTTCCCCACTCCCAGGGGAACACTACGATCTTAGTCGTTGTGGATCGGTTTTCTAAAGCCTGCCATCTCATTCCCCTGCCAGGTCTCCCTACTGCCCTACAAACTGCTGAGGCCCTGTTTACACACGTCTTCCGGCACTATGGGGTGCCTGAGGATATAGTGTCTGATCGGGGTCCCCAGTTCACCTCTAGAGTCTGGAGGGCGTTTATGGAACGTATGGGGGTCTCGATTAGCCTTACCTCAGGTTTTCACCCCAAGAGTAATGGGCAGGTGGAGAGAGTGAACCAGGATGTGGGTAGGTTTCTGAGGTCATATTGCCAGGACCGGCAAGAGGAGTGGTCGGGATATAGCCGAGGCTGCTCCTCCTCCTTGCTCGGGCAGGCTTCGGCGTTCGTCGTCCCAGGAGTACTAGCTGATACCGATCTATGTTTCTGTGTTTGACTTGTTTTGTCTTGATTGTGTACACCTGTTTCCTATTATGTTGTATTGTATTCCCTATAACCCTCTGTCGTTCATTGTGTGTTGTGTGTGATTGTTCTCGTCATTTTCGGCAGTTGCTATTGTGCGGGTATTTCTCCTCCCTGTTTGGAGGTTGTTTTGTACTCTGGTTACTTTGTTAGTAAAAGTATGTTTCCAGTAGCTCGGTGTCCTGCGTTTGACTTCGCCTACCGCATTCACGTCGCACTTTGACACCTCAGGCCTGGAGGGAAGCAAAAGTCATTCCGCTACCCAAGAGTAGTAAAGCCCCCTTTACTGGCTCAAATAGCTGACCAATCAGCCTCTTACCAACCCATAGTAAACTTTTGGAGAAAATTGTGTTTGACCAGATACAGTGCTATTTTACTGTAAACAAATTGACAACAGACTTTCAGCACACTTATGGGGAGGAACATTCAACAAGGACGACACTTACACAAATGACTTATGATTGGCTGAGAGAAATTGATGAAAAAAGATTGTGGGAGCTGTTTTGTTAGACTTCAGTGCGGCTTTTTACATTATTGATCATAGTCTGCTGCTGGAAAAACGTATGTGTTATGGTTTTACACCCCCTGCTATATTGTGGATAAAGAATGACCTGTCTAACAGAACACAGAGGGAGTTATTTAATGGAAGCCTCTCCAACATAATCCAGGTAGAATCAGGAATTCCCCAGAGCAGCTGTCTACCTTTTTCAATCTTTACTAATGACATGCCACTGGCTTTGAGTAAAGCCAGAGTGTGTATGCGGATGACTCAACACTATACACATCAGCTACTACAGAGTGTGAAATCACTGCAACACTTAACAAAGAGCTGCAGTTAGTTTCAGAATGGGTGGCAAGGAATAAGTTAATCCTAAATATTTCAAAAACTATAAGCATTGTATTTGGGACAAATCATTCACTAAATCCTAATCCTAGATCTTGTAATTAATAATGTGGAAATTGAGCAAGTTGAGGTGACTAAACTGCTTGGAGTAACCCTGGATTGTAAACTGTCAAGGTAAAAACATGATGGGGAGAAGTCTATCCATAATAAAGCACTGCTCTGGCTTCTTAACAACACTATCAACAAGGCAGATCCTGTCGCACCTGGACTACTGTTCAGTTGTGTGGTCAAGTACCACAAAGAGGGACCTCGGAAAATTACAATTGGCTCAGAACAGGGCAGCACTGCTGGCCTTTAAATGTACACAGAGAGCTAACATTAATAATATGCATGTAAAGTTCTCATGGCTCAAAGTGGAGGAGAGATTGACTTCATCAATACTTGTTTTTGTAAGAAGTGTTGACATGTGAATGCACCGAAGTGTCTGTTTAAACTACTGGCACACAGCTCAGAGACCCATGCATACCCCACAAGACAACACCAGAGGTCTCTTCACAATCCCCAAGTCAAGAACCTACTATGGGAGGCACACAGTACTACATAGAGCCGTGACTACATGGAACTCTATTCCACATCAGGTAACTGATGCAAGCAGTAGTATCAGATTTAAAAAACTGATGAAAATAAATGGAACAGCTGGGAATGTGAAGAGATACAGTTGAAGTCGGAAGTTTACATACACCTTAGCCAAATACATTTAAACTCAGTTTTTCACAATTTCACTTGACATTTAATCCTAGTAAATAATTCCCTGTCTTAGGTCAGTAAGGATCACTGAATGCCGCCGCCGCCCGTCTGGTGTTCAACCTTCCCAAGTTCTCTCACGTCACCCCCCTCCTCCGCACACTCCACTGGCTTCCAGTTGAAGCTCGCATCCGTTACAAGACCATGGTGCTTGCTTATGGAGCAGTGAGGGAACCGGCACCGCGTACCTTCAGGCTCTGATCAGTCCCTACACCCAAACGAGGGCATTGCGTTCATCCACCTCTGGCCTGCTGGCTCCCCTTCCTCTGCGGAAGCATAGCTCCCGCTCAGCCCAGTCATAACTGTTCGCTGCTCTGGCACCCCAATGGTGGAACAAGCTCCCTCACGACGCCAGGACAGCGGAGTCACTCACCACCTTCCGGAGACATTTGAAACCCCCACCTCTTTAAGGAATACCTGGGATAGGATAATGTAATCCTTCTACCCCTGTACCCCAACCCACCCCCCCCAAAAAAAAATAAAAAAATAAAAAGAGAAAATAAAATAAAAATAAAATTGTAAAGTGGTTATCCCACTAGCTATAGGGTGAATGCACCAATTTGTAAGTCACTCTGGATAAGAGTGTCTGCTAAATGGGGTAAATGTGCCCTTGAGCAAGGCACTTAACCCTAATTGCTCCTGTAAGTCGCTCTGGATAAGAGCGTCTGCTAAATGACTAAAATGTAAATGTAAATGTATTTTAAGAATGTGAAATGTTAGAATAATAGTAGAGAGAGATTTATTTCAGCTTTTATTTATTTCACACATTCCCAGTGGGTCAGAAGTTTACATACACTCAATTAGTATTTGGTAGCATTGCCTTTAAATTGTTTAACTTGGGTCAAACGTTTCGGGTAGCCTTCCACAAGCTTCCCACAATAAGTTGGGTGAATTTTGGCCCATTCCTCCTGACAGAGCTGGTGTAACTGAGTCAGGTTTGTAGGCCTCCTTGCTCGCACATGCTTTTTCAGTTCTGCCCACAAATGTTCTATAGGATTGAGGTCAGGGCTTTGTGATGGCCACTCCAATACCTTGACTTTGTTGTCCTTAAGCCATTTTGCCACAACTTTGGAAATATGCTTGGGGTCATTGTCCATTTGGAAGACCCATTTGTGACCAAGCTTTAACTTCCTGACTGATGTCTTGAGATGTTGCTTCAATATATCCACATCATTTTCCTTCCTCATGATGCCATCTATTTTGTGAAGTGCACCAGTCCCTCCTGCAGCAAAGCACCCCCACAGCATGATGCTGCCGCCCCCGTGCTTCATGGTTGGGATGGTGTTCTTCAGCTTGCAAGTCCCCCCTTTTTCCTCCAAACATAACGATGGTCATTATGGCTAAACAGTTATATTTTTGTTTCATCAGACCAGAGGACATTTCTCCAAAAAGTACGATCTTTGTCCCCATGTGCAGTTGCAAACCGTAGTCTGTCTTTTTTATGGCAGTTTTGGAGCAGTGGCTTCTTCCTTGCTGAGCGGCCTTTCAGGTTATGTTGATATAGGACTTGTTTTACTGTGGATATAGATACGTTTGTACCTGTTTCCTCCAGCATCTTCACAAGGTCCTTTGCTGTTGTTCTGGGATTGATTTGCACTTTTCGCACCAAAGTACGTTCAACTCTAGGAGACAGAACGCGTCTCCTTCCTGAGCGGCTCCGTGGCTCCGTATGACGGCTCCGTGGTCCCATGGTGTTTATACTTCCGTATTATTGTTTGTACAGATGAACGCGGTACTTTCAGGCGTTTGGAAATTGCTCCCAATGATGAACCAGACTTGTGGAGGTCTACAATTTTTTTCTGAGGTCTTGGCTGATTTCTTTTGATTTTCCCATGATGTCAAGCATAGAGGCACTGAGTTTGAAGGTAGGCCTTGAAATACATCCACAGGTACACCTCCAATTGACTCAAATGATGTCAATTAGCCTATCAGAAGCTTCTAAAGCCATGACATCATTTTCTGGAATTTTCCAAGCTGTTTAAAGGCACAGTCAACTTAGTGTATGTAAACTTCTGACCCACTGGACTTGTGATACAGTAATTTATAAGTTAAATAATCTGTCTGTAAACAATTGTTGGAATAATTACTTGTGTCATTCACAAAGTAGATGTCCTAACCGACTTGGCAAAACGATAGTTTGTTAACAAGTCATTTGTGGAGTGGTTGAAAATCGAGTTTTAATGACTCCAACCCAAGTGTATGTAAACTTCCGACTTCAACTGTATACACACACACACACAGCAACAGACACGCATACGCACACACGCTAGCACACACACTCTACACACATTGTAATATTGTTGTATGTGTTGTGGCAAGTTCGTCCTTATACTGATCAAAGAACCAAAGTATTTAAGAGTTTTTGTAGAATTAAGATAGACTCACCCGCTGGAGCGGTACCCACAGTAAGTAACTCATATACAAAAGTCAATAATCAACATTGCATGCATGCTTATTTCTCATTCCAACAAAAACTCTGTACTTTTCCTAAATTTAGCCCTTAATACAGGAGAGACCCGGTACCAGACATTCAGAATCAGCTGAGCGAATCACAAAATGTCTATGTTAAAAGTAGGAACGTTGCTTACCTTTTGTTACAGCGGCCACTGTTGTGTGTGATTCGTTCAGCCTACTTCCAAATAGCGCAGTACCCCATGGTCTCTTTTTCCAGTCCCATCTGGGTTGCCAATTATGTTGTGGCAAGTTCGTCCTTATACTGATCAAAGAACCAAGTATTTCAGAGTTTTTCTAGAATTACGATATACTTTATTACATAAGCAATAGAGCCCAGGTGGTTTGTAAAGCATCTCCCTTCCACCTCCCAGCTCTCAGTTTATAAAGTCATTTTACATACATTTTAGCTTAACCCCTCCCTCTTGGGTTCCCCCACCACTGTCTCCAGTTTCCCCCTCTTGACCGCTCTGCCCACTTCCTTAGTCTATGATAGTGGCGAAATCTGACTTCCCCTCCTTCTATGTATGAACAGCCCTGTCATGTAAAAATAATCATGTTCAGTTTGAACTCTGTTCAACCCTGGCTCACCCTGGCTTGAACTGGAGATTGATTGTTGGACATGGCAGGTCCACAATCAATCTCTCAAACATACCCAAGCCCAACCCCTCTCTCCCACCCCTTCTTGCTGTAATTAATCAAGAAGATGCCCAAGGAGAGACAAAGGGTTTAGCCTGAACTCTGTTCAACCCTGGCTCGTTCCGGGGATATGCCTAAGGAGAGCCACGGGTCACAGTCTGGTTTCAGTCACTGATAAGATAAGACAACTGTAGAATTTGACCCAAACACAGGTCAGATACCCCTTTCACACACACACAAACCCAGTGAGAGGAACCAATTCAGTTCTTGCCTAGCAACAGAGATAAAAATCCATATTAATGTAAAAATCCACATCATATGGTGGTATTATACATTTTGTGTTGCAGATATGTAGTGGTGTAATAATGTTATATGATGTACTGTTTTATCGTCTGGTTTACTTGTGATGTAAGTGCCTTAATGTGTTTGGACCCTAGGAAGAGTAGCTGCTGCCTTGGCAGCAGCTAATGGGGATCCCTAATAAATGCAAATACAAATAATAATTTTCACAATTTCAGAGTGTTATTTCAACCTCATAGTCTGGAAATATAATTACAAAAAACAGGAAAAACACATTTTTAATTACACTGCCCCTTTGAAGAATATAACTTATATATATATATATGCCTCATGAGCTTAGTTCAACTGTCAGAACCCAATTGCAAATGTTTAAAAAAAACGGAGTAGCCTCAACTTGGATATAACTATAGTTTTGATATCATGGATGGTCAGTCCTTGCATGCATACTGTAGCTCTCTATAAATTTGAGAGTGGTTACATTTCTCCAGGCCCATCCCTCAGCTTTTTACCAAAACAGAGGCGGGAGACCACTTTCTTATTATTTCAGCTGCGGATTGGCCCTTAAAAGCCTCCCGAGTGGCGCAGTGGTCTAAGGCACTGCATCGCAGTGCTAGCTGTGCCATTAGAGATCCTGGTTTGAATCCAGGCTCTGTCGTAGCCGGCCGCGACCGGGAGACACATGGGGCGGCGCACAATTGGCCCAGCATCGTCCAGGGTAGGGGAGGGAATGGCCGGCAGGGATGTAGCTCAGTTGGTAGAGCATGGTGTTTGCAACGCCAGGGTTGTGGGTTCGATTCCCACGGGGGGTATGAAAAAAATAAATAAATAAAAATAATATATACTAAAAAAAAATTAGATATATATATGCACTCACTAACTGTAAGTCACTCTGGATAAGAGTGTCTGCTAAATTACGTAAATGTAAAAAGTGCCTGTGGCTATACCAATCTTTGAAATGGGTCGTTCCATTTGATTTCAAATAACTTTTTGACCGTATCCCATTTTTTTTCGTTTATTTTTTCAGATAATTCAGATAACAAATTTGCATGTCATATTTTATATTTTCTTGTACCTGTGGGCTGCCCAAAAAAATATATAAAGAAATGCATACAAAGATAAAGAACAGTATCAACAGTTTTGTAATATTTTGAAAACGTATTCACCCCCCTCAGTCCCCATCCACCCGCCCGCATCCTCCCTCCCCACCATGAAACCATGTTTCCCACCCCGCCAAGCCAATATACATATTTGCCCATGGTGGAAGTGGTCAGAAAGTGACTTTTTGGACCTGAATGTCAAAACATTTAGGAGATAGATGTGCTCAAAGTTGACCTGTTTTGTATACCCCACCCTACCATCATCAGTTTCTTCATCATTGGAAAAGATAAACGGTTGAGTTTGATATAATTTAAGCTTGCAAACAGGGTTGTCAAACTATCTTATAATTTCATGAAATGTTTTTTTATATATATTGGAGTTGCTCCATCCATATACTGTAGATCGACTCAGTTTTCACTGCTATTGTGGTCTTCTACGTTTCATTGGAAGAGGAATTATTTTCAACTCTCCCCAGATTCAAATCTGTCAAACTTCCTGATGGACAGCTTTGCGTTCCATTGTCACCAATATTCAACAACAAAACGCTTACCACAATAACATTTCAACCATGTCTTATCAAACATAGCCATTGGAAAAGGATTTCATATATACAGGCAGATAGGATATGTGGTTTGTATTATTAGCTACCGAACACTTTCACTGGCCCTCCTACAGTGAAAGTGTATTTGACTCACACTACTAAATCCTTCTCCTATTACCACTACCACATTAGACTTATAGATTTTAGTATCTCCTCTGCATCTGGTGTTGCTCAAACAAAGGGTGGAGTACTATGTGCAGTAATCCTTGGAATGAAGGCAGGGTGTCTCCCTGCTCCTTTCACTGAAGCGTATGCAGATTTACTCAGATGAACAAACACTGGCAGCATTCTATAACTTCCGTTCTATACATACCAGTGATTAATGCCTTTTGTTGTCAGTGGAGCATTGCAAGCTCTGTGTAACTGGGGTTTGGTTCTTATGAATTCAAGACATTATTCTTATGTGAATGATGCAGTGAGATTATTGTCTCTCTAAAAAAAGTATGAAATGTTAATTTCAAAGCTAAGAAATAATGCTCTCTCTCTTTTCTCTCCCCAATCTCTCTCTTTTAGCACATTGTCCCCCCTCTCCCTCCCCCTTCCCCTCTCTCACTCACTATACCTCCCTCTGCCTTTCCATCTATCGCTCGCAAACAGGCCAAGGACCTCAGCTACTCAGAGATGGACCTCCGTGCCAAGCCCAAGAGGTTCGGAACGTTCACATTCGGCTTGAAGAGGAGGAGGAAAAAGAGTGACGGGGATCTCTCCCAGAGCATAATGGTCCTCCACAGCCCTGAGCCAGAGGTCAAAGGGCAAGAGGAGGAGGAGCCTCTGGACCTCAGCCTCTGGGACATCGGCCAAGGTGGCACTCTGAACAAGAGGGTAAGGTTCGCTATGTCTCAGCCTGACCTAAACACTAAGACACTGGTCACCTCTTATCCTCCTCCCACTGTCCCCAACAAATTGCAGGCCCAGGAGCCCCCGATGGACAGTCCTAAGACTGCCACCAACCAATCAAATTCCCAGATGGATAACATTATTCCTCTTGAAGTGGGTCGGGCTACAGGAAAAGCACCTTTAGCTATCCCTGAGATGGAGTGGGACGAGACCTCACAGGAAGAGGAGAGCCCGGATGTTCAGTGTGAAAACCCTTATGCCTCAACAGACCATACTGACACAACTTCTCCAATGGATGTTGATAGCTTTAACCCAACTCCTCCTTCTTTCCCACCTATCCCACCTCCACCATCCAATCCATCTAGCCCACCCCCCTGCTACCCATCTAGCCCACCCTCCTGCCACCCATCTAGCCCACCTCCACCGTCCTATCCATCTAGCCTACCCCCCTGCTACCCATCTAGCCCACCTACATCCTTTCCCCCCCACAGCGCTCCTACTACAGTTTACACCTCAAACCAGAGAGATGAAATTTCCCTCTCCCCCTTACCAAGTTCTAACCCTGTGAATAGTGGTATTTCTGATCCTGTCCTTCCTGTTACGGAACTCTCACTTAGCAAAGCTGAGGCCTCTGATGTTACCCTCTCCATTGGCCAACCTATTGTTGCTGAAAATATCAACACTGTTACCCCTAATACTGATCCCTCTCCTATTGCCTTGGACCCCAATAGAGAAACCACTGTTACTGAAACAGATATAACTGTCCCTGAAGTTAAAACCGAGACCTTTGCTCTCAACCCTGATACTTTGGCTGACAACACGGAGACACCTATTCTCATCACCGTCACTTCTGGTCTTATCACTGTCAACTCTGTTACTGACATGGACACAAACTCCATCAATGACACTTCTGTCTCTACCACTGATACATCTAGGCCTATGCCTGAAACTGTCACCTCTGAAGAGATCAGGACCGGTATTCCTGATCCTGGCCCCTCTCTCGCTGAAATGGTCATCCCTGTTCCAAGCACTGACAAATCTATACCTGAAATGCTAGCCTCCATTGCAAAGACTGTCAACTCCATTACCAGCAGTGACAACACTGTCCCCAACACTGACACTTCCTCTGCCAATACAGAGGTATATGGAACTCTGTATGACTCGCTATTTCCTCAAAGTTTCACCTCTGCCATATCAGACCCTGACTCTACTGAGGGACGTCTTGACACCAACCTAACCATGATGAATTATGAAACTGACCCACACCTGACCTTGGATAACCCCTTTGACTCACCAAGTCCCATTTTACCTGAATCAGTTAAACAGGAGTCTGAAACTGCCATTGATCACACTGAAGCTAGTGTCAGTGACCCCACCCAATCAACTCCATTACAGTCTGCCACTGATGCCCCTGTCCCCGACATGGATATACCTGCCACTGCAGTTTCCAAAATGGATACCAGCCATTCTGACACAGACACCACTGCTTCCCCTAATACTAACCTCACTGTTACTGATACTGACTCTGAACCAGTATTCGAAGATCTTTACGTATCTCTTTTTCCTGAAATGTTTCCCTCACATCACATATCTGACCACACCGCATCTGCTATCAGTAGTTACACGTCTGACCCAGACGTTGAGACATCTGACGTTATGATGGACACTCGATGGACACCTACTAATATGGACACTTCTCTTGAAAACAAGGATCCCCCTGTTCCTCAAATAGACACCTCCCACCCTAACACAGATATCTCCCTCACTGAGCCGGAGGCTTTTGCCTCTCTGTGCTCTGAGCCTACACTGCCAACAATGGAGCCAATGGAAATGGATGACTTGGAGCCTGAACTTCCCACCTCAGACCCATCTCTCCCAAATATTGATATCTCTATCCCTGATACAGGCTCTAGTGACACACATGCATCTCTCTATGACTCTCTTTTCCCTGAAAGTTTTCCTTCTGACCAGGTGTCCTCCATTTCTGACCCCAACCTTGATAAACCAGTCTATGTTACGGACACTGACTCTGATCTGCTCCGACCAGACTGCAACACTCGACCAAACCTTGATGATAAGTCGGAGCCTTTGTCCTCAGCTCTTCCAGTTCACCTTGATACTGAGGACACTGGAAACACAGAACTCGTCCTTCCTCATTCTGATATGAACTTTGACAGCTCTGATCACATTCTCTCAGACAATGTCAACCTCATTTCTAACATTGTTAGCGTTAGCCATCCAAGCACTAAGAATTCCAGTTCTCTTGAATCTACCTTCTCCATTGATGCTTCCGGCTCCTCAACAATAGCTGAAACAATGGCTACTGAGACAGGTCAAGAAGCCGAAGTAGAGTTTATGGAAGAGGAAAATGGACATATTGAGGAGAATATGATGTCCTGTGGTGCAGACATTGTCAGGGAAAGATCAAATGATGTGTCCACATTGGCTACTGAGAAAGTTCAAGAAGCAGAGGTGGAGATGATGGAAGAGGCCAACAGCATAGATTCTTCTAATGGACAGATTACGGAACATATGCCCTGTGATGCAGAAGTTGTCAGGGCAAGCTCACATTATGTGATCATACCAGAGAACAGCAGTGCCATGGAAGTCACTATACCAGTCGTCCATTACAGCATCCTGGAAGATTACATGGAGAAGAGTGGAGTTGAAGAGGTAAAAGCAGAGGAAATGAAAGGAATGGGCAAACAATGGAGGAATGGGAATGAAACCATTGAAGTGGGGTGGAGTGTGGAGTCACTGAAAGAAACGGAAGAAATGTTAGAAACGAAGGATAGAGGTCAAGAGAATGAAGTCCACCAAGAGGAGAAGAGAAACATTGAGTCCCCAGAAGACAGTGATGCAGAGAGGCTGGTGCAGGTGGAGGAGAGAGAAACGAGAGAAGTCTGGTCACTGGTAAAAGAAGAGTGGGAGGATGGGGTGGAACCAGCCCTACCGGTTCAGCAGTTGCACACACTCATGGAATGTGAGTCGCCAGCCCTGCCTTCCACCACAGAGCATCATGGAGAGGAGAAGGAGGGGTCATGGAATATCCGGAGTGCGGTTACACACGCTTATCTGGGAACAGAGGCCCGCGCTGATACACATACACTCACACAGACCCCAGGCAAGGAAGAGCCACAAGAGGTGGTGGACGAGTCCCGCAGCGCAGAGAATAAACACACTGCCATTGACAACAGAGAGAGAGAGGACACACTCACAACACATAACACACTCACACACACCACAGACAGAGAGGAGAGCATTTTAGACACACACACAGCAGAGAAAGTGGACTTAGTCACTCGTACTATTGAGGACACAGGTGCACCGAGCACCCCGAACACATCCTTTTTCACTGACCAGAAAGCGAAAGTAAATACCACTAGCACACTCAGTACAGATGGTGAGAACACATTCACACTTGACAGAGAAGAGACAGCGACAGACACAGAGTCCAAAACATACACTGTAAAGAGAGAACACAAAGGGACACTCAGTACTGAGTGGATAGACAGCATTGTCACGCAGGACACAGACATAGCCAGTGCAGAGCCAGTGCCAGAGCAGGTGGCAGTGAATCCTCCAGTCACAAGAGACACAATCCTCGACAGACTTCAGAAGAGAGCCAACGGTCTTGCCACTGAGGACACAGAGAGACCCGGTGCAGAGCCAGAGCAGGTGGGAGTGAAGCCGTCAGTCACTGCAGACACACTTCTCATCTCACTGAGGAACAGAGTCAACTTCCTCAGCCAGCAAGAAGGGTAAGGGATGACATTTCATCTGATATCCTTACTCTGATTTCCTACTTTTCTTGACGAGTGTGTTTTGAAGTGGAGGTGATTAAGTTTTATGTGATCTTTCTATGCTAAATTAGTGAGTGTGTGTGCAGATTGCACATGTGTGTCTGTGAGTGCGAGAGAATGTGGGGACTCAACAACAATAGGACTATAGCTAATTGCTCTAATGTGTGTGCTGCGCAGTAAATTGTATGAGTATGGTTTGGGTGTAGGTGGACTAGAGGGGAAATTGTTGATGTCCATTCTCTATGCAATATGTCTGGAATGTTGTTTATTGGAAATGCATAGACTGTTATTATCTCATAATGTTGTGATTTAGGGTAACTAGCTATAATAATTAATTTGATTTGTATAGCACTTACCCCCCCCTACTATGTACAGTACAGACAGTCTACTTCAGTGTTCTGATACATGACGTGGATCTGAGTAACAGCCATCTGAACTATAAACATAACGTTGTAAATTCTCAGGTGATACAACTAGAATATTAACCAGTAGAGTGGCATTCATTCTACATTTACCCAGGCATTTATTTTTTCTGTCACCTTTTAATATTATTTGTGGAATTATTTTTATTGCAATGGCATCCTTTTTTTGTTGTTGAATTGGCCAGTTTCCTGGTGGATCACATAATGTGAAAGTCTCAAAGCCAGACTGTAGAAGTGGTGATTAGCCTCACCCATCCGACCACATACCTGTGGTCCTCTCTGCACCCTCTCAGTGGGATGGTATGTGAGGAGTCCTAGTAAATGAACTTGACTTCTAGTCCAATGGCTTGTTTGTCTTCGATGGTAGACCCGAGATACACCTGTTGATGGATAATGCTTTGCCTATGAAAACACTGTGGGCATAAAACATAATTGGCACATACTGTGGTACACCTGCTGTCGACACCTGAACATTCATGGCTGTGCGTGTGTGTTTGTGTGTGCGCATGCGACACTCTTGAGTGCGCATGCGACACTCCTGAGTGGCGCAGTGGTCTAAGGCACTGCATCGCAGTGCTAACTGTGCCACTAGAGATCCTGGTTCGAATCTAGGCTCTGTCGCAGCCGGCCGCAACCGGGAGACTCATGGGCGGCGCACAATTGGCCCAGCGTCGTCCAGGGTAGGGGAGGGAATGGCCGGCAGGGATGTAGCTCAGTTGATAGAGCATGGCGTTTGCAACGCCAGGGTTGTGGGTTCGATTCCCACGGGGGACCAGTATAAAAAATAAAAAAAATAAAAAATGTATTCACTAACTGTAAGTTGCTCTGGATAAGAGCGTCTTCTAAATGACTAAAATGTAAAAATGTTTGTGTAGCCAAGAATGAAAGCCATAAGAATGTAGCCTATGGCTTTCATTCTTTAAGATAGTGTATCTATGTAAATTGTTTCTCATAGAACGCAGGCACAGCCTTACATTGTTTGCCTGATTGGCAGGCCTTTTGCATGCCATGTGTTATCTGATCATGGGAATCTTGGACCTAGCCCTTTTTCATGGAACACAGTAAAGAACCCAGTGGACCCACACAGTAAAATGTATATAGCCAAGCCACACTGTTTACAGTTCATCTGAAAACATGAAAACAGACAGTACAGTGTTGTCCATTTGTTCTTTTCTTTCCCAATATCAGCTGTTGTTTCCTGCTGCCCCAGAAGATGGCGGCAAATACATATAGTAAAGTCAAGATTATTACAATATCACTAAGAGATGTCTCTATATGTGAGGGGGGAAATAGAAAGAATCAGGTTGTGTGAATGTGGGCAGTTTCTAGAAAGTCACACAGGACACAAAATGGTTCGCTAGCCTCAGCTTCAATCAGGTACACGGCACTCTGTCCAACAACATCTATTGTATGAATTAGGAAGTCCTGTCATAGATAAATGTCTACCTCCTCTTTTATGAGATGGGAGCTCTGATGGACAGGCATGTTAATGCTAGGTGAAAGCTAAACTAAGGAATAAGCCTTATCTGTCCTGAGGCAGACATTTACATGGCTATCGTATTGTGGGTGGGGTGGAAACTGGAGCAATGACAGCACTGCATAGAATGACAACTGGAACGAAAACAGGTGGCCTTATGTTGACAGGATTTTAATTGTGTATCTCTCCTTCCGCCCTCCTCAGCAGGTGACGATGATGACATGTATGGTAATAACAGAGCTCAATGATCACCTACAAAGTGTTTCGGACTCGGAGGCCGCCCTGGATTGGAAGGGTCAAATGTCTGCTGATGTCATCATCTGGTGCTGTCATTGGTGCCGTCCATTCTTTGTTTACCGAATCTACTTAGATTTTCTATAATATTCAAAATAGTTGCTTTCAAACTAGGGATTTAATGGCTAATTGAGGTAAGACAGTAATTCCGCTCATAGATTATGCATGTGTGAACTTCACATTGACACATCCAGGCCAAAGTGGGAGGTTTAAAAAATACTTTCTTAGTCACCAAAGTTTTTTTAATTTTTTAATTTCACCTTTATTTAACCAGGTAAACCAGTTGAGAACAAGTTCTCATTTACAACTGCGACCTGGCCAAGATAAAGCAAAGCAGTGCGATAAAAACAACAACACAGAGTTACATATGGGGTAAAACAAAACAAAGTCAAAAATACAACAGAAATAAATATATATACAGTGTGTGCAAATGTAGCAAGTTATGGAGGTAAGGCAATAAATAGGCTATAGTGCAAAATAATTACAATTAGTATTAACACTGGAATGATAGATGTGCAAGAGATGATGTGCAAATAGAGATACTGGGGTACAAATGAGCAAAATAAATAACAATATAGGGATGAGGTAGTTGGGCGGGCTAATTTCAGATGGGCTGTGTACAGGTGCAGTGATCGGTAAGGTGCTCTGACAACTGATGCTTAAAGTTAGTGAGGGAGATAAGTGTCTCTAGCTTCAGAGATTTTTGCAATTTGTTCCAGTCATTGGCAGCAGAGAACTGGAAGGAATGGCGGCCAAAGGAGGTGTTGGCTTTGGGGATGACCAGTGAGATATACCTGCTGGAGCGCAGACTACGGGTGGGTGTTGCTATGGTGACCAATGAGCTAAGATAAGGCGGGGATTTGCCTAGCAGTGATTTATAGATGGCCTGGAGCCAGTGGGTTTGGCGACGAATATGTAGTGAGGACCAGCCAACAAGAGCGCACAGGTCACAGTGGTGGGTAGTATATGGGGCTTTGGAGACAAAACGGATGGCACTGTGATAGACTACATCCAATTTGCTGAGTAGAGTGTTGGAGGCTATTTTGTAAATGACATCGCCGAAGTCAAGGATCGGTAGGATAGTCCGTTTTACGAGGGCATGTTTGGCAGCATGAGTGAAGGAAAGTACCGGAGCATGTCTTTAATGTACAGATCTAGAACATCAGTAACGCCAGCAAAATGAATTATCTTATGGGAACTATACATCCTGACCCAAGTATGTTGAGCTACAGCGGTGGTCATTTCACATGTCGTCATGACTAAGAACCTAACGAACCGAGTGGACCGTGTTGCTCTGTTCTGAACCTGTCAACCTGTCAAGTCACATCTAAAGTTGCACTGACTCTCTGCATGTAAACCTGGTACCAGCTGTGCACGTGGTACCAACCAGATGAGTTCCCAGAGCTGGTTTCTGTGAGAATGGCGAGAACAATGTGGAATGTGTGGGCACACAGGCAGGCCCCAATTCAAAAGTACTGTAGTACATACAAAACAATCCACAACAGGTGCTGCCAGGGTACAAATACTGCCATAGAAAAATAAATGCCTGCAGAACATTTCGCTGTTGGAATGCTGCTGAATTTCAATAGTTAAGCCTGAGAAAATCTCTTTGTGATTGATGCATTGCTATTCAAATTTAAGAACATGCAAAGAGTGTGTGGGTATTCGTTTTCATCTTTAGACCGCAAAGCCCTCCTCCACCTTACCCTTCAGACAGCACAGAGAAAAAACAAGTTCTAGAAAAAAAATAATAACATCAACTCATGGTCCCCAAATTTCCATTGCAACATGTTCCAAATTATCAAATCATTTATTGGTTGCATACACAGTTTAGCGGGTGGTATAGCAGTGCAGCAAAATGCTTCTGTTACTCGCTCCTAACAATGCAGTCAAATGTTTAAAAAAAAATAGTGAATGTAAACAAAAATACTTATTTTTTTTAAAGGCAAGAAATCAGGAACGGAGGGACAAATCCAATTAACAACCCAAATAGCCCTGTAGCAGTATCAAAATACAATCTATACATATATACACCGGGGGAATTGACACAAGATAAACTAAGAATGATATGTACAGCAGTAGATATGTTAGTGAGCTATGTCAACAATCCAGTATATACAGTAAATATAGATGCAGTGTGTATAAACAGTGTACAGTAGTAGAACTATTAGAATAACCTATGTCGGGGATACAGTATTTAAATACAGTGTGAAACGGGAAGTGACCAGTGGTTGAATGTCTCTATAACATGGGACAGCAGCGTTGGCTGTGAGTGTGTGTGAGTTTGTGTGAATGTGCGCGTGTTCGTAAGTATGAGGTGTGTGTGTGTGTGTGTGTGTGATTAGCTTGTGTGTTAGTTTTATGTAAGTGAGTATGCATCACCTGGTAAACGGTTAGTGATGGCTGTTCAACAGTCTGATGGCCTGGTGTTTTTTTTTTAGCTCTGATGCACCTGAACTGTCTACGTCTGTCAGACAGTAGCCGAGTGAACAGTCCGTGGCTTGGGTGGCTGAGGTCGTTAATGATCTTCTTGGCCTTCTTTTGAAGTGCTGTAGATGTCCTGGAGGGCAGGCAGCATGGCCTCTGTGATGCGTTGGGCTGTCCACACCACCCTCTGGAGAGTCATGCGGTTGAGGGCGGAGCAGTTGCCATAGCAAGTGGTGACGCAGCCCGACAGAATGCTCTCAATGGTGCATCTGTAGAAGTTCATAAGTGTCTTAGGGGCCATGCCAAATTTCAGCCGCCTGAGGTTGTAGAGGGGCTGTTGCACCTTCTTCACCACAATGTTGGTGTGGCGAAACCATTTTAGGTCCTCAGTGATATGCACACCGAGGAACTTTAAGCTTTTGACCCTATCCACTGCCGCCCCCTTCAATGAGGATGGGGGTGTGCTCCCTCTTCTGTCTCCTGTAGTCTGCGATAAGATCCTTCCTAGGCTACCTGCGCAGTTTGATCCGCCATAATAATTTAGCCTACTATAATGAATTTACTATAATTTACTACTGCCGATCCGGTCGCGTGCAGCTGTGCTCGGAATTGATGATTATGTGGGTACTGCCAGCTAAGGGTATGTGGGCAGGATTAAAGTAAACCCAACCCACGGAAAACTGTCACGGTAACTTTTGTTCCATGACAAACAATTTTGTTCTTATCATCTTGCAAATCTTAGTTTTGGACAAGACTGACTTTATGACCAAAATTATCCTATTTACACTTTGTATTCAATTTTGACACTAGAGTAAATGTTTGACTTATATCGATGCCACATAGGCCATTTATAAAAACGAGAAGTTGCTTTTTAGGGGCAGTCGCTCTTTAAGGCTTCATGTTCCAGCAGAGAGGTGCAGTGGTATGTGGTAGCTATTAAGCCCTTCTGTCTTCCCAGGGGGGCAGGTGTGGTGATCGCTGAGTTACCTGCCGAAACAGAGGGATGGAGAAGTAGCATAGCAGGCTACCAAGACACACACTGGAGAGAAGTGGGATGAAGAAATAGCTTAGAAAAATGAAATACACTGCTACAGAATGGCATTGTTGTAGTGATGTGCTGTCAAAGTTTTCCAAAGTGGTAGTATGAAATTAGGGAGGAGTTGTGAGGATAGATTAACTCCATTTACTGTAGGTAAACATTAGTTGTCGGCTCACAAAAGGACTTACTATAATTTACTACTGGCTACTTTCACCCCTAACTTTCTGCTTATAATTTCTGATATTTGGTATGCCATTTGTTTGTCAACTATAGTTTGATACATGCAGCTTCCCTTCTGTCATAACTTGTTGCCCCAGAAAACGAAATACAGTAGTGTCTTACATCGATAGAATGAATGCATTAGTAATCTAGTTAGCGCCGGTAAAGTTGTCTGTTTCGTTTAGGGGCCGGGAGAAAACGCAATAACTCCAAAACAGTGGAAAGATTGGTCCAAAATGTCCAAATGTCATCATTTTGACAGTTTTTAAGGAAATGAAAAGATGAGAAAATGACGAAACACATTTCTGATGAGACGTCAGTTCGTCTTGGGTGCATATTTTATTTGGGTGCATATTTTATGTGGTTGAAATACTGTCTGCTTGCATAAGTGTCAAAGATAACACATTACACGCGCATTCACATTTTCTCAAGAGATGCTGAAAGAAAGAAGTCATATTTCTCCACTCCTGTTCCCAAGACAAAAGTAACATTTGTTGTATAATATCACTGCAAGAAATGCATAATTCTGCAGGAGTTCATATTATATTAAGCTACATGTGAGAGGTTATAGGCCTACAGTCAGTGTCCATATTTCAGTTACTATTCCATTTTACCCATATTCTGTTTATTCATGGATACAGGGATACTCATAAGCGGGATATTAAAAGTGCATGTAAACAGCTTATTCCAAATAAGACCTTAAGCGGGATATGAGCTACTATCTGGAAAACTGTGCACAGGTAAACGTGGTCAGTGGTTCTAATGGTTCAGTGGGTTAGAACAGGGTTTTCTAACCTCTCCTCAGGGACCCCAATCCATTCCATGTATTTTAACTATTCCAGAGCTAGCATTCCTGGTTCAACTTGTCAACTCATTATCAAGCCCTTGACTACTTGAATCAGGTGAGCTAGTTCAGTGCTTCTAAATCCTGGTCCTGGGGACCCAAATGAATGCACATTTCTGTTTTTGCCCTAGCACTCACACACCTGATTCAAATCAAAGGCATGATGAGGAGTTAATTAGTTGAATGAAGTGTGTGAGTGCTAGGAAAAAAAACAAAAATGTGCAGGACCAGTATTGACAAACACTGAGTTAGTTCAGGGCTACAACAAAATTGTTAGGTGTCTTGGGGTCCCGAGGAGGGGTTTAAAAACCACTGGGTTAGAGCATGGTGCTGGCAACATCAGGGTCGTAGTTTCGATTCCCACATGGACCACATACCGAACATATGTGTCACTGTCAATGCTGACATTTCTGTAAGTCTCTTTGGATAAAAGCGTCGGTCACACTTTATTTGGATAGTCCAGATAGTCCATTTGTAGATGCTTTACAGATGGTCATACTATCAACAAACTATCTGTTGATAAGCGACTGCTCGCAAAGGATACGGTTAGGTTTAGAATAAGGGTTAGGGTTAGGGTAGGGTTGATTTAGGTTTAGGATAAAGATTAAGGTTAGGGTTAGTAGATAGTTAGTTGAAATGTTAATGACTAGTCTGTAGAGCATCTACAGATGGACTATCCAATTGAAGTGATACCGCGGCTGCTAAAATACCATATTAATCATACTGCAAAACATAGTAATTATGCAACAGTGACGTATGAGGAATGCACGTCTGGTATCTGTGTGTTTTGATTTGGCATATGAGAGAACTCGGGTTGTACACCAACAGGTTTGTGGGAAGGTAATCGCAACACAGTGTTATTGTTTGATCTTATGAACTTCTCCAGTGCTCCTAGAAACCACCCACCCCTTCCATGAAGAGTAGGTAGGGCACTTTGGTTAATTTCGCTCCCTGAAAGTTCTCCCAATGCAAAGAGCTATAACATAGCAATAATTAGCTGTTAAAGGTTATTTGAATCGTGTGGAATAGTACTGGGATTCAAAAGTGACTTTACCTGTAACGCTTTGTTTGGAGTTCTTTGCACATTTGGAGGTGATGAAAAATGGTGATTAATTTCAAAGTCATTTCAACATTGCCTGATAGTCTGATAGTTAACCTGTGACATTCAAGCTCAAATGTGATTTAGCAAACAGTTAAATCTACAGTAGTATCAAAACAGTGGGTTGGGCAAGGCATCATTTGAAACCTGTTGACTTAAAGTAACCTTTAGCTTTCATCAACTCTTCATGGACTATTGCAAAGTCAAGCTAATCTCAGTTTAATCAACATTGTTGCAATGTGTGTAGGCCTATAGGCACAGAAAGAGTCTGTAGCTGTTGACATTATAGAAGTTATGTGTGCATTTTTTGTGCCTCAGTATACGTTTTAGGTTGGACTGTCAGGAAGAAAATATAAATTGTCCCACCACACTGAATGTGTAATATATATTTGTCAAATATTAATGTACGGACTATACACATAAAAAAGATTTGTACAGTTTTGGGCCAGCATTGACACACTGCTGGTGAATGCAACTGATAACCATGTAGCCTAGCATCTGTTAATATTTCTTTACAGTACACTCAATTCTGCACACCTAAAGTTCACCTCTATAATTTCCATAGCTCACATAGATAATCACCACCTCTTGACAAAACAGTCCTTAACACACTTCCATGGTTGGTCAATGACAATTATTAACGTGTCATTCTGTCTGTTTGTCTCCTACCTGTTAGGTCACTGGATGCTTCAGCTGTTCTCAGTACAGCTTTAGAACACCCTGAGGGCTCCAATTCAGAAAATCAGCAGATAGTGGCTGATCTGGAGTCAGACAGCGAGATGAAATCATACAGTTCCACTCTCACTATAAGACCCTCTCCCACCCTCAAGGGCATGGACAAATCAAAACAGGGCTTCCGCAAAGTCTCCCGGGTCACTGACAATGAAGACATTGTGGACTACAGTAAAAGCACTATCAATGAGCCCAATAGAACTGAAAGTGACCTAGGTCCAGTCGCACCAGAATATAAAGGGAGGGACCGGTACGAGGGGGTGCAAACCACTTTCGACCCCACAGGGGAGTCCTGGCGCTCTGACTCTCAGTCAGATGAGTCAAGAGTGTCCGCATACGATGGACTCTACTCCTCCCTCTCCCCCTCCCTCTCTGTGTACACACAACAACTCGCCTCTCCCGGGCCGCCATTCCAAGAACCTGTCTTGTCCTCTCTCTCCTCGGAGACACCCGGTTCCCCCGGCTACGGTCGCTGGCTGAGTGACAGAAGCGAAGTTCAGCTGACCCGTGAGAGCAGCGAGCCAGAGACAGGAACAGGCAGGGGGAGTAGGAAGGAGTGGGAGGAGGAGCTAGCCACTGCACCTGCAGGACAGAGAGAGAGGGGGGTAGAGCAAGAGGGGAGGGAGGGAGAGTCTGTGGCAAGGAAGATAAAGTCAGGCTGTGACTTGTTGTCACTCCCAGTCTCAAACTTCTCCTCGGCAGGTCAGACCATTGACGACGTGGACTACAGCAGAGGCAGCAGTGACTCCTACTCCGGACAGTACAAGGCCACACGTGTGGAGCTGCTCCCTTCCCCCTCCTCCTCGGACCCTTCCCCCTCTTCCTCTCCCGTGACCCCTGACCCAGGCTCCCCCTATTACCGCGACATGGAGAGCCTGGTGGACACCCTGAAGAGCATGAACCCTAACCTTCCCCAGAGGCAGAGGAGGCTGCGTGGGACCACCGCCCCCTCCATCTTCACCTCTCTGCCCTCCATCGAGGAGGACACCCCCAGCTCCAGCCCCACCAATATCAAATCTCCCCAGGTGCCCCCTGGGTCTCTGCTGGAGGGCCCCAACAGCCGCTACAACCTGCCTGCAGACCTAGGCCTCAACTGGGGTGCCCCCAAGGAGATGCGTTCCCCTCTGGAGTTGATGAAGCTCCAACAGCAGCAGCAACAGGAGCAGCAGGCTGGGGACCACCATTGGAACCGTGAAGGCCTCAACCTCCCTCTCCAAGCCTCGGCTCTTAGCAGCATCGTCATGAGGAAGAGCTCCTTGGACAGTGACTCTTCTCCAGAGCACTTGCCGTCCCCCCTGCTAAATGGAGGAAGCAGCAACCAGTCTCCAAACCCCTCGCGCCTAGACAACTCGCTCCTCTACTCCAGCTATCGTTCAGCATCGATTGATCAACCACAGGAGAACAGCAAGGCCCATAGCCCAGGCCAGCGGCCCTCTCTGTTCCGTACGGGCTCCCTACCGGACATAGGGCCTAACCAGGACCACATTAGCTCAGGGCCTGGTATGGGCCTGGCTGGTGGGCCTAGGAGCAGACTTGGATTTGAATCTGGAGTTGGAACTGGAACAGGAACTGACCCTTCAACCCCCTTCCGCTACGAACGTTTCTCCTCCCGGATGTCTGACTCCTTAACCGGAAACGACACAGACACCAACTCTCGAATGAGCAGGCCCCCTCCACTCCCTAGTTTCACCTCTGAGACCCTAGAAGGCCTTCTCAGTCCCACAAGCTCATCTCTGGACATCCACAGGTCTTTCGCCAATGCTAATGACTCCCCATCCAAGCTCAGCCAGAGGCTGGGTGGTATGGGTTCAAATGGCAACATGGGCTCTTCGGGCTCTATCAGTCTGGGTCTGCAGAGGAACTTCAGTAACAAAGGCCTGAACTCACCACTGTTCAACATAGGGTCCCCCCATGGAGGGTCTGTCCATGGAGGATCTCACTTCAGTCCAGAGCCTGAGAAGAACCTGGTGTCCAAGTACAGGGCTTTCCCTGACGCCTATGTGAGTACTGACCTGGGGTTTCTTTTTACCATTGATTTAGATGGAAGGTTTGAGAAGGGAGAACATTTCAGTAAGAGATTGTGTGAATACTGGGATCATGGGGATGGTAAAAGGGGTGTGATGGAATTCAAGGAAAATACTAATGGGAAGGGGTCTAGTGTAGGGGAATGGAGGCATATAATAGGAATGCAATTGGATTGTATTTGTCTTGAACACGTATTTCAGCATTGACTTCATGAATTTTTTAAATAATGTTTAGTGAGAGATTGTGTGAACACAGTGTGAGAGGAGAAGAATGTGGAAATGGAATTCAGCCTAAGTATGCAGGATGTAAATGTTTTAGACACCTACTAAGCGTTTTAGCATCATTAGTTTATATGGACGTTTTGGAATACAGATGAGTTTAGGAAGAGATTACGTGACAATCTGATTTTGAGAAAACGTGAAAATACCCGATGTAGTTTTCGGATTTTTTACCTTTCACTGAATGAGTTCCACCACAGTGATGTCAATGCCCTTGCTGAATGAAAGGGTGTGTGAGAGAGCAGTGAAATGGTACCTGAGTCTAGGGTGACGAAGCACAATAGATCCATGGCCATATACATTACATCAGTCTATGTACAATATCTGTGCTCCCCTTTCATATAGCTAGCTCTTCCTATCTGCATTCGCTCTTGTCATAATACACATTTTCAGGTCTCTAATAAATACAGTAGTACACAAGAAGACAGGTGACACTAAAAGAGGGAGGTGACTTCATAAGAACTTCTGGAAATAAAGAAGTCGCTAGGGTTGCTGTGGTTACAAGGTGAGTGTGTTAAGCCAATGTTTTGCAGCGTGC
This sequence comes from Coregonus clupeaformis, assembly GCF_020615455.1. Taxonomy (NCBI): domain Eukaryota; kingdom Metazoa; phylum Chordata; class Actinopteri; order Salmoniformes; family Salmonidae; genus Coregonus; species Coregonus clupeaformis. Next base: position 23,703,361 of record NC_059199.1, read on the forward strand.
CTCTGATGATAGTAATAGTTTTCAGGACGGGTCCTGATCAGCAAGTTCTTTCATGCCAACACACATATTCACGCAGGCAGGCCCGACATGAATGCACATGAATGTGTGCGCACACACCATCAATCACTCAATGTGCCTCAAGTCTTGGATCACATGCTAAACTCATTCAACACAACCTCACACTCAATTTGTGCAAATATGTACAAAAAGTATTTCAGCAGATTTTGTGCGTTTTTGTGCATTTCTGTGTAGCTTAATTAGTGTGAAAAGACACACATTTTTGTACGATTTAATTCGTAGGAAAATGCAAATATCTGTGCGACTTCATTCATAGAAAATTGCGGTTTTGGGGGGCAAACTTCGAACAATCTTTTGAAAGTTATTAGAGCAATGCATGATGGGCAATGATGTTCTACACTGCCTTTTTTATGTCCCACATTTATTGATATAAAAAAAATACGTGTTAACAACCCAATATTGTTAATCAACCAGGTTGTCACTGAAATAATTAGAATATAATAGTAACCTTACATTGTTTTTTTTATTTATTAATGCCAATTCTGTTTTCTATGCTTATTTTTGCTTAATACTTTGGGATACTGGTGCACTTGCAGTCAGAAAGGCCCTTTTCTTCCTAACGCATTTCATATTTCGGGGAGCCTACATTACACCATTTTCTTCATAATTACCCATATATTTGTCTCTGCCTGTAAATTGTCCTCCTAAAAGGTAGGCTATATCCCATAAGCCTATGCAAAACGTAGCAAGTGTCATCGTTCTTGCTGCTTCAAGTTCAGTAGCCATACCTGCAAGATCAGGTGCGTGTGTGGTCTCAATTAAATAGAGTAGGCTATAGCCTATGCATGAGCGGAGAATAATAATAATAATAATATGCCATTTAGCAGACGCTTTTATCCAAAGCGACTTACAGTCATGCGTGCATACATTTTTGTGTATGGGTGGTCCCGGGGATCGAACCCACTACCTTGGCGTTACAAGCGCCGTGCTCTACCAGCTGAGCTACAGAGGACCACATTAACCAGTAGAGTGGCATTCATTCTACATTTACCCAGGCATTTCTTCTGTCACCTTTTAATATTATTTGTGGAATTATTTTTATTGCAATGGCATCCTTTTTTTGTTGTTGAATTGGCCAGTTTCCTGGTGGATCACATAATGTGAAAGTCTCCAAGCCAGACTGTAGAAGTGGTGATTAGCCTCACCCATCCGACCACATACCTGTGGTCCTCTCTGCACCCTCTCAGTGGGATGGTATGTGAGGAGTCCTAGTAAATGAACTTGACTTCTAGTCCAATGGCTTGTTTGTCTTCGATGGTAGACCCGAGATACACCTGTTGATGGATAATGCTTTGCCTATGAAAACACTGTGGGCATAAAACATCATTGGCACATACTGTGGTACACCTGCTGTCGACACCTGAACATTCATGGCTGTGCGTGTGTGTTTGTGTGTGCGCATGCGACACTCTTGAGTGCGCATGCGACACTCCTGAGTGGCGCAGTGGTCTAAGGCACTGCATCGCAGTGCTAACTGTGCCACTAGAGATCCTGGTTCGAATCTAGGCTCTGTCGCAGCCGGCCTCGACCGGGAGACTCATGGGCGGCGCACAATTGGCCCAGCGTCGTCCAGGGTAGGGGAGGGAATGGCCGGCAGGGATGTAGCTCAGTTGATAGAGCATGGTGTTTGCAACGCCAGGGTTGTGGGTTCGATTCCCACGGGGGACCAGTATTAAAAAAAATATATATATATATATACAGTGGGGAAAAAAAGTATTTAGTCAGCCACCAATTGTGCAAGTTCTCCCACTTAAAAAGATGAGAGAGGCCTGTAATTGTCATCATAGGTACACGTCAACTATGACAGACAAAATGAGAAAAAAATTCCAGAAAATCACATTGTAGGATTTTTAATGAATTTATTTGCAAATTATGGTGGAAAATAAGTATTTGGTCAATAACAAAAGTTTCTCAATACTTTGTTATATACCCTTTGTTGGCAATGACACAGGTCAAACGTTTTCTGTAAGTCTTCACAAGGTTTTCACACACTGTTGCTGGTATTTTGGCCCATTCCTCCATGCAGATCTCCTCTAGAGCAGTGATGTTTTGGGGCTGTCGCTGGGCAACACAGACTTTCAACTCCCTCCAAAGATTTTCTATGGGGTTGAGATCTGGAGACTGGCTAGGCCACTCCAGGACCTTGAAATGCTTCTTACGAAGCCACTCCTTCGTTGCCGGGCGGTTTGTTTGGGATCTTTGTCATGCTGAAAGACCCAGCCACGTTTCATCTTCAATGCCCTTGCTGATGGAAGGAGGTTTTCACTCAAAATCTCACGATACATGGCCCCATTCATTCTTTCCTTTACACGGATCAGTCGTCCTGGTCCCTTTGCAGAAAAACAGCCCCAAAGCATGATGTTTCCACCCCCATGCTTCACAGTAGGTATGGTGTTCTTTGGATGCAACTCAGCATTCTTTGTCCTCCAAACACAACGAGTTGAGTTTTTACCAAAAAGTTATATTTTGGTTTCATCTGACCATATGACATTCTCCCAATCCTCTTCTGGATCATCCAAATGCACTCTAGCAAACTTCAGACGGGCCTGGACATGTACTGGGGGACACGTCTGGCACTGAAGGATTTCAGTCCCTGGCGGTGTAGTGTGTTACTGATGGTAGCCTTTGTTACTTTGGTCCCAGCTCTCTCGCAGGTCATTCACTAGGTCCCCCCGTGTGGTTCTGGGATTTTTGCTCACCGTTCTTGTGATAATTTTGACCCCACAGGGTGAGAGATCTTTGCGTGGAGCCCCAGATCGAGGGAGATTATCAGTGGTCTTGTATGTCTTCCATTTCCTAATAATTGCTCCCACAGTTGATTTCTTCAAACCAAGCTGCTCACCTATTGCAGATTCAGTCTTCCCAGCCTTGTGCAGGTCTACAATTTTGTTTCTGGTGTCCTTTGACAGCTCTTTGGTCTTAGCCATAGTGGAGTTTGGAGTGTGACTGTTTGAGGTTGTGGACAGGTGTATTTTATACTGATAACAAGTTCAAACAGGTGCCATTAATACAGGTAACGAGTGGAGGACAGAGGAGCCTCTTAAAGAAGAAGTTACAGGTCTGTGAGAGCCAGAAATCTTTCTTGTTTGTAGGTGACCAAATACTTATTTTCCACCATAATTTGCAAATAAATTCATAAAAAATCCTACAATGTGACTTTCTGGATTTTTTCCCCTAAATTTGTCTGTCATAGTTGACGTGTACCTATGATGAAAATTACAGGCCTCTCTCATCTTTTTAAGTGGGAGAACATGCACAATTGGTGGCTGACTAAATACTTTTTTTCCCCACTGTATATATATATATGTATTCACTAACTGTAAGTCGCTCTGGATAAGAGCGTCTGCTAAATGACTAAAATGTAAAATGTAAAAATGTTTGTGTAGCCAAGAATGAAAGCCATAAGAATGTAGCCTATGGCTTTCATTCTTTAAGATAGTGTATCTATGTAAATTGTTTCTCATAGAACGCAGGCACAGCCTTACATTGTTTGCCTGATTGGCAGGCCTTTTGCATGCCATGTGTTATCTGATCATGGGAATCTTGGACCTAGCCCTTTTTCATGGAACACAGTAAAGAACCCAGTGGACCCACACAGTAAAATGTATATAGCCAAGCCACACTGTTTACAGTTCATCTGAAAACATGAAAACAGACAGTACAGTGTTGTCCATTTGTTCTTTTCTTTCCCAATATCAGCTGTTGTTTCCTGCTGCCCCAGAAGATGGCGGCAAATACATATAGTAAATTCAAGATTATTACAATATCACTAAGAGATGTCTCTATATGTGAGGGGGGAAATAGAAAGAATCAGGTTGTGTGAATGTAGGAAGTTTCTAGAAAGTCACACAGGACACAAAATGGTTCGCTAGCCTCAGCTTCAATCAGGTACACGGCACTCTGTCCAACAACATCTATTGAATGAATTAGGGAGTCCTGTCATAGATAAATGTCCACCTCCTCTTTTATGAGATGGGAGCTCTGATGGACAGGCATGTTAATGCTAGGTGAAAGCTAAACTAAGGAATAAGCCTTATCTGTCCTGAGGCAGACATTTACATGGCTATCGTATTGTGGGTGGGGTGGAAACTGGAGGAATGACAGCACTGCATAGAATGACAACTGGAACGAAAACAGGTGGCCTTATGTTGACAGGATTTTAATTGTGTATCTCTCCTTCCGCCCTCCTCAGCAGGTGACGATGATGACATGTATGGTAATAACAGAGTTCAATGATCACCTACAAAGTGTTTCGGACTCGGAGGCCGCCCTGGATTGGAAGGGTCAAATGTCTGCTGATGTCATCATCTGGTGCTGTCATTGGTGCCGTCCATTCTTTGTTTACCGAATCTACTTAGATTTTCTATAATATTCAAAACAGTTGCTTTCAAACTAGGGATTTAATGGCTAATTGAGGTAAGACAGTAATTCCGCTCATAGATTATGCATGTGTGAACTTCACATTGACACATCCAGGCCAAAGTGGGAGGTTTAAAAAATACTTTCTTAGTCACCAAAGTTTTTTTTATTTTTTTATTTCACCTTTATTTAACCAGGTAAACCAGTTGAGAACAAGTTCTCATTTACAACTGCGACCTGGCCAAGATAAAGCAAAGCAGTGCGATAAAAACAACAACACAGAGTTACATATGGGGTAAAACAAAACAAAGTCAAAAATACAACAGAAATAAATATATATACAGTGTGTGCAAATGTAGCAAGTTATGGAGGTAAGGCAATAAATAGGCTATAGTGCAAAATAATTACAATTAGTATTAACACTGGAATGATAGATGTGCAAGAGATTATGTGCAAATAGAGATACTGGGGTACAAATGAGCAAAATAAATAACAATATAGGGATGAGGTAGTTGGGCGGGCTAATTTCAGATGGGCTGTGTACAGGTGCAGTGATCGGTAAGGTGCTCTGACAACTGATGCTTAAAGTTAGTGAGGGAGATAAGTGTCTCTAGCTTCAGAGATTTTTGCAATTTGTTCCAGTCATTGGCAGCAGAGAACTGGAAGGAATGGCGGCCAAAGGACGTGTTGGCTTTGGGGATGACCAGTGAGATATACCTGCTGGAGCGCAGACTACGGGTGGGTGTTGCTATGGTGACCAATGAGCTAAGATAAGGCGGGGATTTGCCTAGCAGTGATTTATAGATGGCCTGGAGCCAGTGGGTTTGGCGACGAATATGTAGTGAGGACCAGCCAACAAGAGCGTACAGGTCGCAGTGGTGGGTAGTATATGGGGCTTTGGAGACAAAACGGATGGCACTGTGATAGACTACATCCAATTTGCTGAGTAGAGTGTTGGAGGCTATTTTGTAAATGACATCGCCGAAGTCAAGGATCGGTAGGATAGTCCGTTTTACGAGGGCATGTTTGGCAGCATGAGTGAAGGAAAGTACCGGAGCATGTCTTTAATGTACAGATCTAGAACATCAGTAACGCCAGCAAAATGAATTATCTTATGGGAACTATACATCCTGACCCAAGTATGTTGAGCTACAGCGGTGGTCATTTCACATGTCGTCATGACTAAGAACCTAACGAACCGAGTGGATCGTGTTGCTCTGTTCTGAACCTGTCAACCTGTCAAGTCACATCTAAAGTTGCACTGACTCTCTGCATGTAAACCTGGTACCAGCTGTGCACGTGGTACCAACCAGATGAGTTCCCAGAGCTGGTTTCTGTGAGAATGGCGAGAACAATGTGGAATGTGTGGGCACACAGGCAGGCCCCAATTCAAAAGTACTGTAGTACATACAAAACAATCCACAACAGGTGCTGCCAGGGTACAAATACTGCCATAGAAAAATAAATGCCTGCAGAACATTTCGCTGTTGGAATGCTGCTGAATTTCAATAGTTAAGCCTGAGAAAATCTTTTTGTGATTGATGCATTGCTATTCAAATTTAAGAACATGCAAAGAGTGTGTGGGTATTCGTTTTCATCTTTAGACCGCAAAGCCCTCCTCCACCTTACCCTTCAGACAGCACAGAAAAAAAACAAGTTCTAGAAAAAAAAAAATAACATCAACTCATGGTCCCCAAATTTCCATTGCAACATGTTCCAAATTATCAAATCATTTATTGGTTGCATACACAGTTTAGCGGGTGGTATAGCAGTGCAGCAAAATGCTTCTGTTACTTGCTCCTAACAATGCAGTCAAATGTAAAAAAAAAAATAGTGAATGTAAAGAAAAATACTTTTTTTTTTTAAAGGCAAGAAATCAGGAACGGAGGGACAAATCCAATTAACAACCCAAATAGCCCTGTAGCAGTATCAAAATACAATCTATACATATATACACCGGGGGAATTTACACAAGATAAACTAAGAATGATATGTACAGCAGTAGATATGTTAGTGAGCTATGTCAACAATCCAGTATATACAGTAAATATAGATGCAGTGTGTATAAACAGTGTACAGTAGTAGAACTATTAGAATAACCTATGTCGGGGATACAGTATTTAAATACAGTGTGAAACGGGAAGTGACCAGTGGTTGAATGTCTCTATAACATGGGACAGCAGCGTTGTCTGTGAATGTGTGTGAGTTTGTGTGAATGTGCGCGTGTTCGTAAGTATGAGGTGTGTGTGTGTGTGTGTGTGATTAGCTTGTGTGTTAGTTTTATGTAAGTGAGTATGCATCACCTGGTAAACGGTTAGTGATGGCTGTTCAACAGTCTGATGGCCTGGTGTTTTTTTTTAGCTCTGATGCACCTGAACTGTCTACGTCTGTCAGACAGTAGCCGAGTGAACAGTCCGTGGCTTGGGTGGCTGAGGTCGTTAATGATCTTCTTGGCCTTCTTTTGAAGTGCTGTAGATGTCCTGGAGGGCAGGCAGCATGGCCTCGGTGATGCGTTGGGCTGTCCACACCACCCTCTGGAGAGTCATGCGGTTGAGGGCGGAGCAGTTGCCGTAGCAAGTGGTGATGCAGCCCGACAGAATGCTCTCAATGGTGCATCTGTAGAAGTTCATAAGTGTCTTAGGGGCCATGCCAAATTTCAGCCGCCTGAGGTTGTAGAGGGACTGTTGCACCTTCTTCACCACAATGTTGGTGTGTTGAAACCATTTTAGGTCCTCAGTGATATGCACACCGAGGAACTTTAAGCTTTTGACCCCATCCACTGCCGCCCCCTTCAATGAGGATGGGGGCGTGCTCCCTCTTCTGTCTCCTGTAGTCTGCGATAAGATCCTTCCTAGGCTACCAGCGCAGTTTGATCCACCATAATAATTTAGCCTACTATAATTAATTGAATTTACTATAATTTACTACTGGCGATCCGATCGCGTGCAGCTGTGCTCGGAATTGATGATTACGTGGGTACTGCCAGCTAAGGGTATGTGGGCAGGATTAAAATAAACCCAACCCACGGAAAACTGTCACGGTAACTTTTGTTCCATGACAAACAATTTTGTTCTTATCATCTTGCAAATCTTAGTTTTGGACAAGACTGACTTTATGACCAAAATTATCCTATTTACACTTTGTATTCAATTTTGACACTAGAGTAAATGTTTGACTCTTATCGATGCCACATAGGCCATTTATAAAAACGAGAAGTTGCTTTTTAGGGGCAGTCGCTCTTTAAGGCTTCATGTTCCAGCAGAGAGGTGCAGTGGTATGTGGTAGCTATTAAGCCCTTCTGTCTTCCCAGGGGGGCAGGTGTGGTGATCGCTGAGTTACCTGCCGAAACAGAGGGATGGAGAAGTAGCATAGCAGGCTACCAAGACACACACTGGAGAGAAGTGGGATGAAGAAATAGCTTAGAAAAATGAAATACACTGCTACAGAATGGCATTGTTGTAGTGATGTGGTAGTATGAAATTAGGGAGGAGTTGTGAGGATAGATTAACTCCATTTACTGTAGGTAAACATTAGTTGTCGGCTCACAAAAGGACTTACTATAATTTACTACTGGCTACTTTCACCCCTAACTTTCTGCTTATAATTTCTGATATTTGGTATGCCATTTGTTTGTCAACTATAGTTTGATACATGCAGCTTCCCTTCTGTCATAACTTGTTGCCCCAGAAAACTAAATACAGTAGTGTCTTACATCGATAGAATGAATGCATTAGTAATCTAGTTAGCGCCGGTAAAGTTGTCTGTTTCGTTTAGGGGCCGGGAGAAAACGCAATAACTCCAAAACAGTGGAAAGATTGGTCCAAAATGTCCAAATGTCATCATTGACCGTTTTTAAGGAAATGAAAAGATGAGAAAATGACGAAACACATTTCTGATGAGACGTCAGTTCGTCTTGGGTGCATATTTTATTTGGGTGCATATTTTATGTGGTTGAAATACTGTCTGCTTGCATAAGTGTCAAAGATAACACATTACACGCGCATTCACATTTTCTCAAGAGATGCTGAAAGAAAGAAGTAATATTTCTCCACTCCTGTTCCCAAGACAAAAGTAACATTTGTTGTATAATATCACTGCAAGAAATGCATCATTCTGCAGGAGTTCATATTATATTAAGCTACATGTGAGAGGTTATAGGCCTACAGTCAGTGTCCATATTTCAGTTACTATTCCATTTTACCCATATTCTGTTTATTCATGGATACAGGGATACTCATAAGCGGGATATTAAAAGTGCATGTAAACAGCTTATTCCGAATAAGACCTTAAGCGGGATATGAGCTACTATCTGGAAAACTGTGCACAGGTAAACGTGGTCAGTGGTTCTAATGGTTCAGTGGGTTAGAACAGGGGTTTTCTAACCTCTCCTCAGGGACCCCAATCCGTTCCATGTATTTTAACTATTCCAGAGCTAGCATTCCTGGTTCAACTTGTCAACTCATTATCAAGCCCTTGACTACTTGAATCAGGTGAGCTAGTTCAGTGCTTCTAAATCCTGGTCCTGGGGACCCAAATGAATGCACATTTCTGTTTTTGCCCTAGCACTCACACACCTGATTCAAATCAAAGGCATGATGAGGAGTTAATTAGGTGAATGAAGTGTGTGAGTGCTAGGAAAAAAAACAAAAATGTGCAGGACCAGTATTGACAAACACTGAGTTAGTTCAGGGCTACAACAAAATTGTTAGGTGTCTTGGGGTCCCGAGGAGGGGTTTAAAAACCACTGGGTTAGAGCATGGTGCTGGCAACATCAGGGTCGTAGTTTCGATTCCCACATGGACCACATACCGAACATATGTGTCACTGTCAATGCTGACATTTCTGTAAGTCTCTATGGATAAAAGCGTCGGTCACACTTTATTTGGATAGTCCAGATAGTCCATTTGTAGATGCTTTACAGATGGTCATACTATCAACAAACTATCTGTTGATAAGCAACTGCTCGCAAAGGATACGGTTAGGTTTAGAATAAGGGTTAGGGTTAGGGTAGGGTTGATTTAGGTTTAGGATAAAGATTAAGGTTAGGGTTAGTAGATAGTTAGTTGAAATGTTAATGACTAGTCTGTAGAGCATCTACAGATGGACTATCCAATTGAAGTGATACCGCGGCTGCTAAAAGACCATATTAATCATACTGCAAAACATAGTAATTATGCAACAGTGACGAAGGGAGAACATTTCAGTAAGAGATTGTGTGAATACTGGGATCATGGGGATGGTAAAAGGGGTGTGATGGAATTCAAGGAAAATACTAATGGGAAGGGGTCTAGTGTAGGGGAATGGAGGCATATAATAGGAATGCAATTGGATTGTATTTGTCTTGAACACGTATTTCAGCATTGACTTCATGAATTTTTTAAATAATGTTTAGTGAGAGATTGTGTGAACACAGTGTGAGAGGAGAAGAATGTGGAAATGGAATTCAGCCTAAGTATGCAGGATGTAAATGTTTTAGACACCTACTAAGCGTTTTAGCATCATTAGTTTATATGGACGTTTTGGAATACAGATCAATCAATCAATCAATTTTATTTTATATAGCCCTTCTTACATCAGCTAATATCTCGAAGTGCTGTACAGAAACCCAGCCTAAAACCCCAAACAGCTAGTAATGCAGGTGTAGAAGCACGGTGGCTAGGAAAAACTCCCTAGAAAGGCAAAACCTAGGAAGAAACCTAGAGAGGAACCAGGCTATGAGGGGTGGCCAGTCCTCTTCTGGCTGTGCCGGGTGGAGATTATAACAGAACCATGCCAAGATGTTCAAAAATGTTCATAAGTGACAAGCATGGTCAAATAATAATCAGGAATAAATCTCAGTTGGCTTTTCATAGCCGATCATTTAGAGTTGAAAACAGCAGGTCTGGGACAGGTAGGGGTTTCGTAGCCGCAGGCAGAACAGTTGAAACTGGAATAGCAGCAAGGCCAGGCGGACTGGGGACAGCAAGGTGTCATCATGCCCGGTAGTCCTGACGTATGGTCCTAGGGCTCAGGTTCTCAGAGAGAAAGAGAGAACGAGAGAATTAGAGAGAGCATACTTAAATTCACACAGGACACTGGATAAGACAGGAGAAGTACTCCAGGTATAACCAACTAACCCCAGCCCCCCGACACATAAACTACTGCAGCATAAATACTGGAGGCTGAGACAGGAGCGGTCCGGAGACACTGTGGCCCCATCCGAAGAAACCCCGGACAGGGCCAAACAGGAAGGATATAACCCCACCCACTCCGCCAAAGCACAGCCCCGCACCACTAGAGGGATATCCCCAACCACCAACTTACAATCCTGAGACAAGGCCGAGTATAGCCCACAGAGGTCTCCACCACAGCACAAACCAAGGGGGGCGCCAACCCAGACAGGAAGATCACGTCAGTAACTCAACCCACTCAAGTGACGCACCCCCCAGGGACGGCATGAAAGAGCACCAGCAAGCCAGTGACTCAGCCCCTGCAACAGGGTTAGAGGCAGAGAACCCCAGTGGAGAGGGGAACCGGCCCGGCAGAGACAGCAAGGGCTGTTCGTTGCTCCAGCCTTTCCGTTCACCTTCACACTCCTGGGCCAGACTACACTCAATCATATGACCTACTGAAGAGATAAGTCTTCAGTAAAGACTTAAAGGTTGAGACCGAGTCTGCGTCTCTCACATGGGTAGGCAGACTGTTCCATAAAAATGGAGATCTATAGGAGAAAGCCCTGCCTCCCGCTGTTTGCTTAGAAATTCTAGGGACAATTAGGAGGCCTGCGTCTTGTGACCGTAGCGTACGTATTGGTATGTACGGCAGGACCAACTCGGAAAGATAGGTAGGAGCAAGCCCATGTAACGCTTTATAGGTTAACAGTAAAACCTTGAAATCAGCCCTTGCCTTAACAGGAAGCCAGTGTAGGGAAGCTAGCACTGGAGTAATATGATCAAATTTCTTGGTTCTAGTCAGGATTCTAGCAGCCGTATTTAGCACTAACTGAAGTTTATTTAGTGCTTTATCCGGGTAGCCGGAAAATAGAGCATTGCAGTAGTCTAATCTAGAAGTAACAAATGCATGGATTAATTTTTCTGCATCATTTTTGGACAGAAAATTTCTGATTTTTGCAATGTTACGTAGATGGAAAAAAGCTGTCCTTGATGAGTTTAGGAAGATGAGTTTAGGAAGAGATTACGTGACAATCTGATTTTGAGAAAACGTGAAAATACCCGATGTAGTTTTCGGATTTTTTACCTTTCACTGAATGAGTTCCACCACAGTGATGTCAATGCCCTTGCTGAATGAAAGGGTGTGTGAGAGAGCAGTGAAATGGTACCTGAGTCTAGGGTGACGAAGCACAATAGATCCATGGCCATATACATTACATCAGTCTATGTACAATATCTGTGCTCCCCTTTCATATAGCTAGCTCTTCCCATCTGCATTCGCTCTTGTCATAATACACATTTTCAGGTCTCTAATAAATACAGTAGTACACAAGAAGACAGGTGACACTAAAAGAGGGAGGTGACTTCATAAGAACTTCTGGAAATAAAGAAGTCGCTAGGGTTGCTGTGGTTACAAGGTGAGTGTGTTAAGCCAATGTTTTGCAGCGTGCCTCTGATGATAGTAATAGTTTTCAGGACGGGTCCTGATCAGCAAGTTCTTTCATGCCAACACACATATTCACGCAGGCAGGCCCGACATGAATGCACATGAATGTGTGCGCACACACCATCAATCACTCAATGTGCCTCAAGTCTTGGATCACATGCTAAACTCATTCAACACAACCTCACACTCAATTTGTGCAAATATGTACAAAAAGTATTTCAGCAGATTTTGTGCGTTTTTGTGCATTTCTGTGTAGCTTAATTAGTGTGAAAAGACACACATTTTTGTACGATTTAATTCGTAGGAAAATGCAAATATCTGTGCGACTTCATTCATAGAAAATTGCGGTTTTGGGGGGCAAACTTCGGAACAATCTTTTGAAAGTTATTAGAGCAATGCATGATGGGCAATGATGTTCTACACTGCCTTTTTTATGTCCCACATTTATTGATATAAAAAAAAAACGTGTTAACAACCCAATATTGTTAATCAACCAGGTTGTCACTGAAATAATTAGAATATAATAGTAACCTTACATAGTTTTTTTTATTTATTAATGCCAATTCTGTTTTCTATGCTTATTTTTGCTTAATACTTTGGGATACTGGTGCACTTGCAGTCATTAAGGCCCTTTTCTTCCTAACGCATTTCATATTTCGGCGAGCCTACATTACACCATTTTCTTCATAATTACCCATATATTTGTCTCTGCCTGTAAATTGTCCTCCTAAAAGGTAGGCTATATCCCATAAGCCTATGCAAAACGTAGCAAGTGTCATCGTTCTTGCTGCTTCAAGTTCAGTAGCCATACCTGCAAGATCAGGTGCGTGTGTGGTCTCAATTAAATAGAGTAGGCTATAGCCTATGCATGAGCGGAGAAGCACAGGGAAGTTATCTTTCCAAGGAAAAGTACTTCCTAAATAGTTTACTACATTGCCAAGAAATAGGCCTAAATATTGATCACCCATATTTCTGTCTGAAAATCTTCCCACTCCTCAAGGTAGGCTATAAAAATAGCTCAAGAGAAAGTGCAAGTCTCTTCCTATTGGCTGATATAGCCTAGTACAGTGGCGATTTTAGCATGTACATTTTGGTGGGGCAAACTCCCCCACCAACAATACATTAATTGCACTATAACGGTGACAAACGGTGCCCACAAACTGCTAGGGCCTACATAAAGCTGTCCCAACAGCAGAGCTTTCTTTTCAGCACCATGAAGTGAATCCTTACCGCTACACCTGGCTATCAGCAGAGCCTTGTCTGGCAGCGAAACAGTTCATTCAGCCTGTACTAAAGTATTTTTAAAAAACATAGCTGATATGGCTGACTTGCTTAAACAAATGTGGTTTCTACTGACATTTGAGATGTATAAACTATGGCATAAGTGAACGACGAGCTGATAAGAGGCAATCTGTAATTTCGATTAAGACATTAATGAGCGAGCTAGGACGGACGTAGTCAGCACTTTTGAAATGTACAGCGACCGAATTCAGAACATAGGCCCTGTACACCAAGTCAGAACCGTAGGATAAATAAAGGTGGCATATAAGCAGACAATGAAAGCTCTTACAACAGTCGATGATTACATTTCTCTAAAACAGGCTATAGGCTACTTGTGCACCACCAAGTCAGAACAGTAGGCTAAGTTATGAGGGGGAAAGGGACCTAATGATTAGGGTGAGGCACATGGGCTACTAACAGCTTACTACACAACATACACTTAGTATTACTTTCTTAGCTACGGTATACATATCTCCCTGGCATATGACATCATTTATGCAGCAGCATACAAGATCATTTTTGGACTCACTTTGTTGTGCTGTGCTCATTTGAACAGGAAGGTGGCGCGGCGGTCCTTCTTGTGGGCAAATTTTGTCATCAAACTTTTATCAAAGTCTGTCATTCTCTGGATTTATGGTGCTTTCAAGACAACTGGGAACTCAGAAAAAAACAGGGTTGAATAATGACGTCAGTGATCTTCAGCTCGGAGCTCTAGAAGAGGCGTGAGTTCCTGACTTGGAATTCCAAACTAGATGACCATTCAAAACTTATTTTCCCAGTCTGAGATTTCCCAGTTCGAAGTTTCCAGTTGTTTTGAACGCGGCAGAAGTTATGCTGGATTGACAGCATGGCCAATGTATTCAACCTTTTCTGGCCCATGGTGTGTTGTGAGTGAATGTTTATCCTTTTAAGCTTAAAAAAGAGACCCTTAAACCCAGACTTGGACCACAAACCCTCTCAACTGAATTGCAGGCTAGTGATTGCTTTGCAAAGCTTGCAGTTAGCCACTGATTCCTTCCAAACCATTCATTGTTGAATTTGCTATTTCCAACTTGTTGTGTACTGTTTATGTCCAATGGCCGATGAGCACCGATACGTTTTATCTATAATTTCTCTTCATATGACAAGGATTGAAAAGGATTTGCTAGTAGATTGTCAACTTCATTCATGATGATGACTGCTTGTCTAGCTTGCTAGCTAAGATTTTGAAAGTATGATGTTGACATGATCAGTCCAATCAAAGCTACGGTAGGTATAACGTCATTTGACGTCATTTTATCTGTGGCCAATGACCTTGAGCCTTCTTGGATGGGCACTTCTAATGTAAATCTATGAAAGCACCAAAGGGGCTTGAATTTTCTAACTCTTCCCGTAGATTTTGCGGTGACATAGTGTCCCCATGAGTGACAGAACACTGAGCCAATCACTGCGCAACTAGAGAACATTACCAACCCCTACGCTCTGTATTTTCCGCTGGCTGCCCCACCACCACAGAAAGCACTGAGCTTGGCTGAAACACCTGCATTTTGGAGCTGCCTTACTCAAGAAAGCAAAAAAGAGAATATGTTTGTATGCAGCATTATTAACTCAATTATATATATTTTTTACATGATATGTGACACATATTAATGCCAAAATAACATGCAAAACAGGCAACATTTGTATTTATTTATTTACATATATACATAAATATATACATATACACAGTACCAGTCAAAAGTTTGGACACACCTACTCATTCCAGGGTTTTCTTTATTTTTACTATTTTCTACATTGTAGAATAATAGTGAAGACATCAAAACTATGAAATAACACGTATGGAATCATGTAGTAACCAAAAAAGTGTTAAACAAATCAAAATATATTTTAGATTCTTCAAAGTAGCCACCCTTTGCCTTGATGACAGCTTTGCACACTCTTGGCATTCTCTCAACCAGCTTCATGAGGTAGTCACCTGGAATGCATTTCAATTAACAGGTGTGCCTTGTTAAAAGTTAATTTGTGGAATCTCTTTCCTTCTTAATGCGTTTGAGCCAATCAGTTGTGTTGTGACAAGGTAGGGGTGGTATACAGATAGTCCTATTTGGTAAAAGACCAAGTCCATATTAAGAACAGCTCAAATTAGCAAAGAGAAACGACAGTCCATCATTACTTTATGTATGTATGTATATATATATATATGTATGTATGTATGTATGTATGTATGTATAGTTGAAGTAGGAAGTTTACATACACTTAGGTTGGAGTCATTAAAACTCGTTTTTCAACCACTCCACAAATTTCTTGTTAACAAACTGTCGTTTTGGCAAGTCGGTTAGGACATCTACTTTGTGCATGACACAAGTAACTTTTCCAACAATTGTTTACAGACAGATTATTTAACTTATAATTCACTGTATCACAATTCCAGTGGGTCAGAAGTTTACATACACTAAGTTGACTGTGCCTTTAAACAGCTTGGAAAATTCCAGAAAATGATGTTATGGCTTTAGAAGCTTCTGATAGGCTAATTGACATAATTTGAGTCAATTGGAGGTGTACCTGTCGATGTATTTTAAGGCCTACCTTCAAACTCAGTGCCTCTTTGCTTGACATCATGGGAAAATCAAAAGAAATCAGCCAAGAACTCAGAAAAATAATTGTAGACCACCACAAGTCTGGTTCATCCTTGGGAGCTATTTCCAAATGCCTGAAGGTACCACGTTCATCTGTACAAACAATAGTATGCAAGTATAAACACCACGGGACCATGCAGCCGTCATACTGCTCAGGAAGGAGACGCGTTCTGTCTCCTAGAGATGAACGTACTTTGGTGCGAAAAGTGCAAATCAATCCCTGTTAAGATGCTGGAGGAAACAGGTACAAAAGTATCTATATCCACAGTAAAACGAGTCCTATATCGACATAACCTGAAAGGCCGCTCAGCAAGGAAGAAGCAACTGCTCCAAAACCGCCATAAAAAAGCCAGACTATGGTTTGCAACTGCACATGGGGACAAAGATCATACTTTTTGGAGAAATGTCCTCTGGTCTGATGAAACAAAAATAGAACTGTTTGGCCATAATGACCATCGTTATGTTTGGAGGAAAAAGGGGGTGGCTTGCAAGCCAAAGAACACCATCCCAACCGTGAGGCATGGGGGTGGCAGCATCATGCTGTGGGGGTGATTTGCTGTAGGAGGGACTGGTGCACTTCACAAAATAGATGGCATCATGAGGAAGGAAAATATGTGGATATATTGAAGCAACATCTCAAGACATCATTCAGGAAGTTAAAGCTTGGTCGCAAATAGGTCTTCCAAATGGACAATGACCCCAAGCATACTTCCAATGTTGTGGCAAAATGGCTTAAGGACAACAAAGTCAAGGTATTGGAGTGGCCATCAAAAAGCCCTGACCTCAATCCTATAGAAAATGTGTGAGCAGAACTGAAAATGCATGTGCGAGCATGGAGGCCTACAACCTGACTCAGTTACACCAGCTCTGTCAGGAGGAATGGGCCAAAATTCACCCAACTTATTGTGGGAAGCTTGTGGAAGGCTACCCGAAACGTTTGACCCAAGTTAAACCATTTAAAGGCAATGCTATCAAATACTAATTGAGTGTATGTTAACTTCTGACCCACTGGGAATGTGATGAAAGAAATAAAAGCTGAAATAAATAATTCTCTCTACTATTATTCTGACATTTCACATTGTTAAAATAAAGTGGTGATCCTAACTGACCTAGACAGGGAATTTTTACTAGGATTAAATGTCAGGAATTGTGAAAACCTGAGTTTAAATGTATTTGGCTAAGGTGTATGTAAACTTCCGACTTCAACTGTATGTATATGTATGTATATATACACTGCTCAAAAAAATAAAGGGAACACTTAAACAACACAATGTAACTCCAAGTCAATCACACTTCTGTGAAATCAAACTGTCCACTTAGGAAGCAACACTGATTGACAATAAATGTCACATGCTGTTGTGCAAATGGAATAGACAACAGGTGGAAATTATAGGCAATTAGCAAGACACCCCCAATAAAGGACTGGTTTTGCAGGTGGTGACCACAGACCACTTCTCAGTTCCTATGCTTCCTGGCTGATGTTTTGGTCACTTTTGAATGCTGGCGGTGCTTTCACTCTAGTGGTAGCATGAGACGGAGTCTACAACCCACACAAGTGGCTCAGGTAGTGCAGCTCATCCAGGATGGCACATCAATGCGAGCTGTGGCAAGAAGGTTTGCTGTGTCTGTCAGCGTAGTGTCCAGAGCATGGAGGCGCTACCAGGAGACAGGCAAGTACATCAGGAGACGTGGAGGAGGCCGTAGGAGGGCAACAAACCATCAGCAGGACTGCTACCTCCGCCTTTGTGCAAGGAGGAGCAGGAGGAGCACTGCCAGAGCCCTGCAAAATGACCTCCAGCAGGCCATAAATGTGCATGTGTCTGCTCAAATGGTCAGAAACATACTCCATGTGGGTGGTATGAGGGCCCGTCGTCCACAGGTGGGGGTTGTGCTTACAGCCCAACACCGTGCAGGACGTTTGGCATTTGCCAGAGAACACCAAGATTGGCAAATTCGCCACTGGCGCCCTGTGCTCTTCACAGATGAAAGCAGGTACACACTGAGCACATGACAGACGTGACAGAGTCTGGAGACGCCGTGGAGAACGTTCTGCTGCCTGCAACATCCTCCAGCATGACCAGTTTGGCGGTGGGTCAGTCATGGTGTGGGGTGGCATTTCTTTGGGGGGCCGCACAGCCCTCCATGTGCTCGCCAGAGGTAGCCTGACTGCCATTAGGTACCGAGATGAGATCCTCAGACCCCTTGTGAGACCATATGGTGGTGCGGTTGGCCCTGGGTTCCTCCTAATGCAAGACAATGCTAGACCTCATGTGGCTGGAGTGTGTCAGCAGTTCCTGCAAGAGGAAGGCATTGATGCTATGGACTGGCCCGCCCGTTCCCCAGACCTGAATCCAATTGAGCACATCTGGGAAATCATGTCTCGCTCCATCCACCAACGCCACGTTGCACCACAGACTGTCCAGGAGTTGGCGGATGCTTTAGTCCAGGTCTGGGAGGAGATCCCTCAGGAGACCATCCGCCACCTCATCAGGAGCATGCCCAGGCGTTGTAGGGAGGTCATACAGGTACGTGGAGGCCACACATACTACTGAGCCTCATTTTGACTTGTTTTAAGGACATTACATCAAAGTTGGATCAGCCTGTAGTGTGGTTTTCCACTTTAATTTTGAGGGTGACTCCAAATCCAGACCTCCATGGGTTGATAAATTTGATTTCCATTGATAATTTTTGTGTGATTTTGTTGTCAGCACATTCAACTATGTAAAGAAAAAAGTATTTAATAAGATTATTTCATTCATTCAGATCTAGGATGTGTTATTTTAGTGTTCCCTTTATTATTTTGAGCAGTGTATATTGTCATTCGCAATGGATGTTAAAAAAACACTTTCCTACATTTCGTCGGAGCAGGCCAGATACTTAAATGCGTGCTCAGGTGCACGTGCTCCCTCAATATTGTCAGGACAGAAACCAGACACATGCTCATTGCTCACATGGAGCACTCCAAACAAAAGACAATGAAAAAATTGACAAATCTCGTAAATGATGGTTATGAAATAAACCAAAACTTGTTTCTCACAAGTTGATAGATTAATTATTAATGACTAATTATTACACCCTGAAACTGTGTATAATGTGTTAGAAATGTGTGAGTGTAGGACCAGTAAAGGCTATGGCATTGAGCCACTATTTAGCAATGTGAGTAAGAGTTAGGCCAGACAACAAAGACAACTGAGAAACTAAGATAAAGAGGCCTCCCAATTTAGGGAGGGGAGAAACTGTTATGAAAACATGGTGCAGAATATTGTGAGAACGGCAATAACTGAGTAATGCAGGGAGTAGGGTATGTATGTGTGTATATGTGTGTGTGTGTGTGTGTGTGTGAACTGATGGTCAGTAGAGCAGTTTTAGAGTGGAAAACTACAGCCCGCCTACAGAGGGGAGGGATTTTTTTGTATGACGTATGAGTATAAAAGATGGACTCTGAAATTGTGATGGCAGAATTCTCAATGAATAAATATCTCTGACTATGCAGACCGGGACTCTGGCCGTTACTTAAATCCCAAAAGACTTACAACCTTTTGGGAGACGCACAGAGACACTAAAATAGTTTGTTAAATAATTCACGTAACACAAGTGTAGCAGGTTGTGAACTCTGCAAACAACGTTTCCACTCCGAGAATGAGAACGGTAAACGACTGTAATAAATAAATGCATTAACAGAAATTAATGTAACCAAATGATGGGGATGAACTGTTAATTTACTACTGGTGACATATGTAATGGGGAATTTATAAAAACAAACAATTCACACAATGAAACAATGAATGCGCAGGAATTGACGGGAGACCGTAGAGCCATTCTGGAGAGAGACTTGCCTATGTCTTCGCCACACACCACTCTCCTTCTTCTTGGCTCAACATTTTAAATTATACTCAGACACATTATCTTCACACATACTGTATTTTAGATGCTAATCGAAGTGTGATTTCTGTCATTCTGAGCACTGTGGGTGGATGCCCTAATGGGTTATGCACCCAGTGCATATGGGTCCGGTAAATTTCTTAAATGGCCGGCAAATTAATATCATCGCGGTCAAGTTGTCCGGCGCCGCATTTTCCTAAGGGAACCCTGACACACACACGCACACAAACACACACACTCTACCTGTCCACCCAGAAAGGTGAAGGACTATAAACCACAGTGTGGACACATTCTATCGCATTCCAACTAAATGCCACCAGTCCCCCAAGTACATGTCTTAGAGAAACAGGTGTAACCAAGGAATGCCAAGGTCTGGTGAGAGGAGAACAAATGACAAAAGATTGTGTCTTTCTCTCTGGAAGATCTGTGAGGTTGTTGTGCTGTCAGAATGGCCGCTCCCGGGTCCTTGTCTTCCTCAGAACCAGTTCTCCTAGATGGGGTGTTAATCAGAAGTAATGCTGAGATTGTTAGGCATGTGCTGAAATAAAGGGAAACAGATGCACGCACACACACACACACACACACACACACACACACACACACACACACACACACAGTAGTTCGTTTTTTTGTCTGTCTCATACATCGTTCCTCTCAAGGTGAAGTTCATGTTTGCATTCACTCAGGTCTACAATTGTGCATGGAGCCCCAGGGGTTGACAGGGAGGCTGGGGGTTGTGGGTTTGACATTTCTGTAGTTGTTTGGGTACTATTGCTGCAGTAGTTTAGATATTTTGAGTTTTGGTATGTTAACTATTCAGATTTGAATTCAAGACAAGTTAAACATGACATACTGTAGAAAGTCTAGTGATGCAATGTTCTTTTTTTGTTTTTACATTTGACATTTTAGTCACTTAGCTGAAGCTCTTATCCAGAGCGACTTAGTTAGCGCATTTATCTTAAAAGATAGCTAGTGGTTTGATAAAGTATGAAATTACTAAATGGCTGTTTTCTCTGTGTGTCTGCAGCTCACCAAGGAGAAAGAACATGGAAAGCTCAACCCTCGGCCAGGAAAGGTGAGTGTCTGTCTGACTGTGAAATAACTACAGGAATCACTCACCTCTGTCCCTCACCTCTGTCCCTCACCTATCGTCTTTGTCCTACAGTATACAATATGTCCTACAGTAAAGATCCCATTGCAACCTTTTTTTAGATGTAATGAGAGATGACTGCTCACCAAGTTAGCCTTATCAAAAATGGTTTATTTTGCCAGCCGAATTGAACTATGGAGGTCTCCACATAACATCCTTGAACAGATTTTTTTCAACCCATGGAGGATTAATGATGATAATTCAAAATGAATTAATGGCTTCACACTTCAAAGTTGCCAAAGGCGAGTAATTAAGGATGGGGAGAGCATTGTAAAGCTGAGGAAATGAGATTAGTATGATCCTATTCAGATTCACTCAGCCAAACATCACTCTCTATCTAGGCTGTTGAACATTTGGAACTGTGTGGAATTGGAAATATGTCACGCCTTCAAAAAAAAAAGACAATTTCTGTTTTTTCCAATGCACACTCAGTGGTTTGGAGATGCCAAGTTCATTCACTATAGTCCTAACATACTACAGAGCAGGGGTTCACAACCTAAGGGTTGCAACCCCAGCATGGGGCCGCCAAAGCTTCCAGAGCTTGATTTGAGAAAAGAAATAAATAATTGTGGCGTACTTGATGGGCATGTTTTCATTTCATTGTTGGTAACAGTTTCAGTCTCTTATTATTAGTCATTCACAATTATTTCCGCTTTGGCAAAAGTTACGTCCATGCCTTGCCAATGCCTTTGTTCTCCTCTCAACAATCCCATTCTTAAACAATTAATGTGGTATTTCAACACTGAGTAACACTAGCTACAGTGGGGAGAACAAGTATTTGATACACTGCCGATTTTGCAGGTTTTCCTACTTACAAAGCATGTAGAGGTCTGTCATTTTTATCATAGGTACACTTCAACTGTGAGAGACGGAATCTAAAACAAAAATCCAGAAAATCACATTGTATGATTTTTAAGTAATTAATTTGCATTTTATTGCATGACGTAAGTATTTGATCACCTACCAACCAGTAAGAATTCCGGCTCTCACAGACCTGTTAGTTTTTCTTTAAGAAGCCCTCCTGTTCTCCACTCATTACCTGTATTAACTGCACCTGTTTGAACTCGTTACCTGTATAAAAGACACTTGTCCACACACTCAATCAAACAGACTCCAACCTCTCCACAATGGCCAAGACCAGAGAGCTGTGTAAGGACATCAGGGATAAAATTGTAGACCTACACAAGGCTGTGATGGGCTACAGGACAATAGGCAAGCAGCTTGGTGAGAAGGCAACAACTGTTGGCGCAATTATTAGAAAATGGAAGAAGTTCAAGATGACGGTCAATCACCCTTGGTCTGGGGCTCCATGCAAGATCTCACCTCGTGGGGCATCAATGATCATGAGGAAGGTGAGGGATCAGCCCAGAACTACATGGCAGGACCTGGTCAATGACCCGAAGAGAGCTGGGACCACAGTCTGAAAGAAAACCATTAGTAACACACTACGGCGTCATGGATTAAAATCCTGCAGCACACGCAAGGTCCCCCTGCTCAAGCCAGCGCATGTCCAGGCCCGTCTGAAGTTTGCCAATGACCATCTGGATGATCCAGAGGAGGAATGGGAGAAGGTCATGTGGTCTGATGAGACAAAAATAGAGCTTTTTGGTCTAAACTCCACTCGCCGTGTTTGGAGGAAGAAGAAGGATGAGTACAACCCCAAGAACACCATCCCAACCGTGAAGCATGGAGGTGGAAACATCATTCTTTGGGGATGCTTTTCTGCAAAGGGGACAGGACGACTGCACCGTATTGAGGGGAGGATGGATGGGGCCATGTATCGCCAGATCTTGGCCAACAACCTTCTTCCCTCAGTAAGAGCATTGAAGATGGGTCGTGGCTGGGTCTTCCAGCATGACAACGACCCGAAACACACAGCCAGAGCAACTAAGGAGTGGCTCCGTTAGAAGCATCTCAAGGTCCTGGAGTGGCCTAGCCAGTCTCCAGACCTGAACCCAATAGAAAATCTTTGGAGGGAGCTGAAAGTCGGTATTGCCCAGTGACAGCCCCGAAACCTGAAGGATCTGGAGAAGGTCTGTATGGAGGAGTGGGCCAAAATCCCTGCTGCAGTGTGTGCAAACCTGGTCAAGACCTACAGGAAACGTACGATCTCTGTAATTGCAAACAAAGGTTTCTGTGCCAAATATTAAGTTCTGCTTTTCTGATGTATCAAATACTTATGTCATGCAATAAAACGCAAAAGAATTACTTAAAAATCATACAATGTGATTTTCTGGATTCTGTCTCTCACAGTTGAAGTGTACCTATGATAAAAATTACAGACCTCTACGTGCTTTGTAAGTAGGAAAACCTGCAAAATCGGCAGTGTATCAAATACCGTATTTTCCACACTATAAGGCGCACTTAAAAGCCTTTAATTTTCTCAAAAAACAACTTATAATCCGGAGCACCTTATATATGGATCAATTGCTTAATTGGTTGATCCATACTGGTTGTACACGGCACTCAAGGCGCTCTGTCAAAATGTTTCAGTATGAAAAACCAATAAAAACTATGTAATAATAATGAAATGTTTCAGTACGACTGGTAAACTACAAAGCCGCACCGCTTGCAGCATTACGACTACCGTAGTCAGTAAACACCGGTACTGTGCTTACTCACAGTCCCACACCACTTGTGTGTGTATAAAGACCCCAAAATGGCACCTTTCAAGAGACACGCTTACGACGCAGAGTTCAAGCTCAAGGCTGTCGGTCACGCAGTAGAATATGGGAATAGAGCAGCAGCGAGAGAATTCAACATTAATGAATCAATGGTACGGAAGTGGAGGAAGCAAGAAGATGACCTGCGCCAAGTAAAGAAGACTAAACAGAGTTTCCGAGGGAACAAAGCGAGATGGCCACAGTTAGAGGACAAACTCGAACAGTGGGTTGTTGAACAGAGAGCAGCAAGTAGAAGCGTCTCTACAGTCACTATACGAATGAAGGCAACAGCGCTAGCACGGGACATGATCATCGATGAATTTCGAGGCGGTCCTTCTTGGTGCTTTCGTTTTATGAAAATACGTAATCCCTCCATCCGCACACGAACTACCGTCTCGCAGCAACTGCCAAAAGATTACCAAGAAAAGCTGGTCACTTTCCGCGCATACTGCAAAAAGAAGATCACTGAAAAGAAGATCTGGCCAGAGCACATCACCAACATGGACGAGGTTCCACTCACCTTTGATATTCCCGTGAACCGCACTGTGGAGAAAACGGGGACCAGTACGGTGTCTGTACGCACCACAGGGAATGATAAGTCATCCTTCACTGTAGTTCTCGCCTGCCAGGCTAATGGCCAGAAACTTCCACCCATGGTTATTTTCAAGAGGAAGACCTTGCCAAAAGAAAACTTTGTGGACGGGGAATAACATGGACGAGGTTCCACTCACCTTTGATATTCCCGTGAACCGCACTGTGGAGAAAACAGGGACCAGTACGGTGTCTGTACGCACCACAGGGAATGATAAGTCATCCTTCACTGTAGTTCTCGCCTGCCAGGCTAATGGCCAGAAACTTCCACCCATGGTTATTTTCAAGAGGAAGACCTTGCCAAAAGAAAACTTTGTGGACGGGGAATGAACTGAAAAAGTGAGCTTTACGTGTTATACGTAACTGAACAATGTTGAGTTATGCACTAACGTTTGATTTAGTGGTATCAGACTGTTTCTTTTACTACATGTTTACTGAATCAGGGAAAAGTTCCCCTCCACGTTTGGGAGAAGAGTGAGCAAGGCTGGGAGATATTGTTAATATGCACATTAACGTTTGAACAACGTTAGCATGGGAGTGAACGGAGTTGTCAGAACGCTTAATAAAGTTTGACTTTATCTGACTGTTTTGTTGACATTCCCTTTAGCACAGCTCCATCTAGTGGATGCATAACGCAACCCCAGTCAAACGTTTGACTGCAGTATCTTCTATTCTATGCGCCTTATAATCCGGTGCGCCCTATATATGAAAACAGTTCTAAAATAGGCCATTCATTGAAGGTGCGCCTTATAATCCGGTGCGCCTTATAGTGCGGAAAATACGGTACTTGTTCTCCCCGCCATCAAGATGGAGATTATGAAACTAGCTAAATGTCAAGCTTGCTCCTGCATACAACCAAATTGCTCCTCTCTCAACTGTACCATTCTATCTCAGCTCTGTCATGGCTTACTTGGCATTTAGGGCTGACAGTTTCTGATTACAGAGTCTACCTGTGATACACAATAGCATACCTTACCTGAACTTTCATGTGGTTAACAACACAAAGCACTGTCTAAGTTGCATCTTTCTTTTTGCTGTTTGCTGCCTCGACTGGTGTTGAAAAGAGATGGATAGAGTTAGCCTGGTCATTAGATCTATTTGTTCCTTTTAATACCCGGAAAGAAGTGGAGGGGGGGGGGGTTAACAAATGTGAGTGAAGGCGCAACCAAAAAATTACAATATTGAAAAGGTGCAATGCTCGCTCACCATTAAAAACATGTTATTTTATTTGAGCAACTATTACAAGCTTGACGTTTGAACCTTCATTCCCTTTTATAATGGCCTTCATCAGAACCTTTTAATGTACGTCAGAGATATTAGCTAAAGGACACACAGATCTAGCGTCCATGCTTGGATAGAGGATTGGGCATGGTATATGTACAGTATTAGTGTGCTGTTTAATTTGAGCATCTCTAATGAAATGGTGCTGTCTTTTCCAGATGTTCATCTTTAATCGGCCAGGGATGTGTGGCCAGCGGATTGAGGTGCAGAGTGATGTCATTGATGCCACACCCTGGCAACTACAGGAGACAATCTCTATCAGGGTTGTCAGAGGAGGGTAAGTGTTCACACACACAAAGTGCAAACGTGCCAGCCAACTCTCTGAACTAAAGCCTGAACACCATGACCCTGGTGCACCACAGACGCTAATCCATCAAATTATGATGAAGATAATTGCAGCATGAGCTCAACCAAGTACCTAGTACACACTATAATCCTTTAATTATTTCTGAGAGGGAATGTATTATTAATACTAGGAAGTAGAGCAAAGGCATGCAGTCCAACACCTGCACTGGGTGCGTGCACTGCAGAGGGAATGTTCTGAAGTCTCTCACAACCATCCCTTTCTCTTTGCTGCACTGAATTTTTTAGGAGATCTCTGGATAGGGATATTTGCATATCTGTCTACCTGTCTCTCCTTCTTGCTATAGTTTGCCTACTCTAAATATATACATATAAACAGTCTCTCACAACCTATTACTGTACACTCTTAGAATAAGGTGCCATCCAGAACCTAAAATGATTATTCGACTTTAGCCCATAGGAGAACCCTTTGAAGAACTGTTTTTTGTTCCAGGTAGAACCATTTTGTCTTCCATGTAGAATCCTTTCCACAGAGGTTTCTACATGGGACTAATTTTTTCTAACAGTGTAGGGTAGCATGGGGTCCAAAATGGGTCTGAACATGCTGACTCACCCATCCCTGGGGCTCCAGAACACTAAACAGTGATGTGGTGCCACCCCCTTCAACTGCCAAGCCTCACTGAGACACACCAGTGAATAATCATTAGGCTGCTTTCATTACCATCACACATCATCTGAAGGGTGACATCTGTCACTTGTTCGTTCGTTCTCTCTCTCTCTCTCTCTGTCTCTGTCTCTGTCTCTGTCTCTCTGTCTCTCTGTCTCTGTGTTTGTGTGTTTGTTTTTGTGTGTGTGAATGTTGACTTTCCCAAACTCTGTGTAGAATATGCAGCTAATGAGCCATGGGCTGGATTGGCATGACATGATTATTATTTATGGTGATAATTATTATTTATGTCACTTGTTTGTGTGTGTGAACTTGTGGTTTTCAGAACTCTCAGTGCAGTACAGAACATGTGGCACAGGGTGGTTTGGATTTACATCACTAATAAAAATGTTTGACTGAAAGAAGTCCAGAACTGTTATTTATCACTTATTCTGTCTGAACCCTCACTCTCCGTGGGATATGGTTATGAAAGAATCAGACAATTTTAGTTCCACGGATAAATTATTAGACTGTATTAGTGATTTAAATACTTGGATGACTCACAACTTCCTCCAGCTAAATCAAGACAAGGTGCTTATTGTTGGAGCCAAAGCACAGAGAGAGAATCTGGCCGCACATTTTAATTCACGGGCAATAAAGATAAAACACCAGGTAAAAAACCTAGGTGTTATTTTAGATTCTGAACTCAGTTTCGATTCACACATTAGGAATGTGACCAAAATAGCTTTTTACCACCTGAGGAACATTGCCAAGGTGCGGCTGTTTCTCTCTCAGGCTGATACAGAGAGACTCATCCATGCTTTTATTACAAGCAGGCTTGACTACTGTAATGCTCTCCTGTCTGGTCTACCCAAGAAAGCCATTGGTCAACTGCAAAACATACAATGCGAGCGGAACACTTGTTTAGGTGTCTTCACCTGTCTCCCTGTGAGTTTTAGAATTAATTTTCAGATTCTTCGATTGGTTTTTAAATCAATCCACGATTGTGCACCCCAATACATGTCAGACATGCTTTTAAGTTATGTACCCAGTAGGTCCCTCAGGTCCTCTGGCACTATCCCAAGGCCTAGGACCAAGAGGCAGGGAGAGGCAGCCTTTAGTTATTATGCCCTGTGGAACTGTGGGATTTTTAAAAGAGATCTTAAAACACACCTTTTAGCTTTGCTTCTCCTTAGGGTGCTTTTTAGTCTTATGTTTGTTGTGTAGTAAATATTTACTTTTTTCAATGTTTCTATTTATTTTATCCTGTAAAGCACATTGTGTTGCATTCCATGTCTGAAATGTGCTGTATAAATAAAGCTTGATTTGATGAATAAACATCTTGTGAACACTTTCATAACTGGATAGATATTTCTACTTTCACCCTTTCATATCTTGAATAGGGACACCAGTGCCATCCTCAGTGTGCTAGTGTAGAGCTCTACTAGTGTGTCCATCATTAGAGCAATGGTCAATCTATTCACCAGCTGTGCCTGTTTAACTCACTTTTAAAATAGGTCATGCATTGTTAAATTAATCTTGTTCAGACCATTGACCCTTGCTGTTCATTATCTGGACTTGTTATTAACCCCCGTCTTTCCATTCCTCTCTTCAGCTGGGTCTTGTACGAGAAGCCCAACTTCAAAGGGGAGAAGATAGCTCTGGACGAGGGGGACATAGAGCTCACCTATCCCTTCGACCCCCCTGAGGAGGAGGAGGAACAACAATCACAGCGGAATGGAGAGAACGGACAGAATGGACAGAAGGTGGGAGGAGAAGAAGTGGTGGCGGCCAAGCCGGACAGGAGGTTCATCATAGGATCAGTACGAAGAGCAGTCAGGGTAAGAAGAAGTCACAGATGACCCTTATGAAGACCTCGAGTGGCGCAGCGGTCTAAGGCACTGCATCTCAGTGCTTGAGGCGTCACTACAGACCCCCTGGTTCGATTCCAGGCTGTATCACAACCGGCCGTGTTTGGGAGTCCCATAGGGCGGCGCACAATTGGCCCAGCTTCATCCAGGTTTGGCCGGTGTAGGCCGTCATTGTAAATAAGAATTTGTTCTTAACTAACTTGCCTAGTTAAATAAAGGTTATAAAAATAAAAATAAATGATTAGCCATAGAGCATTGTTTCTCAAAGTGTGTGATGCAACCAGGCATTTTTTAGTAACTACTAAAGCCTAGGTTGTGGTTAGAAACATGGCTTTGTGTATTTGGTGGATCAGAAAAATTCCAAAGGCTTTAGGTGGATACCACTAGGCAAAAGTTTGGCAAGAGTTATGTCAATCTGATTAGGTGTGGTTCAATTGAAGTGCTCATTTGTTGAAGTGCCTTTTTTTCTCTTTTTTTTTTCAGGGGTTAGATCTGCTTTAAAATTGCAGATAGATTGTAACTTCTATCAATGTAATTGTCTGCATCACTTCCAATCCCACATATATATATTTTTGCAAATATATATACAGTACCAGTCAAAGGTTTGGACACACCTACTCATTCAAGGGTTTTTCTTTATTTTTACTATTTTCTACATTGTAGAATAATAGTGAAGACATCAAAACTATGAAATAACAGATATGGAATCATGTAGTAAACAAAAAAGTGTCCAAATATATTTTATACGGTTGAAGTCGGAAGTTTACATACACCTTAGCCAAATACATTAAACTCAGGTTTTCACAATTACTGACATTTAATCCTAGTAAAAATTCCCTGTCTTAGGTCAGTTAGGATCACCACCACATTTTCTATAGGATTGAGGTAAGGGCTTTTTGATGGCCACTCCAATACCTTGACTTTGTTGTCCTTAAGCCATTTTGTCACAACTTTGGAAGTATGGTTGGGGTCATTGTCCATTTGGAAGACCCATTTGCGACCAAGCTTTAACTTCCTGACTGATGTCTTGAGATGTTGCTTCAATATATCCACATAATTTTCCTTCCTCATGATGCCATCTATTTTGTGAAGTGCACCAGTACCTCCTGCAGCAAAGCACTTTATTCAGGGACACGTTATTCCATTGTTGTTAGTCACATGTCTGTGGAACTTGTTCAGTTTATGTCTCAGTTGTTGAATCTTGTTATGTTCATACAAATATTTACACATGTTAAGTTTGCTGAAAATAAATGCAGTTGAGTTTATATACGTATTATGGCACTCTTAAGGATTTCTGCCGTCCTCTCTGTTAGAGCCTGTGTCACAATTGCGCTGCTCTGTGAGACTATAGCACCCTCTAGTGTCAAAGTACCATACTTGTCATTTCTCTCTGCCGCAACAGGACTACAGTGTGCCAGAGATCAGTCTGTTCCCAGAGGAGAATGCAGAGGGGAAGAAGGTGATCTTCAGAGACACGTCAGATGACGCCAGGATATTCGGCTTCCCCATCAAAGCCAACTCCATCATCATCAACGCTGGACTGTGAGTAAATGTAGTCAGCTCTGCCAACTGCTTTTTAGTAGGCCACGTGGGGCATAAGGTTACATTTTATGAAAGTAAGATGATAAAATGTAGTATTTGTTCAAATAAATCGTCAAATTTAACCCCTGTAAGTCTAAGCGGTTGGGGGGCATATGGAATTGTTTTAAGATGGTCATACTATGGACCATTTGGCAAAACTACTATAGCCCAGGGAAACACATTGAGTAACACATTCATAAATGGCAAAAAAGACTAAAAGACAAAAATAATCAATCATAAGAAACAAGGTTTTGAAGTTTCTGTCCTATATCTAGGAGATATAAGAAAGCTCAGAAAATATTTGTAGTTTATTTACACATATTTAACCCCTTTTTTGTGTAGGCACAAAACTACCTTCATACTTCCAATAATTGTTTTAATCCGGTTACCTTCTGACGGAGTCCTGTGACACTTGTGGGGGTCGTAGAGCAAAATCTTCCCTTTCCATAGTGGTCATAATAGTTTTGTAGGTCAAACCATTCGGATGCTACATACGTTTTCGTAAGAAGACCGATTTTCGGGATGTCTCATGGTCTGACAAACACCGCTCTAGCTCTGCCAACTTTCACCGCAGATATCTCTAGCTTAAACTGACAGATTCTGATGGGTATTTTTTTGTTATGTAACTTAGATTGACGCACCAGTGCATCAATCGACTCTAGGTGGTTAACATTGTATTGGGTGAAAATAAGTTAAGCTCAATATTTAAGTATATTGGGTATTTTATCAGTGTAATAACATGGTTTTGTGAGGTCTGTCTTCTGTAATGATATCTCTGTTCTGATTGGATTGACTCTTCTCTTCAGATGGCTGGTGTATGCTCAGCCTTTCTTCCAGGGCGTACCACGTGTTCTGGAGGTCGGGGGGTTCCCCAACCCTGCAGCCTGGGGCGTGGAACAACCCTACGTGGGCTCAGTGCACCCTCTCAAAATCGTAAGATTATAATAGACAAATTGTAGAGAATGACCACAGCTAGAACAATGTACACCCCCATGGAAATAGCTTTAGTATAATTAATGTATTGCATTTATAGTTGATGTTCACTAAATGAAATTTCCCAAATGTTTTTTTGACAGGGTGAACCAAGAGTGGAGAAACCTGGTGAGCCCAAGGTAAGAATGAACAAACAAACGAACAAATGAATGATCAAACAAATGTCTTTATGAAGCTGATACCTCAGTGCAAAAGTTGTGCCTGCTGTTTTTCTTCCCAGCTGGTGCTCTATGACAAGCCCTACTTCACTGGGAAGAGCAGGGTAATCTACACCAACATGAGAGACTTCATGACCAGAATGGACAGACGGCAGACTGCCTTCATGTGCAGCGCTGGATCCATCAAAGTACAGGGAGGCTGGTGAGTAGACTGTGTGTGAGCGCGTGTGCATGCGTGTGTTACTTCATGTATCTCACCCTGTGTCTCCCTGTACTTCTAGCTGGGTGGGCTATGAGAAGGAGGGTTTCCGAGGCCACCAGTATCTGTTGGAGGAGGGAGAGTACCACGACTGGAGGGTGTGGGGGGGCTGCGATGCTGAGCTGCGCTCTGTCAGAGTCATACGAGCGGTGTGTGGGCCATACCATCACGTAACACCCCATCTCTATCAGGGCCTTGTATCATGTCCTAAATGGCATATACACTGAGTATACAACATATTAAGAATACCTGCTCTTTCCAGGTGAAAGCTATGATTCCTTATTGATGTCACTTGTTAATTCCATTTCAATCAGGGTAGATGAAGTTTGAGTGTGTCAAGAACTGCAACACAGCTGGGTTTTTCACACTGAACAGTTTCCCGTGTGTATCAAGAATGGTCCACCACCCAAAGGACATCCAGCCAACTTGACACAACTGTGGGAAGCATTGGAGTCAACATGGGCCAGCATCCCTGTGGAACGCTTTCGACACCTTGTAAAGTCCATGCCCTGACGAATTGAGGCTGTTCTGAGGGCAAAAGGGGGTGAAACTTAATATTAGGAAGGTGTTCCTAATGTTTGGTATATTCAGTGTGTATAATTTATACAGGTAACTGCCAAAATAAAGCAAACACCAACATACAGTGTCTTAATAGGGTGTTGGGCCACCACGAGCCAGAACAGCTTCAATGCACCTTGGCATAGATTCTACAAGTGTCTGGAACTCTATTGGAGGGATGCGACACCATTTTTCCACAAGGAATTCCATCATTTGGTGTTTTGTTGATGGAGGTGGAAAGCGCTGTCTCAGGCAGCGCTTCAGAATCACCCATAAGTGTTCATTTGGGTTGAGATCTGGTGACGGAGACAGCCGTGGCACAGGGGTTGTAGTAGCTTTCAGAAATCTGCATTTTCGTAACGCAGACCATCCAAAAATCTGTGTTTTAAACCATTTCACCTGCGTTTCATATTGAAAGTCAGTGTTTTTTGGCTTCAATAGAGTGATAAGGGGCGTGCAACACAAAATACATTAGTGCAACACATTCGGCAGAAAATCATCAGATGACAACAAAAGTGCAACACTATTTGGCTAGCAGCCACACATAAGTAAATTAACTCACAATGAAAATTCAAGGTCTTTTTCCAAAAACGATGCATGGCCATCTAATGTTTATCATAGAAAGAATGTAGCCAGCTACATTTCCTAATGTTTGTCGTTAATCTAGCATTTTAACTTGCTACCGGAGAAAAACTACACCAGAGGAAAGTACCGTAGAAAAGTAGGCTACACATCAGTCAGAGCGCTGTCTAGTGATCCAACGACGAGAGCAAATATATAGTGGAGAAGTGCAACTGAAGTACGGTATTAGACCTTTTACATTCAGGATTTGGAGGGAACCCTGACTGAAGCCGAGCAGAATGTACAATAAGAAGCATTTTAGATCTGCGTTTACAAAACGCAGCAAGATATTTTTGCTGCATTTGATCTTTCCTTTTCTGCGTGAAAAACGCAAATGCGACCCCTGTGGCATATGGTTTACATCATTTTTATGCTCATCAAACCATTCAACCATTGACCACTCGTGCGCTGTGGATGGGGGCATTGTCATCCTATGGAGGCATAGCCATGGTAGCCAAAATAATGGCCTGCCCAGCATTTTTATACATGACCCTAAGCATGATGGGATGTTAGCTGCTTTATTAACTCCGGAACCACACCTGGGTGGAAGCACCTGCTTTCAATATACTTTGTATCCCTCATTTACTGAAGTGTTTCCGTTATTTTGGCAGTTACCTTTATTACATGCAGATGGCACAGGGACGTAATTCACTCAAAAACAAATGTAGTTCCATTGAACTAGTCAGTGTGAAATACCTTTGTCCCTTTCCTGCTGGTTAAGTTTAGGATGTAGCTGATCCTAGATCTGTGCCTAAAGACAACTCCTACCTGGAACCACAGTATGTGACCTCTAATCCCTGACCCCTCTGTCCCCTGTAGGACCTGACAGAGCCCATGTTGGTAATGTATGCGCAGCCTGACGAGGAGGAGGTGGAGCAGGAGAACACCTTTGAGGTGACCGAGGCCATTCCTGACGTGGAGCTGTTTGGCTACCGTACCACCACGTGCTCCATCCACGTCCTCAGTGGAGCGTAAGTACAAATGCTTGTGACTAGCAGCATTATAGTCTAACATGGTGTAATCTAGTGTTTTATAGTAATGACTGATATCATTTTTTTGTGTCAGAGGTATTTGTTATTGGTATTTTATTAGGATCCCCATTAGCTGTTGCAAAAGCAGCAGCTACTTTTCCACATTAATAGACAAGAACAGCTCAAGGACAGAACTTATTCAAATAATAAGAATATAATCATAACTAGAGCCAATATACAGTAGATATGGCTCTGATAATAACTTGATACTGGCTGATACGTTGATAAGAATATGATCATATGGCCTCCCGAGTGGCGCAGCGGTCTAAGGCACTGCATCGCGGTGCTTGAGGCGTCACTACAGACCCGGGTTTGATCCCGGGCTGTATCACAACCGTCTGGGATCGGGAGTCCCATAGGGGCGGCGCACAAATGGCCCAACGTCGTACGGGTTAGGGGAGGGTTTGGCCGGGGGCTTTACTTGGCTCCTTGTGGCGGGCCGGGTGGCTGCAGGCTGACCTTGGTCGTCAGTTGAACAGTGTTTCCTCTGACACATTGGTGCGGCTGGCTTCCGGGTTAGCGGGCGGGTGTTAAGAAGCGCAGTTAGACGGGCCATGTTTCGGAGGACGCATGACTCGACCTTCACCTCCCGAGCCCGTTGGGGAGTTGCAGCGATGAGACAAGATCGAAATTGGGGAGAAAAGGGGGGTAATAAAAAATAACGTAAGTTCCCTCCAACAGTGAATGAAGGATGTTACAGAGTATTAGTGGAGGTTTGACGCAAAGTGATCACTGTTTCCTCCAGATGGATAGCCTACTCTCACGTGGACTTCTCTGGTGACCAGTATATCCTGGAGAAAGGTTTCTACAGTAACTCTGCTGACTGGGGCTCTTCAGACAACCACATCTGCTCTGTCCAGCCCATCTTACAGGTGAGTAGGCGTCTAGAGACTCTTTTCTATGGAGTTGACAGTGGAGAGACGGAAACAGACCGGCAAATGAACTGCAAGGAGAATACACACACTGTTTAGAAGCGTTTGCAGCCTGAGGAAAAATGGAAAGGATTGCTGATGTTTGACATTGTGATGTTTACTCAGTGCACCCGGTTCACTTGTCTGTTTCAGGCTCCAAGTGAAAACCAGGGCAGCGTCAGAAGTGTGGTGAGACATCTTGTAGAATCGTATATCCTTCTGCAGTCATGCTATTTCTTTTCACAATTCACTTGTACTATGTCTACAGTAAATGTGACAGATTTTTAACTCTCTTTCTTCCTTCGCTGTCCTTGTCTGTCTCAGGTGATGCTGTACACAGAGCCATATTTCCAGGGTGAATGCCATGTGTGTGACAAGAACCAGGAGTCCCTCTCTGATAAACTCATCGCCAAGTCCTGCAGAGTGGTGGGAGGAAGGTGGGACAGAACCAACACACACACAAACATGCATGCAGACACACACACACACACACACACCAAGTGTAGGAAGAATTTAGAATTAGGAAAGATGGAAGGATACACAGGCTTAGTGGAGCTGTAGAGGGATGGTATGGAGTAATGGAGGACCTAGAGATGAGCCAGCATATAATTATTACAATTAAAGGGGAGCTCACTGTACTGATGAGTGTGTGGAGTTAGTAAAGGAGGTTTAAATGGGTTTTGTGTGTTCCTCTGTGTTTCAGTTGGGTGGTGTACGAGGGCCGTGAGTTTTCAGGGAACCTGTACATCCTGTCAGAAGGAGACTACCCCAACTTCACCAGCATGGGCTGTCCTCCGAACTGTGTCATACTTTCACTGAAGACTGTCCCACTGGTAAGAACAATCCTCATATACTGGTCACACTCATATAGACTGGCTTATTCACCTTCCTCTCTCACCATCAAATTTTACTTAACTTTTTCTGTCTGTCTGTCTCTCACTCTATAGCTTTCTCCGTTTTATTTTCAATCACTTAATGAATCAATTTGTTGTTCATCATAGTATTTAGGTATATTTAGCTTAATGCCCCCAGCCCTCTCTCTTCCCCATACCATTACTCCTCCCAACCCCATACCCTGACCCACTGTAACACTGCTGCAGCCTATCCAACCTAATGTGTGTGTGTGCTTATATAGGAGGGGTTGGGAAAAAAGCAGAAGACAAATTTCCATCCCATATGGACTAATAAAGTATATCTTAATCTTAAACTTAATCTTAACACAGTCTCCCCCTGTTTCCCCAGGTATTCTCAGTGCCCTCCGTCTCACTGTTTGGTCTGGAGTGTTTGGAGGGCAGGGAGATCACAGTGGACACAGAGGTGGTCAATATGCTGGAGGAGGGCTACAACAACCATCTACTCTCTGTCAGAGTCAACCGAGGCTGGTGAGTGTGTGAGTGTGTTATTCTGAGAGTTGACATTATGTGCTCTTGTGTTTTTGACCTGACGAAGATCCTTTTCAGATCGAAACATTGTCAGTAAAGCGGTGAATTAGGAGCTTTAACAGTGTTCAGGCATTGTTGTTCTTTACTAGTATTCTTTATTACCCCAGCACCTATGTTTTTAAGGATGTGTGTATGAACACAAACTTTCCTCTTGTGTCACTCTCTCACCCTATGCCTCACTTGCTCTCTCTGCAGCTGGGTGATGTGTGAGCACAGTAACTACAGGGGACGGCAGTTCCTATTAGAACCCATTGAAATCACCAACTGGCCCAAATTCAGTCAGATTTTCACCATTGGCTCAATGTACCCAGTACGACAGGTTAGAATACCTTTGACTTCATTCACGTTGTTTGGGTTGGTGTATAATACAGTACTTCTACCCAATTCATATTTACTCTTTTTATTACTCATATTTATTTTATTTTGAATGATTTACATGTGCCTGTTTCCATTTCCTGCAGAGGCGGCACTTCTTCCGCATCAAGAGCAAGGAGCGAGGTCACTTCCTGTCCATCCAGGGCGGCGTAGAGGAAATTAAGTCGGGACGCGTGGTTGTGACCGAGCAGGTGGAGGGCATGAGCGACATCTGGTTCTACCAGGAGGGCCTCATCAAGAACAAGGTATTACTCACTAGGAATAAAGTTCCTCAACTTTTCCATTTCAATTATCTTTATTCATATGATCAGTTTCTTTCACCTTACTGAGGAACCCCTGGGACTCCCCCTCGGACCCCCTGGGTTCCCATGAGTTTCCCAACCCTGGTCAAAGATTAACATATACATACATTGACAGGCCTAAAATTCTGGGAATCTGTTTTTTTTCCCCATAGAAGTAAATATAGAGCATTTTTATATCTTCAGATGTTATTTCTCCTATTTATTTTACACTATATCATGTTTTGCATTTACCACATCTCCTATCCACATCTCCTAGATGTTTTGCTATTTGAGCACGCCAGATTTCTCAATTTCTTATGTCTCTTGCTCTCGTTCTCTGTCTCTCATTCTCTAGTTGGCTCCTGCTATGAGCCTGCAGGTGATGGGGAACGTGGAGGCGGGGGCTAAGGTGGTGCTGTGGTCAGAGACCCGGCAGCCTGTCCAGACCTGGTCAGCCCAGATGAGAGGCACCATCTGCAGCCTCACCTTCCCTGGCATGGTATTGGACATCAAGGGTGAGACACTACTCTCATTTTAGGAGTGAAATTATAGGAACTATATATACGATTTGTACTTTCATGCAATACTATGCACACTCAGCACCCCCCCCCCCCAAATGTTTCATATGAGGCAACAATACAGAATGTCACCTTTTATTTGAGGGTATTTTCAACATGCAATAAATGTATGATATAATTGTATCTCTCAGGTGGCAAGCAGTACGACAGAGACCATGTGGTGATTTTACCAGAGAGTGAGGAGAGGCCTTGCCAACAGTGGGAGCTGGAGCTGCTGTAACCTTCCAATAACCTTCCCTCAACCCACACCCTTCACCCGCTCCTCCAATACAATACATTACAATATCCCCAACCCCTCAGAACTCCTGCTTTTGAGCCTGTGGACATGGCCTTTAGGAATCACCACAGACTTAACCTTGTGTAATCATCGTCAGGCACTCTCAAGAGGATCTGAGAACATCTTCATTGCAGTTAAAGGGTTTTTCTTTAATACCGTGAAGATTCATATGAGGATTTACTTTTTTGCCTGAATGTGAGGACAGCAGCATACGTACGACTCAACAATAAACAACCAGTGCCTTTAGATGTGGTCAACTGGAGAGGATGGGAAGGGTAGTGCTTATTTTCCCCTCCCTTAAAATTGGGTTATTCTATTTACAGACATTCTCCCCTCTCAGATTCTTCCTTGACTTGGATGGTATGCCCCGGCTTAGCACACACAGTAGTGGACGGAACCATTCACTTGAACCCACCATTGATTATTGGGGAGGTCAAGTTAGATCTACTATATGGTGCATCATCTGTGGCTACAAGCAGTATATTTAAGATGTATTCATGAAGGAAGCCAAATCTATGCACATTATTTTCTGAATTGGCTTATTTTTGTATTTTATTTGTATTTTGTTTGACTATGTAATTTACTACGTTTTGGGAAAACATTGGATGGGGAGTGTATTCTTTATGCAGTATAATACATACACAATACATATAATAATGTATGATGCAGTGCAATGACCCTGTGGGCTTTTTATGCATTTCCTGTCTAATGCTACTGTGTGTTTTTCAAGGTGGGGTTTCTATTTCACTATGGTATTACTACGGTATTTTCATAGATATTAATCATACATTGCCAATCACTGTCAACATACAGGTTACTTTCTTATTTTTATATATAACACCAAATACCTTGCACCTCCATGCATTATTATTTGATACCAAAAATAGAATGTGAAAAGAAATATGAGTGGTTTTAAAATATATAAATATTAAATAAAACTATCAAAAATGAAACTGTTATCAATTGTTGTTCAAATGTCTTGTTAATCTAAAATGTGTCTTGTTCTTTCATAGATCTTCAATTAAAGATAAGTTACAGTATACTGTCATGTATTCCATGGAGAAAGATAATCTGGGTCATCCTGGGCTTTCACGTTATTATAATGCAGACAGGTCAAAGGTGAGGAGTGGTACTGTCTGACTATCATCTAGATTGGCTATCAAGATTCACACAGACATAATCTAGAAACACTGAGCAAGCTGTTCTGAATACCATGGTGATGTGTGTACAAGATACAGGACTGTAACGCATGAGACAAGAAAACTGAGCCATTGGTCAACTGCAAAACATACAGAATGCTGCAGCACGGGTACTGACCAAGACCAGACGTTACACCGGTTTTAAGGTCTCTGCACTGGCTGCCTGTGAGTTTTAGAATTAATTTTCAGATTCTTCGATTGGTTTTTAAATCAATCCACGATTGTGCACCCCAATACATGTCAGACATGCTTTTAAGTTATGTACCCAGTAGGTCCCTCAGGTCCTCTGGCACTATCCCAAGGCCTAGGACCAAGAGGCAGGGAGAGGCAGCCTTTAGTTATTATGCCCTGTGGAACTGTGGGATTTTTTAAAAGAGATCTTAAAACACACCTTTTAGCTTTGCTTCTCCTTAGGGTGCTTTTTAGTCTTATGTTTGTTGTGTAGTAAATATTTACTTTTTTTCAATGTTTCTATTTATTTTATCCTGTAAAGCACATTGTGTTGCATTCCATGTCTGAAATGTGCTGTATAAATAAAGCTTGATTTGATGAATAAACATCTTGTGAACACTTTCATAACTGGATAGATATTTCTACTTTCACCCTTTCATATCTTGAATAGGGACACCAGTGCCATCCTCAGTGTGCTAGTGTAGAGCTCTACTAGTGTGTCCATCATTAGAGCAATGGTCAATCTATTCACCAGCTGTGCCCGTTTAACTCACTTTTAAAATAGGTCATGCATTGTTAAATTAATCTTGTTCAGACCATTGACCCTTGCTGTTCATTATCTGGACTTGTTATTAACCCCCGTCTTTCCATTCCTCTCTTCAGCTGGGTCTTGTACGAGAAGCCCAACTTCAAAGGGGAGAAGATAGCTCTGGACGAGGGGGACATAGAGCTCACCTATCCCTTCGACCCCCCTGAGGAGGAGGAGGAACAACAATCACAGCGGAATGGAGAGAACGGACAGAATGGACAGAAGGTGGGAGGAGAAGAAGTGGTGGCGGCCAAGCCGGACAGGAGGTTCATCATAGGATCAGTACGAAGAGCAGTCAGGGTAAGAAGAAGTCACAGATGACCCTTATGAAGACCTCGAGTGGCGCAGCGGTCTAAGGCACTGCATCTCAGTGCTTGAGGCGTCACTACAGACCCCCTGGTTCGATTCCAGGCTGTATCACAACCGGCCGTGTTTGGGAGTCCCATAGGGCGGCGCACAATTGGCCCAGCTTCATCCAGGTTTGGCCGGTGTAGGCCGTCATTGTAAATAAGAATTTGTTCTTAACTAACTTGCCTAGTTAAATAAAGGTTATAAAAATAAAAATAAATGATTAGCCATAGAGCATTGTTTCTCAAAGTGTGTGATGCAACCAGGCATTTTTTAGTAACTACTAAAGCCTAGGTTGTGGTTAGAAACATGGCTTTGTGTATTTGGTGGATCAGAAAAATTCCAAAGGCTTTAGGTGGATACCACTAGGCAAAAGTTTGGCAAGAGTTATGTCAATCTGATTAGGTGTGGTTCAATTGAAGTGCTCATTTGTTGAAGTGCCTTTTTTTCTCTTTTTTTTTCAGGGGTTAGATCTGCTTTAAAATTGCAGATAGATTGTAACTTCTATCAATGTAATTGTCTGCATCACTTCCAATCCCACATATATATATTTTTGCAAATATATATACAGTACCAGTCAAAGGTTTGGACACACCTACTCATTCAAGGGTTTTTCTTTATTTTTACTATTTTCTACATTGTAGAATAATAGTGAAGACATCAAAACTATGAAATAACAGATATGGAATCATGTAGTAAACAAAAAAGTGTCCAAATATATTTTATACGGTTGAAGTCGGAAGTTTACATACACCTTAGCCAAATACATTAAACTCAGGTTTTCACAATTACTGACATTTAATCCTAGTAAAAATTCCCTGTCTTAGGTCAGTTAGGATCACCACCACATTTTCTATAGGATTGAGGTAAGGGCTTTTTGATGGCCACTCCAATACCTTGACTTTGTTGTCCTTAAGCCATTTTGTCACAACTTTGGAAGTATGGTTGGGGTCATTGTCCATTTGGAAGACCCATTTGCGACCAAGCTTTAACTTCCTGACTGATGTCTTGAGATGTTGCTTCAATATATCCACATAATTTTCCTTCCTCATGATGCCATCTATTTTGTGAAGTGCACCAGTACCTCCTGCAGCAAAGCACTTTATTCAGGGACACGTTATTCCATTGTTGTTAGTCACATGTCTGTGGAACTTGTTCAGTTTATGTCTCAGTTGTTGAATCTTGTTATGTTCATACAAATATTTACACATGTTAAGTTTGCTGAAAATAAATGCAGTTGAGTTTATATACGTATTATGGCACTCTTAAGGATTTCTGCCGTCCTCTCTGTTAGAGCCTGTGTCACAATTGCGCTGCTCTGTGAGACTATAGCACCCTCTAGTGTCAAAGTACCATACTTGTCATTTCTCTCTGCCGCAACAGGACTACAGTGTGCCAGAGATCAGTCTGTTCCCAGAGGAGAATGCAGAGGGGAAGAAGGTGATCTTCAGAGACACGTCAGATGACGCCAGGATATTCGGCTTCCCCATCAAAGCCAACTCCATCATCATCAACGCTGGACTGTGAGTAAATGTAGTCAGCTCTGCCAACTGCTTTTTAGTAGGCCACGTGGGGCATAAGGTTACATTTTATGAAAGTAAGATGATAAAATGTAGTATTTGTTCAAATAAATCGTCAAATTTAACCCCTGTAAGTCTAAGCGGTTGGGGGGGCATATGGAATTGTTTTAAGATGGTCATACTATGGACCATTTGGCAAAACTACTATAGCCCAGGGAAACACATTGAGTAACACATTCATAAATGGCAAAAAGACTAAAAGACAAAAATAATCAATCATAAGAAACAAGGTTTTGAAGTTTCTGTCCTATATCTAGGAGATATAAGAAAGCTCAGAAAATATTTGTAGTTTATTTACACATATTTAACCCCTTTTTTGTGTAGGCACAAAACTACCTTCATACTTCCAATAATTGTTTTAATCCGGTTACCTTCTGACGAGTCCTGTGACACTTGTGGGGGTCGTAGAGCAAAATCTTCCCTTTCCATAGTGGTCATAATAGTTTTGTAGGTCAAACCATTCGGATGCTACATACGTTTTCGTAAGAAGACCGATTTTCGGGATGTCTCATGGTCTGACAAACACCGCTCTAGCTCTGCCAACTTTCACCGCAGATATCTCTAGCTTAAACTGACAGATTCTGATGGGTATTTTTTTGTTATGTAACTTAGATTGACGCACCAGTGCATCAATCGACTCTAGGTGGTTAACATTGTATTGGGTGAAAATAAGTTAAGCTCAATATTTAAGTATATTGGGTATTTTATCAGTGTAATAACATGGTTTTGTGAGGTCTGTCTTCTGTAATGATATCTCTGTTCTGATTGGATTGACTCTTCTCTTCAGATGGCTGGTGTATGCTCAGCCTTTCTTCCAGGGCGTACCACGTGT
Organism: Coregonus clupeaformis; assembly: GCF_020615455.1. Classification (NCBI taxonomy): domain Eukaryota; kingdom Metazoa; phylum Chordata; class Actinopteri; order Salmoniformes; family Salmonidae; genus Coregonus; species Coregonus clupeaformis. The sequence continues at coordinate 23,745,461 of NC_059199.1, forward strand.
TCTGGAGGTCGGGGGGTTCCCCAACCCTGCAGCCTGGGGCGTGGAACAACCCTACGTGGGCTCAGTGCACCCTCTCAAAATCGTAAGATTATAATAGACAAATTGTAGAGAATGACCACAGCTAGAACAATGTACACCCCATGGAAATAGCTTTAGTATAATTAATGTATTGCATTTATAGTTGATGTTCACTAAATGAAATTTCCCAAATGTTTTTTTTGACAGGGTGAACCAAGAGTGGAGAAACCTGGTGAGCCCAAGGTAAGAATGAACAAACAAACGAACAAATGAATGATCAAACAAATGTCTTTATGAAGCTGATACCTCAGTGCAAAAGTTGTGCCTGCTGTTTTTCTTCCCAGCTGGTGCTCTATGACAAGCCCTACTTCACTGGGAAGAGCAGGGTAATCTACACCAACATGAGAGACTTCATGACCAGAATGGACAGACGGCAGACTGCCTTCATGTGCAGCGCTGGATCCATCAAAGTACAGGGAGGCTGGTGAGTAGACTGTGTGTGAGCGCGTGTGCATGCGTGTGTTACTTCATGTATCTCACCCTGTGTCTCCCTGTACTTCTAGCTGGGTGGGCTATGAGAAGGAGGGTTTCCGAGGCCACCAGTATCTGTTGGAGGAGGGAGAGTACCACGACTGGAGGGTGTGGGGGGGCTGCGATGCTGAGCTGCGCTCTGTCAGAGTCATACGAGCGGTGTGTGGGCCATACCATCACGTAACACCCCATCTCTATCAGGGCCTTGTATCATGTCCTAAATGGCATATACACTGAGTATACAACATATTAAGAATACCTGCTCTTTCCAGGTGAAAGCTATGATTCCTTATTGATGTCACTTGTTAATTCCATTTCAATCAGGGTAGATGAAGTTTGAGTGTGTCAAGAACTGCAACACAGCTGGGTTTTTCACACTGAACAGTTTCCCGTGTGTATCAAGAATGGTCCACCACCCAAAGGACATCCAGCCAACTTGACACAACTGTGGGAAGCATTGGAGTCAACATGGGCCAGCATCCCTGTGGGAACGTTTCGACACCTTGTAAAGTCCATGCCCTGACGAATTGAGGCTGTTCTGAGGGCAAAAGGGGGTGAAACTTAATATTAGGAAGGTGTTCCTAATGTTTGGTATATTCAGTGTGTATAATTTATACAGGTAACTGCCAAAATAAAGCAAACACCAACATACAGTGTCTTAATAGGGTGTTGGGCCACCACGAGCCAGAACAGCTTCAATGCACCTTGGCATAGATTCTACAAGTGTCTGGAACTCTATTGGAGGGATGCGACACCATTTTTCCACAAGGAATTCCATCATTTGGTGTTTTGTTGATGGAGGTGGAAAGCGCTGTCTCAGGCAGCGCTTCAGAATCACCCATAAGTGTTCATTTGGGTTGAGATCTGGTGACGGAGACAGCCGTGGCACAGGGGTTGTAGTAGCTTTCAGAAATCTGCATTTTCGTAACGCAGACCATCCAAAAATCTGTGTTTTAAACCATTTCACCTGCGTTTCATATTGAAAGTCAGTGTTTTTTGGCTTCAATAGAGTGATAAGGGGCGTGCAACACAAAATACATTAGTGCAACACATTCGGCAGAAAATCATCAGATGACAACAAAAGTGCAACACTATTTGGCTAGCAGCCACACATAAGTAAATTAACTCACAATGAAAATTCAAGGTCTTTTTCCAAAAACGATGCATGGCCATCTAATGTTTATCATAGAAAGAATGTAGCCAGCTACATTTCCTAATGTTTGTCGTTAATCTAGCATTTTAACTTGCTACCGGAGAAAAACTACACCAGAGGAAAGTACCGTAGAAAAGTAGGCTACACATCAGTCAGAGCGCTGTCTAGTGATCCAACGACGAGAGCAAATATATAGTGGAGAAGTGCAACTGAAGTACGGTATTAGACCTTTACATTCAGGATTTGGAGGGAACCCTGACTGAAGCCGAGCAGAATGTACAATAAGAAGCATTTTAGATCTGCGTTTACAAAACGCAGCAAGATATTTTTGCTGCATTTGATCTTTCCTTTTCTGCGTGAAAACGCAAATGCGACCCCTGTGGCATATGGTTTACATCATTTTTATGCTCATCAAACCATTCAACCATTGACCACTCGTGCGCTGTGGATGGGGGCATTGTCATCCTATGGAGGCATAGCCATGGTAGCCAAAATAATGGCCTGCCCAGCATTTTTATACATGACCCTAAGCATGATGGGATGTTAGCTGCTTTATTAACTCCGGAACCACACCTGGGTGGAAGCACCTGCTTTCAATATACTTTGTATCCCTCATTTACTGAAGTGTTTCCGTTATTTTGGCAGTTACCTTTATTACATGCAGATGGCACAGGGACGTAATTCACTCAAAAACAAATGTAGTTCCATTGAACTAGTCAGTGTGAAATACCTTTGTCCCTTTCCTGCTGGTTAAGTTTAGGATGTAGCTGATCCTAGATCTGTGCCTAAAGACAACTCCTACCTGGAACCACAGTATGTGACCTCTAATCCCTGACCCCTCTGTCCCCTGTAGGACCTGACAGAGCCCATGTTGGTAATGTATGCGCAGCCTGACGAGGAGGAGGTGGAGCAGGAGAACACCTTTGAGGTGACCGAGGCCATTCCTGACGTGGAGCTGTTTGGCTACCGTACCACCACGTGCTCCATCCACGTCCTCAGTGGAGCGTAAGTACAAATGCTTGTGACTAGCAGCATTATAGTCTAACATGGTGTAATCTAGTGTTTTATAGTAATGACTGATATCATTTTTTTGTGTCAGAGGTATTTGTTATTGGTATTTTATTAGGATCCCCATTAGCTGTTGCAAAAGCAGCAGCTACTTTTCCACATTAATAGACAAGAACAGCTCAAGGACAGAACTTATTCAAATAATAAGAATATAATCATAACTAGAGCCAATATACAGTAGATATGGCTCTGATAATAACTTGATACTGGCTGATACGTTGATAAGAATATGATCATATGGCCTCCCGAGTGGCGCAGCGGTCTAAGGCACTGCATCGCGGTGCTTGAGGCGTCACTACAGACCCGGGTTTGATCCCGGGCTGTATCACAACCGTCTGGGATCGGGAGTCCCATAGGGCGGCGCACAAATGGCCCAACGTCGTACGGGTTAGGGGAGGGTTTGGCCGGGGGGCTTTACTTGGCTCCTTGTGGCGGGCCGGGTGGCTGCAGGCTGACCTTGGTCGTCAGTTGAACAGTGTTTCCTCTGACACATTGGTGCGGCTGGCTTCCGGGTTAAGCGGGCGGGTGTTAAGAAGCGCAGTTAGACGGGCCATGTTTCGGAGGACGCATGACTCGACCTTCACCTCCCGAGCCCGTTGGGGAGTTGCAGCGATGAGACAAGATCGAAATTGGGGAGAAAAGGGGGGGTAATAAAAATAACGTAAGTTCCCTCCAACAGTGAATGAAGGATGTTACAGAGTATTAGTGGAGGTTTGACGCAAAGTGATCACTGTTTCCTCCAGATGGATAGCCTACTCTCACGTGGACTTCTCTGGTGACCAGTATATCCTGGAGAAAGGTTTCTACAGTAACTCTGCTGACTGGGGCTCTTCAGACAACCACATCTGCTCTGTCCAGCCCATCTTACAGGTGAGTAGGCGTCTAGAGACTCTTTTCTATGGAGTTGACAGTGGAGAGACGGAAACAGACCGGCAAATGAACTGCAAGGAGAATACACACACTGTTTAGAAGCGTTTGCAGCCTGAGGAAAAATGGAAAGGATTGCTGATGTTTGACATTGTGATGTTTACTCAGTGCACCCGGTTCACTTGTCTGTTTCAGGCTCCAAGTGAAAACCAGGGCAGCGTCAGAAGTGTGGTGAGACATCTTGTAGAATCGTATATCCTTCTGCAGTCATGCTATTTCTTTTCACAATTCACTTGTACTATGTCTACAGTAAATGTGACAGATTTTTAACTCTCTTTCTTCCTTCGCTGTCCTTGTCTGTCTCAGGTGATGCTGTACACAGAGCCATATTTCCAGGGTGAATGCCATGTGTGTGACAAGAACCAGGAGTCCCTCTCTGATAAACTCATCGCCAAGTCCTGCAGAGTGGTGGGAGGAAGGTGGGACAGAACCAACACACACACAAACATGCATGCAGACACACACACACACACACACCAAGTGTAGGAAGAATTTAGAATTAGGAAAGATGGAAGGATACACAGGCTTAGTGGAGCTGTAGAGGGATGGTATGGAGTAATGGAGGACCTAGAGATGAGCCAGCATATAATTATTACAATTAAAGGGGAGCTCACTGTACTGATGAGTGTGTGGAGTTAGTAAAGGAGGTTTAAATGGGTTTTGTGTGTTCCTCTGTGTTTCAGTTGGGTGGTGTACGAGGGCCGTGAGTTTCAGGGAACCTGTACATCCTGTCAGAAGGAGACTACCCCAACTTCACCAGCATGGGCTGTCCTCCGAACTGTGTCATACTTTCACTGAAGACTGTCCCACTGGTAAGAACAATCCTCATATACTGGTCACACTCATATAGACTGGCTTATTCACCTTCCTCTCTCACCATCAAATTTTACTTAACTTTTTCTGTCTGTCTGTCTCTCACTCTATAGCTTTCTCCGTTTTATTTTCAATCACTTAATGAATCAATTTGTTGTTCATCATAGTATTTAGGTATATTTAGCTTAATGCCCCCAGCCCTCTCTCTTCCCCATACCATTACTCCTCCCAACCCCATACCCTGACCCACTGTAACACTGCTGCAGCCTATCCAACCTAATGTGTGTGTGTGCTTATATAGGAGGGGTTGGGAAAAAAGCAGAAGACAAATTTCCATCCCATATGGACTAATAAAGTATATCTTAATCTTAAACTTAATCTTAACACAGTCTCCCCCTGTTTCCCCAGGTATTCTCAGTGCCCTCCGTCTCACTGTTTGGTCTGGAGTGTTTGGAGGGCAGGGAGATCACAGTGGACACAGAGGTGGTCAATATGCTGGAGGAGGGGCTACAACAACCATCTACTCTCTGTCAGAGTCAACCGAGGCTGGTGAGTGTGTGAGTGTGTTATTCTGAGAGTTGACATTATGTGCTCTTGTGTTTTTGACCTGACGAAGATCCTTTTCAGATCGAAACATTGTCAGTAAAGCGGTGAATTAGGAGCTTTAACAGTGTTCAGGCATTGTTGTTCTTTACTAGTATTCTTTATTACCCCAGCACCTATGTTTTTAAGGATGTGTGTATGAACACAAACTTTCCTCTTGTGTCACTCTCTCACCCTATGCCTCACTTGCTCTCTCTGCAGCTGGGTGATGTGTGAGCACAGTAACTACAGGGGACGGCAGTTCCTATTAGAACCCATTGAAATCACCAACTGGCCCAAATTCAGTCAGATTTTCACCATTGGCTCAATGTACCCAGTACGACAGGTTAGAATACCTTTGACTTCATTCACGTTGTTTAGGTTGGTGTATAATACAGTACTTCTACCCAATTCATATTTACTCTTTTTATTACTCATATTTATTTTATTTTGAATGATTTACATGTGCCTGTTTCCATTTCCTGCAGAGGCGGCACTTCTTCCGCATCAAGAGCAAGGAGCGAGGTCACTTCCTGTCCATCCAGGGCGGCGTAGAGGAAATTAAGTCGGGACGCGTGGTTGTGACCGAGCAGGTGGAGGGCATGAGCGACATCTGGTTCTACCAGGAGGGCCTCATCAAGAACAAGGTATTACTCACTAGGAATAAAGTTCCTCAACTTTTCCATTTCAATTATCTTTATTCATATGATCAGTTTCTTTCACCTTACTGAGGAACCCCTGGGACTCCCCCTCGGACCCCCTGGGTTCCCATGAGTTTCCCAACCCTGGTCAAAGATTAACATATACATACATTGACAGGCCTAAAATTCTGGGAATCTGTTTTTTTTCCCCATAGAAGTAAATATAGAGCATTTTTATATCTTCAGATGTTATTTCTCCTATTTATTTTACACTATATCATGTTTTGCATTTACCACATCTCCTATCCACATCTCCTAGATGTTTTGCTATTTGAGCACGCCAGATTTCTCAATTTCTTATGTCTCTTGCTCTCGTTCTCTGTCTCTCATTCTCTAGTTGGCTCCTGCTATGAGCCTGCAGGTGATGGGGAACGTGGAGGCGGGGGGCTAAGGTGGTGCTGTGGTCAGAGACCCGGCAGCCTGTCCAGACCTGGTCAGCCCAGATGAGAGGCACCATCTGCAGCCTCACCTTCCCTGGCATGGTATTGGACATCAAGGGTGAGACACTACTCTCATTTTAGGAGTGAAATTATAGGAACTATATATACGATTTGTACTTTCATGCAATACTATGCACACTCAGCACCCCCCCAAATGTTTCATATGAGGCAACAATACAGAATGTCACCTTTTATTTGAGGGTATTTTCAACATGCAATAAATGTATGATATAATTGTATCTCTCAGGTGGCAAGCAGTACGACAGAGACCATGTGGTGATTTTACCAGAGAGTGAGGAGAGGCCTTGCCAACAGTGGGAGCTGGAGCTGCTGTAACCTTCCAATAACCTTCCCTCAACCCACACCCTTCACCCGCTCCTCCAATACAATACATTACAATATCCCCAACCCCTCAGAACTCCTGCTTTTGAGCCTGTGGACATGGCCTTTAGGAATCACCACAGACTTAACCTTGTGTAATCATCGTCAGGCACTCTCAAGAGGATCTGAGAACATCTTCATTGCAGTTAAAGGGTTTTTTCTTTAATACCGTGAAGATTCATATGAGGATTTACTTTTTTGCCTGAATGTGAGGACAGCAGCATACGTACGACTCAACAATAAACAACCAGTGCCTTTAGATGTGGTCAACTGGAGAGGATGGGAAGGGTAGTGCTTATTTTCCCCTCCCCTTAAAATTGGGTTATTCTATTTACAGACATTCTCCCCTCTCAGATTCTTCCTTGACTTGGATGGTATGCCCCGGCTTAGCACACACAGTAGTGGACGGAACCATTCACTTGAACCCACCATTGATTATTGGGGAGGTCAAGTTAGATCTACTATATGGTGCATCATCTGTGGCTACAAGCAGTATATTTAAGATGTATTCATGAAGGAAGCCAAATCTATGCACATTATTTTCTGAATTGGCTTATTTTTGTATTTTATTTGTATTTTGTTTGACTATGTAATTTACTACGTTTTGGGAAAACATTGGATGGGGAGTGTATTCTTTATGCAGTATAATACATACACAATACATATAATAATGTATGATGCAGTGCAATGACCCTGTGGGCTTTTATGCATTTCCTGTCTAATGCTACTGTGTGTTTTTCAAGGTGGGGTTTCTATTTCACTATGGTATTACTACGGTATTTTCATAGATATTAATCATACATTGCCAATCACTGTCAACATACAGGTTACTTTCTTATTTTTATATATAACACCAAATACCTTGCACCTCCATGCATTATTATTTGATACCAAAAATAGAATGTGAAAAGAAATATGAGTGGTTTTAAAATATATAAATATTAAATAAAACTATCAAAAATGAAACTGTTATCAATTGTTGTTCAAATGTCTTGTTAATCTAAAATGTGTCTTGTTCTTTCATAGATCTTCAATTAAAGATAAGTTACAGTATACTGTCATGTATTCCATGGAGAAAGATAATCTGGGTCATCCTGGGCTTTCACGTTATTATAATGCAGACAGGTCAAAGGTGAGGAGTGGTACTGTCTGACTATCATCTAGATTGGCTATCAAGATTCACACAGACATAATCTAGAAACACTGAGCAAGCTGTTCTGAATACCATGGTGATGTGTGTACAAGATACAGGACTGTAACGCATGAGACAAGAAAACTGAGCCATTGGTCAACTGCAAAACATACAGAATGCTGCAGCACGGGTACTGACCAAGACCAGACGTTACACCGGTTTTAAGGTCTCTGCACTGGCTGCCTGTGAGTTTTAGAATTAATTTTCAGATTCTTCGATTGGTTTTTAAATCAATCCACGATTGTGCACCCCAATACATGTCAGACATGCTTTTAAGTTATGTACCCAGTAGGTCCCTCAGGTCCTCTGGCACTATCCCAAGGCCTAGGACCAAGAGGCAGGGAGAGGCAGCCTTTAGTTATTATGCCCTGTGGAACTGTGGGATTTTTAAAAGAGATCTTAAAACACACCTTTTAGCTTTGCTTCTCCTTAGGGTGCTTTTTAGTCTTATGTTTGTTGTGTAGTAAATATTTACTTTTTTTCAATGTTTCTATTTATTTTATCCTGTAAAGCACATTGTGTTGCATTCCATGTCTGAAATGTGCTGTATAAATAAAGCTTGATTTGATGAATAAACATCTTGTGAACACTTTCATAACTGGATAGATATTTCTACTTTCACCCTTTCATATCTTGAATAGGGACACCAGTGCCATCCTCAGTGTGCTAGTGTAGAGCTCTACTAGTGTGTCCATCATTAGAGCAATGGTCAATCTATTCACCAGCTGTGCCTGTTTAACTCACTTTTAAAATAGGTCATGCATTGTTAAATTAATCTTGTTCAGACCATTGACCCTTGCTGTTCATTATCTGGACTTGTTATTAACCCCCCGTCTTTCCATTCCTCTCTTCAGCTGGGTCTTGTACGAGAAGCCCAACTTCAAAGGGGAGAAGATAGCTCTGGACGAGGGGGACATAGAGCTCACCTATCCCTTCGACCCCCCTGAGGAGGAGGAGGAACAACAATCACAGCGGAATGGAGAGAACGGACAGAATGGACAGAAGGTGGGAGGAGAAGAAGTGGTGGCGGCCAAGCCGGACAGGAGGTTCATCATAGGATCAGTACGAAGAGCAGTCAGGGTAAGAAGAAGTCACAGATGACCCTTATGAAGACCTCGAGTGGCGCAGCGGTCTAAGGCACTGCATCTCAGTGCTTGAGGCGTCACTACAGACCCCCTGGTTCGATTCCAGGCTGTATCACAACCGGCCGTGTTTGGGAGTCCCATAGGGCGGCGCACAATTGGCCCAGCTTCATCCAGGTTTGGCCGGTGTAGGCCGTCATTGTAAATAAGAATTTGTTCTTAACTAACTTGCCTAGTTAAATAAAGGTTATAAAAATAAAAATAAATGATTAGCCATAGAGCATTGTTTCTCAAAGTGTGTGATGCAACCAGGCATTTTTAGTAACTACTAAAGCCTAGGTTGTGGTTAGAAACATGGCTTTGTGTATTTGGTGGATCAGAAAAATTCCAAAGGCTTTAGGTGGATACCACTAGGCAAAAGTTTGGCAAGAGTTATGTCAATCTGATTAGGTGTGGTTCAATTGAAGTGCTCATTTGTTGAAGTGCCTTTTTTTCTCTTTTTTTTTCAGGGGTTAGATCTGCTTTAAAATTGCAGATAGATTGTAACTTCTATCAATGTAATTGTCTGCATCACTTCCAATCCCACATATATATATTTTTGCAAATATATATACAGTACCAGTCAAAGGTTTGGACACACCTACTCATTCAAGGGTTTTTCTTTATTTTTACTATTTTCTACATTGTAGAATAATAGTGAAGACATCAAAACTATGAAATAACAGATATGGAATCATGTAGTAAACAAAAAAGTGTCCAAATATATTTTATACGGTTGAAGTCGGAAGTTTACATACACCTTAGCCAAATACATTAAACTCAGGTTTTCACAATTACTGACATTTAATCCTAGTAAAAATTCCCTGTCTTAGGTCAGTTAGGATCACCACCACATTTTCTATAGGATTGAGGTAAGGGCTTTTTGATGGCCACTCCAATACCTTGACTTTGTTGTCCTTAAGCCATTTTGTCACAACTTTGGAAGTATGGTTGGGGTCATTGTCCATTTGGAAGACCCATTTGCGACCAAGCTTTAACTTCCTGACTGATGTCTTGAGATGTTGCTTCAATATATCCACATAATTTTCCTTCCTCATGATGCCATCTATTTTGTGAAGTGCACCAGTACCTCCTGCAGCAAAGCACTTTATTCAGGGACACGTTATTCCATTGTTGTTAGTCACATGTCTGTGGAACTTGTTCAGTTTATGTCTCAGTTGTTGAATCTTGTTATGTTCATACAAATATTTACACATGTTAAGTTTGCTGAAAATAAATGCAGTTGAGTTTATATACGTATTATGGCACTCTTAAGGATTTCTGCCGTCCTCTCTGTTAGAGCCTGTGTCACAATTGCGCTGCTCTGTGAGACTATAGCACCCTCTAGTGTCAAAGTACCATACTTGTCATTTCTCTCTGCCGCAACAGGACTACAGTGTGCCAGAGATCAGTCTGTTCCCAGAGGAGAATGCAGAGGGGAAGAAGGTGATCTTCAGAGACACGTCAGATGACGCCAGGATATTCGGCTTCCCCATCAAAGCCAACTCCATCATCATCAACGCTGGACTGTGAGTAAATGTAGTCAGCTCTGCCAACTGCTTTTTAGTAGGCCACGTGGGGCATAAGGTTACATTTTATGAAAGTAAGATGATAAAATGTAGTATTTGTTCAAATAAATCGTCAAATTTAACCCCTGTAAGTCTAAGCGGTTGGGGGCATATGGAATTGTTTTAAGATGGTCATACTATGGACCATTTGGCAAAACTACTATAGCCCAGGGAAACACATTGAGTAACACATTCATAAATGGCAAAAAAGACTAAAAGACAAAAATAATCAATCATAAGAAACAAGGTTTTGAAGTTTCTGTCCTATATCTAGGAGATATAAGAAAGCTCAGAAAATATTTGTAGTTTATTTACACATATTTAACCCCTTTTTTTGTGTAGGCACAAAACTACCTTCATACTTCCAATAATTGTTTTAATCCGGTTACCTTCTGACGAGTCCTGTGACACTTGTGGGGGTCGTAGAGCAAAATCTTCCCTTTCCATAGTGGTCATAATAGTTTTGTAGGTCAAACCATTCGGATGCTACATACGTTTTCGTAAGAAGACCGATTTTCGGGATGTCTCATGGTCTGACAAACACCGCTCTAGCTCTGCCAACTTTCACCGCAGATATCTCTAGCTTAAACTGACAGATTCTGATGGGTATTTTTTTGTTATGTAACTTAGATTGACGCACCAGTGCATCAATCGACTCTAGGTGGTTAACATTGTATTGGGTGAAAATAAGTTAAGCTCAATATTTAAGTATATTGGGTATTTTATCAGTGTAATAACATGGTTTTGTGAGGTCTGTCTTCTGTAATGATATCTCTGTTCTGATTGGATTGACTCTTCTCTTCAGATGGCTGGTGTATGCTCAGCCTTTCTTCCAGGGCGTACCACGTGTTCTGGAGGTCGGGGGGTTCCCCAACCCTGCAGCCTGGGGCGTGGAACAACCCTACGTGGGCTCAGTGCACCCTCTCAAAATCGTAAGATTATAATAGACAAATTGTAGAGAATGACCACAGCTAGAACAATGTACACCCCATGGAAATAGCTTTAGTATAATTAATGTATTGCATTTATAGTTGATGTTCACTAAATGAAATTTCCCAAATGTTTTTTTGACAGGGTGAACCAAGAGTGGAGAAACCTGGTGAGCCCAAGGTAAGAATGAACAAACAAACGAACAAATGAATGATCAAACAAATGTCTTTATGAAGCTGATACCTCAGTGCAAAAGTTGTGCCTGCTGTTTTTCTTCCCAGCTGGTGCTCTATGACAAGCCCTACTTCACTGGGAAGAGCAGGGTAATCTACACCAACATGAGAGACTTCATGACCAGAATGGACAGACGGCAGACTGCCTTCATGTGCAGCGCTGGATCCATCAAAGTACAGGGAGGCTGGTGAGTAGACTGTGTGTGAGCGCGTGTGCATGCGTGTGTTACTTCATGTATCTCACCCTGTGTCTCCCTGTACTTCTAGCTGGGTGGGCTATGAGAAGGAGGGTTTCCGAGGCCACCAGTATCTGTTGGAGGAGGGAGAGTACCACGACTGGAGGGTGTGGGGGGCTGCGATGCTGAGCTGCGCTCTGTCAGAGTCATACGAGCGGTGTGTGGGCCATACCATCACGTAACACCCCATCTCTATCAGGGCCTTGTATCATGTCCTAAATGGCATATACACTGAGTATACAACATATTAAGAATACCTGCTCTTTCCAGGTGAAAGCTATGATTCCTTATTGATGTCACTTGTTAATTCCATTTCAATCAGGGTAGATGAAGTTTGAGTGTGTCAAGAACTGCAACACAGCTGGGTTTTTCACACTGAACAGTTTCCCGTGTGTATCAAGAATGGTCCACCACCCAAAGGACATCCAGCCAACTTGACACAACTGTGGGAAGCATTGGAGTCAACATGGGCCAGCATCCCTGTGGAACGCTTTCGACACCTTGTAAAGTCCATGCCCTGACGAATTGAGGCTGTTCTGAGGGCAAAAGGGGGTGAAACTTAATATTAGGAAGGTGTTCCTAATGTTTGGTATATTCAGTGTGTATAATTTATACAGGTAACTGCCAAAATAAAGCAAACACCAACATACAGTGTCTTAATAGGGTGTTGGGCCACCACGAGCCAGAACAGCTTCAATGCACCTTGGCATAGATTCTACAAGTGTCTGGAACTCTATTGGAGGGATGCGACACCATTTTTCCACAAGGAATTCCATCATTTGGTGTTTTGTTGATGGAGGTGGAAAGCGCTGTCTCAGGCAGCGCTTCAGAATCACCCATAAGTGTTCATTTGGGTTGAGATCTGGTGACGGAGACAGCCGTGGCACAGGGGTTGTAGTAGCTTTCAGAAATCTGCATTTTCGTAACGCAGACCATCCAAAAATCTGTGTTTTAAACCATTTCACCTGCGTTTCATATTGAAAGTCAGTGTTTTTGGCTTCAATAGAGTGATAAGGGGCGTGCAACACAAAATACATTAGTGCAACACATTCGGCAGAAAATCATCAGATGACAACAAAAGTGCAACACTATTTGGCTAGCAGCCACACATAAGTAAATTAACTCACAATGAAAATTCAAGGTCTTTTTTCCAAAAACGATGCATGGCCATCTAATGTTTATCATAGAAAGAATGTAGCCAGCTACATTTCCTAATGTTTGTCGTTAATCTAGCATTTTAACTTGCTACCGGAGAAAAACTACACCAGAGGAAAGTACCGTAGAAAAGTAGGCTACACATCAGTCAGAGCGCTGTCTAGTGATCCAACGACGAGAGCAAATATATAGTGGAGAAGTGCAACTGAAGTACGGTATTAGACCTTTTACATTCAGGATTTGGAGGGAACCCTGACTGAAGCCGAGCAGAATGTACAATAAGAAGCATTTTAGATCTGCGTTTACAAAACGCAGCAAGATATTTTGCTGCATTTGATCTTTCCTTTTCTGCGTGAAAAACGCAAATGCGACCCCCTGTGGCATATGGTTTACATCATTTTTATGCTCATCAAACCATTCAACCATTGACCACTCGTGCGCTGTGGATGGGGGCATTGTCATCCTATGGAGGCATAGCCATGGTAGCCAAAATAATGGCCTGCCCAGCATTTTTATACATGACCCTAAGCATGATGGGATGTTAGCTGCTTTATTAACTCCGGAACCACACCTGGGTGGAAGCACCTGCTTTCAATATACTTTGTATCCCTCATTTACTGAAGTGTTTCCGTTATTTTGGCAGTTACCTTTATTACATGCAGATGGCACAGGGACGTAATTCACTCAAAAACAAATGTAGTTCCATTGAACTAGTCAGTGTGAAATACCTTTGTCCCTTTCCTGCTGGTTAAGTTTAGGATGTAGCTGATCCTAGATCTGTGCCTAAAGACAACTCCTACCTGGAACCACAGTATGTGACCTCTAATCCCTGACCCCTCTGTCCCCTGTAGGACCTGACAGAGCCCATGTTGGTAATGTATGCGCAGCCTGACGAGGAGGAGGTGGAGCAGGAGAACACCTTTGAGGTGACCGAGGCCATTCCTGACGTGGAGCTGTTTGGCTACCGTACCACCACGTGCTCCATCCACGTCCTCAGTGGAGCGTAAGTACAAATGCTTGTGACTAGCAGCATTATAGTCTAACATGGTGTAATCTAGTGTTTTATAGTAATGACTGATATCATTTTTTTGTGTCAGAGGTATTTGTTATTGGTATTTTATTAGGATCCCCATTAGCTGTTGCAAAAGCAGCAGCTACTTTTCCACATTAATAGACAAGAACAGCTCAAGGACAGAACTTATTCAAATAATAAGAATATAATCATAACTAGAGCCAATATACAGTAGATATGGCTCTGATAATAACTTGATACTGGCTGATACGTTGATAAGAATATGATCATATGGCCTCCCGAGTGGCGCAGCGGTCTAAGGCACTGCATCGCGGTGCTTGAGGCGTCACTACAGACCCGGGTTTGATCCCGGGCTGTATCACAACCGTCTGGGATCGGGAGTCCCATAGGGCGGCGCACAAATGGCCCAACGTCGTACGGGTTAGGGGAGGGTTTGGCCGGGGGGCTTTACTTGGCTCCTTGTGGCGGGCCGGGTGGCTGCAGGCTGACCTTGGTCGTCAGTTGAACAGTGTTTCCTCTGACACATTGGTGCGGCTGGCTTCCGGGTTAAGCGGGCGGGTGTTAAGAAGCGCAGTTAGACGGGCCATGTTTCGGAGGACGCATGACTCGACCTTCACCTCCCGAGCCCGTTGGGGAGTTGCAGCGATGAGACAAGATCGAAATTGGGGAGAAAAGGGGGGTAATAAAAAATAACGTAAGTTCCCTCCAACAGTGAATGAAGGATGTTACAGAGTATTAGTGGAGGTTTGACGCAAAGTGATCACTGTTTCCTCCAGATGGATAGCCTACTCTCACGTGGACTTCTCTGGTGACCAGTATATCCTGGAGAAAGGTTTCTACAGTAACTCTGCTGACTGGGGCTCTTCAGACAACCACATCTGCTCTGTCCAGCCCATCTTACAGGTGAGTAGGCGTCTAGAGACTCTTTTCTATGGAGTTGACAGTGGAGAGACGGAAACAGACCGGCAAATGAACTGCAAGGAGAATACACACACTGTTTAGAAGCGTTTGCAGCCTGAGGAAAAATGGAAAGGATTGCTGATGTTTGACATTGTGATGTTTACTCAGTGCACCCGGTTCACTTGTCTGTTTCAGGCTCCAAGTGAAAACCAGGGCAGCGTCAGAAGTGTGGTGAGACATCTTGTAGAATCGTATATCCTTCTGCAGTCATGCTATTTCTTTTCACAATTCACTTGTACTATGTCTACAGTAAATGTGACAGATTTTTAACTCTCTTTCTTCCTTCGCTGTCCTTGTCTGTCTCAGGTGATGCTGTACACAGAGCCATATTTCCAGGGTGAATGCCATGTGTGTGACAAGAACCAGGAGTCCCTCTCTGATAAACTCATCGCCAAGTCCTGCAGAGTGGTGGGAGGAAGGTGGGACAGAACCAACACACACACAAACATGCATGCAGACACACACACACACACACACACCAAGTGTAGGAAGAATTTAGAATTAGGAAAGATGGAAGGATACACAGGCTTAGTGGAGCTGTAGAGGGATGGTATGGAGTAATGGAGGACCTAGAGATGAGCCAGCATATAATTATTACAATTAAAGGGGGAGCTCACTGTACTGATGAGTGTGTGGAGTTAGTAAAGGAGGTTTAAATGGGTTTTGTGTGTTCCTCTGTGTTTCAGTTGGGTGGTGTACGAGGGCCGTGAGTTTTCAGGGAACCTGTACATCCTGTCAGAAGGAGACTACCCCAACTTCACCAGCATGGGCTGTCCTCCGAACTGTGTCATACTTTCACTGAAGACTGTCCCACTGGTAAGAACAATCCTCATATACTGGTCACACTCATATAGACTGGCTTATTCACCTTCCTCTCTCACCATCAAATTTTACTTAACTTTTTCTGTCTGTCTGTCTCTCACTCTATAGCTTTCTCCGTTTTATTTTCAATCACTTAATGAATCAATTTGTTGTTCATCATAGTATTTAGGTATATTTAGCTTAATGCCCCCAGCCCTCTCTCTTCCCCATACCATTACTCCTCCCAACCCCCATACCCTGACCCACTGTAACACTGCTGCAGCCTATCCAACCTAATGTGTGTGTGTGCTTATATAGGAGGGGTTGGGAAAAAAGCAGAAGACAAATTTCCATCCCATATGGACTAATAAAGTATATCTTAATCTTAAACTTAATCTTAACACAGTCTCCCCCTGTTTCCCCAGGTATTCTCAGTGCCCTCCGTCTCACTGTTTGGTCTGGAGTGTTTGGAGGGCAGGGAGATCACAGTGGACACAGAGGTGGTCAATATGCTGGAGGAGGGCTACAACAACCATCTACTCTCTGTCAGAGTCAACCGAGGCTGGTGAGTGTGTGAGTGTGTTATTCTGAGAGTTGACATTATGTGCTCTTGTGTTTTTGACCTGACGAAGATCCTTTTCAGATCGAAACATTGTCAGTAAAGCGGTGAATTAGGAGCTTTAACAGTGTTCAGGCATTGTTGTTCTTTACTAGTATTCTTTATTACCCCCAGCACCTATGTTTTTAAGGATGTGTGTATGAACACAAACTTTCCTCTTGTGTCACTCTCTCACCCTATGCCTCACTTGCTCTCTCTGCAGCTGGGTGATGTGTGAGCACAGTAACTACAGGGGACGGCAGTTCCTATTAGAACCCATTGAAATCACCAACTGGCCCAAATTCAGTCAGATTTTCACCATTGGCTCAATGTACCCAGTACGACAGGTTAGAATACCTTTGACTTCATTCACGTTGTTTGGGTTGGTGTATAATACAGTACTTCTACCCAATTCATATTTACTCTTTTTATTACTCATATTTATTTTATTTTGAATGATTTACATGTGCCTGTTTCCATTTCCTGCAGAGGCGGCACTTCTTCCGCATCAAGAGCAAGGAGCGAGGTCACTTCCTGTCCATCCAGGGCGGCGTAGAGGAAATTAAGTCGGGACGCGTGGTTGTGACCGAGCAGGTGGAGGGCATGAGCGACATCTGGTTCTACCAGGAGGGCCTCATCAAGAACAAGGTATTACTCACTAGGAATAAAGTTCCTCAACTTTTCCATTTCAATTATCTTTATTCATATGATCAGTTTCTTTCACCTTACTGAGGAACCCCTGGGACTCCCCCTCGGACCCCCTGGGTTCCCATGAGTTTCCCAACCCTGGTCAAAGATTAACATATACATACATTGACAGGCCTAAAATTCTGGGAATCTGTTTTTTTTCCCCATAGAAGTAAATATAGAGCATTTTTATATCTTCAGATGTTATTTCTCCTATTTATTTTACACTATATCATGTTTTGCATTTACCACATCTCCTATCCACATCTCCTAGATGTTTTGCTATTTGAGCACGCCAGATTTCTCAATTTCTTATGTCTCTTGCTCTCGTTCTCTGTCTCTCATTCTCTAGTTGGCTCCTGCTATGAGCCTGCAGGTGATGGGGAACGTGGAGGCGGGGGCTAAGGTGGTGCTGTGGTCAGAGACCCGGCAGCCTGTCCAGACCTGGTCAGCCCAGATGAGAGGCACCATCTGCAGCCTCACCTTCCCTGGCATGGTATTGGACATCAAGGGTGAGACACTACTCTCATTTTAGGAGTGAAATTATAGGAACTATATATACGATTTGTACTTTCATGCAATACTATGCACACTCAGCACCCCCCCAAATGTTTCATATGAGGCAACAATACAGAATGTCACCTTTTATTTGAGGGTATTTTCAACATGCAATAAATGTATGATATAATTGTATCTCTCAGGTGGCAAGCAGTACGACAGAGACCATGTGGTGATTTTACCAGAGAGTGAGGAGAGGCCTTGCCAACAGTGGGAGCTGGAGCTGCTGTAACCTTCCAATAACCTTCCCTCAACCCACACCCTTCACCCGCTCCTCCAATACAATACATTACAATATCCCCAACCCCTCAGAACTCCTGCTTTTGAGCCTGTGGACATGGCCTTTAGGAATCACCACAGACTTAACCTTGTGTAATCATCGTCAGGCACTCTCAAGAGGATCTGAGAACATCTTCATTGCAGTTAAAGGGTTTTTCTTTAATACCGTGAAGATTCATATGAGGATTTACTTTTTGCCTGAATGTGAGGACAGCAGCATACGTACGACTCAACAATAAACAACCAGTGCCTTTAGATGTGGTCAACTGGAGAGGATGGGAAGGGTAGTGCTTATTTTCCCCTCCCTTAAAATTGGGTTATTCTATTTACAGACATTCTCCCCTCTCAGATTCTTCCTTGACTTGGATGGTATGCCCCGGCTTAGCACACACAGTAGTGGACGGAACCATTCACTTGAACCCACCATTGATTATTGGGGAGGTCAAGTTAGATCTACTATATGGTGCATCATCTGTGGCTACAAGCAGTATATTTAAGATGTATTCATGAAGGAAGCCAAATCTATGCACATTATTTTCTGAATTGGCTTATTTTTGTATTTTATTTGTATTTTGTTTGACTATGTAATTTACTACGTTTTGGGAAAACATTGGATGGGGAGTGTATTCTTTATGCAGTATAATACATACACAATACATATAATAATGTATGATGCAGTGCAATGACCCTGTGGGCTTTTATGCATTTCCTGTCTAATGCTACTGTGTGTTTTTCAAGGTGGGGTTTCTATTTCACTATGGTATTACTACGGTATTTTCATAGATATTAATCATACATTGCCAATCACTGTCAACATACAGGTTACTTTCTTATTTTTATATATAACACCAAATACCTTGCACCTCCATGCATTATTATTTGATACCAAAAATAGAATGTGAAAAGAAATATGAGTGGTTTTAAAATATATAAATATTAAATAAAACTATCAAAAATGAAACTGTTATCAATTGTTGTTCAAATGTCTTGTTAATCTAAAATGTGTCTTGTTCTTTCATAGATCTTCAATTAAAGATAAGTTACAGTATACTGTCATGTATTCCATGGAGAAAGATAATCTGGGTCATCCTGGGCTTTCACGTTATTATAATGCAGACAGGTCAAAGGTGAGGAGTGGTACTGTCTGACTATCATCTAGATTGGCTATCAAGATTCACACAGACATAATCTAGAAACACTGAGCAAGCTGTTCTGAATACCATGGTGATGTGTGTACAAGATACAGGACTGTAACGCATGAGACAAGAAAACTGATAGTGTAATATGTGGCCTACTATGTACAGAACATACTATGCATAAGTACATACTAGTAGCTCAAGGTTAAATAAATAGGTTTTATTAGTGGTCTAATACTTTACAAAAGGCACATACTGTAGCTCAAGTCTGCATTTACACATGCAATACAATGAACTAAATGACAATAGAGGTAAGACGTAATGATACTGGATACATTTTAAATGGTGACTTCTACATCCAACCAGCTAAAGTGGAACAAAATCGTACATTATATCCATCCAACTGATACACGCTCCATAACTTCCCATTGTTGATAGTGGCCGCACACAGTAAAACCCACATCTCTCATATTTATTTCTGTACTCCAGGCACAGAGTACAGACAATATGCAAGGCACTAGGCGGACACAGTAAGGAAGAGAGTGGACCTTTTCAATTTTCTCACCAAACCAGCTAAGCATTGTATTTGTAATGGAACTCCAGCTGCCTCTTTGTCTAGTAAATACCTTCAGAAAGTATTCACACCCATTGACTTCATCCACATTTTGTTGTGTTACAGCCTGAATTTCAAATGGATTACATTTAGAATTTGTCTCTCTGGCTTACACACAATGCCTGATAATATCAAAGTGGAATAATGTTTTTAGAAATGTTTACAAATTAATTAAAAATTAAAGCTGAAATGTCTTGAGTCAGGTATTCAACCCCTTTGTTATGGCAAGCCTAAATAAGTTTAGGAGTAAAAATGTGCTTAACAAGTCACATAAGTTGCATGAACTAACTCTGTGTGCAATAATAGTGTTTAACATGATTTTTGAATGACTACCTCATCTCTGTACCCCACACATACAATTATCTGTAAGGTGCCTCAGTCGAGCAGTGAATTTCAAACACAGATTCGACCACAAAGACTAGGGAGGTTTTCCAATGCCTCGCAAAGAAGGGCACCTATTGGTAGATGGGTAAAAAATCAAAATAAAGCAGACATTGAATATCCCTTTGAGCATGGTGAAGTTATTAATTACACTTTGGATGGTGTATCAATACACCCAGTCACTACAACGATACAGGCATCCTTCCTAACTCAGTTGCCGGAGAGGATGGAAACCGCTCAGGGATTTCACCATGAGGCAAATGGTGATTTTAAAATAGTTACAGTTTAGTGCTGTGATAGAAAAAACTGAAGATGGATCAACATTGTAGTTACTCCACAATATTAACCTAAATGACAGAGTGAAAAGAAGGAAGCCTGCAAAGAATGTGGCAAAGAAATGAACTTTATGTCCTGAATACAAACCATTATGTTTGGGACAAATCCAACACAACACGTCACTGAGTACCACCCTTCATATTTTCAAGCATGGTGGTGGCAGCATCATGTTATGGGTATACTTGTCATCTGCAAGGACTAGGGAGTTTTTTCGGATAAAAAGAAGCGGAATAGAGCTAAGCACAGGGAAGATCCTAGAGGAAAACCTGGTTCAGTCTGCTTTCCTTCAGACACTGGGAGACAAATTCACCTTTCAGCATGAAAATAACCTAACACTCAAGGTCAAATATACACTGGAGTTGCTTACCAAGACGACATTGAATTTTCCTGAGTGGCCTGGTTACAGTTCTGACTTAAATCGGCTTGAAAATCTATGACAAGACCGGAAAATGGCTGTCTAGCAATGACCAACAACCAACTCGACAGAGCTTGAAGAATTATAAAAAGAATAATGTGCAAATATTGTACAAACCAGGTGTGCAAAGCTCTTAGAGACTTATCCAGAAAGACTCACAGCTGTAATCGCTGCCAAAGGTGATTTTACAATGTATTGACTAGATAAATTACATATTTCATTTTCAATAAATATGCAAACATTTCTAAAAGCATGTTTTCACTTTGTCGTTATGGGCTATTGTGTGTATATGGTTTAGTTTATTTGCACAAATAGAACGACAGTTTGTAACAGTAAAAAAAAAAAACAGTATGTGCAGGAGGGGGGGAAAAGCCAAAAGGGCTTGTTGAGTTTTTTTTAACAACGACAGGGATAGCTTGGCAAAATCAGGAGGGAATGATTTCCAGATCATAGGGCCTCTATAGGTAATTCGGAATTGAGAATTTGTTGTTTTTTAATATGGGTTCAAGTTTTATTGTCGCATGCAGAAATACAGTGAAATGCTTAACTTGCAGTAATCAATATCAAAATAGTAATTTAACTAATTAAAAAAATAAATATATACAGTATATAATAAAGAAAACAGGATAAATAAGAAATGCTATGACATGCACTCAATAAATAAAGAAATAGGACATCGGTTACACTTTCTATGAACCATCTGTATATAATGCATAATTAATGCATTTATAGTGCCTTCTACCCTATAAAGCATTTTTAGACTTAATAAACATTAATTACAGGTTATGATTCTTTAAAACACCATTCTACAAAGGCTATAAATGCATTCAAAATGCATTTCACAAAATCTCAGTACTTATGACAGCCTATGACTTATTTTGTGATAAAATCTTAGTTTTCAACAATGACATATTCCATCATTCCTCACGTGTCTTCATTCATGCATGAAACAATGGTGTAGTTGTATTAAATAGTATTTCTTGTTTCCTCTTTTGAAGGTGACATTGAGTACTTGCCATCATATGTGAGTGTTAGGAACCTCTTTCTCCTTTGTCCATCAATCTTTCTTGTCTTCTTTAGCTGTGGACATCTCATCATCTTAGTTTCGTCAGTGTTTCTTCACCCTACTTGTCCCACCGCCTCTTTTTCCTGCACAATGGTTGACAATTGCATGTTTGTAATTCCTAAAATTCTCCATTGTGAAATGGAAGAGTGTGAAATCTTTAGGATAATGCCTGCCGGGCAAAATGCACATTTGCCGGTTTCACTCTTTCTCACTCCTCCCTCATCTGTCTCCTTGTCCTTCCACATACAGTAACTACTACTACATGTCTTTCCCTTCTTCCCTTTTGTCCCCTTCCAATGCCTTTTCCCTACCACTCTCCCTGCCCATTTCTCCCTCTATCCTCTCCTCCATAGGCCTTGTCCTTCCTCTCTCACTCGTTCTTTCTCTGGTCCTCTCCTAGGAGATGTCCTGGGGTATCTTGGGTACGATAAGGCCCTTCCCTAACTTCCATGCTGAGAGAGATGCTCTGGAGCAGAAAGGTACAGCCTCAGTCTTCATAACTCATAATGATTATATAAAGTATAAGTGCTTCAAGGCTCATTTTGTTCTACTCTTGGGTATTAGATCTGAAATGATTTGCATTATTTTATTGAATAAACTCTTTACAAGATATCCTTTCCAGTCTGATTACAGATTCAGTTACTCTGATAAAAATCCTGACCAACCGCAACTACGCTCAAAGACAAATCATTGCTCAGACCTTCAAAACACAGAGGTAACTAGTAACTACAATACTGGGACCAGCATACCCACCTCGAATCCTAACCTCAACCATTAGAGGTAAAAATTCCAAACTGGCCTTAGACCAGTGTCAGGAGTCAACATGCCCACTGACTGTGTTGTCCCCCTGATCCAGGAGCTGACCGCTGGGCTGAAGAAGGCTCTGTCTGGAGAGTTGGAGAATTTGCTGTTGGCACTGGTGATAACCCCACTGCAGTTCGAGGCTTACCATCTGAGATAATACATGGAGGTGAAGGATGGCGGGAGAGAGGGGGACAGGAGAAGGAGGGAGGAATGGAGGGATAGAGAGAGAGAGAGAGAGAGAGAGAGATACTTATTTTAAAAATACCACACTAAACCTAGGCCCTCCAACGTATAGGTCCCAAGTTAGCCCTAGCCCTGTACACCACCATCCCAGGACAGAAAACACCCCTGTCAGACTGGAACAAAAGGAAAACAGATGCTGCACTGTCTCCTCCTACCCACAGAATAGACACCCCCTTCCCACTGATGGATCAAGGTGCGACACATATCTGTTCGTAGTGATTGCCCCTTGAATAATCCTCCACTGTAGATCAGCTGTACACTTCTCTATGGGAGTCTTATACAGGGAGCGCCAACATCCTCTCAGAGAAGTGCCTGGTCCCAAACTCCCCTGCCACTCCGTTGCCCTCAGCCCATGCAAATTGTCTTTCTGAGCTGCCTTGATAGCCACCGCATACAAAGCCTTTTTGCTGGCTGTACAAAAGCCCCCCAGTCCTGAACGATAAAATAATCCCCTCACCCTCCTGGTGTTCCCCTGCAGCAGCAGCTGGAAAAAAGGGAGATAGATGGTAAAAGGAAGTAGATCAGATTCATTTGTGGTTAAACGGCCCGGTCTCTGCCTGTTTCCCAGCAGCTCTCTGAAGGAGCCAGGTAGTGCAGCATTGACCCCCTTTACCATCTGCTGCAGCAGCCTGGATTACTTTATGTCGCTGGCAGATTTCCACCCAGCCACCTCTCTCAGGTCACCCAACTTAGTGAACCCCGCTCTCACAGGTCTGGCTCGCAAGTTCACAGAGGTCAGCACTCTGGTCTGTGTCAGTGGGTTGTAGAACAGTGGCTCCTCCATTATCCATGCTCCTGGCCATGAAACATCTCTGTAAACAGTTAAGAGTCTCTGCCCGAAGCACAGCGTGGTAGAACGGAGTAAGGGTTGACATATCGACCTGTTCCAGATCCAAAAGGAACAAGTGCCTGTCATATCCAAGGGCCCCCTGACCTCCTTAGAACAGCGAATGCTGTGTCTGACCAGCACACCCCCTGCTGGTAA
Organism: Coregonus clupeaformis; assembly: GCF_020615455.1. Classification (NCBI taxonomy): domain Eukaryota; kingdom Metazoa; phylum Chordata; class Actinopteri; order Salmoniformes; family Salmonidae; genus Coregonus; species Coregonus clupeaformis. The sequence goes on from NC_059199.1 coordinate 23,769,405, forward strand.
AAAACGCTCTGTGCAGCTTGTAAGCAGAAAGCTGTGACTCTGGACCCAATGTCCACCAGCCCTTGTCCCCCTCATGCTAGGGCAGGTGCAACACTGCATGTCCAGTGTTGACCAGACCCAAAAAATATTAACTTTTGCAGTTGCTTTATGAGACTCGGGGGGGCGGGGGGGCGGGGGGGGGGGCGGCCTAGTTGTTAGTGAAAAGCACCCTTCCCCTAAAAGACATCTAAATAGTTATATAAAAATTTAAAATAACATACACTACAAGTCAAAAGTTTGGACACACCTACTCATTCATGTGTTTTTCTTTATGTTTACTATTTTTTACATTGTAGAATAATAGTGAAGACATAACTATGAAATAACACATATAGAATAATGTAGTAACCAAAAAAGTGTTAAACAAATCAAAATATAGTTTATTCATCAAATAGCCACCCTTTGCCTTGATGACAGCTTTGCACACTCTTGACATTCTCTCAACCAGCTTCATGAGGTCGTCACCTGGAATGCTTTTCAATTAACAGGTGTGCCTTCTTAAAAGTTAATTTTTGGAATTTAATTAAATGTAATTAATGCGTTTGAGCCAATCAGTTGTGTTGTGACAACGTAGGTGGGGTGTACAGAAGATAGCCCTATTTGGTAAAAGACCAAGTCCATATTATGGCAAGAACAGCTCAAATAAGCAAAGAGAAATGACAGTCCATCATTACTTCAAGACATGAAGGTCAGTCAATACTGAACATTTCAAGAACATTGAAAGTTTCTTCAAGTGCAGTCACAAAAACCATCAAGCGCTATGATGAACCTGGCTCTCATGAGGACCGCCACAGGAATGGAAGACCTAGAGTTACCTCTGCTGCAGAGGATAAGTTCATTAGAGTTAACTGCACCTCAGAAATTGCAGCCCAAATAAATGCTTCACAGAGTTCAAGTAACAGACACATCTCAACATCAACTATTCAGTCGGGACTGTGTGAATCAAGCCTTCATGGTCGAATTGCTGTAAAGAAACCACTAGTAAAGGACACCAATAAGAAGAGACTTGCTTGGGCCAAGAAACACGAGCAATGGACATTAGAATGGTGGAAATCTGTCCTTTGGTCTGGAGTCCAAATTGGAGATTTTTGGATCCAACCGCTGTGTCTTTGTGACGGATGATCTCCGCATGTGTAGTTCCCACCGTAAAGCATGGAGGAGGAGGTGTTATGGTGTGGGGGTGATTTGCTGGTGACACTGTCTGTGACTTATTTAGACTTCAAGGCACACTTAACCAGCATGGCTACCACCGCATTCTGCAGCGATATTCTGCAGACTATATTTCGTTTTTCAACAGGACAATGACCCAACACACCTCCAGGCTGTGTAAGGGCTGCATCAGATGACCTGGCCTCCACAATCCCCCGACCTCAACCCAATTGAGATTGTTTGGGATGAGTCGGACGGCAGAGTGAAGGAAAAGCAGCCAACAAGTGCTCAGCATATGTGGGAACTCCTTCAAGACTGTTAGAAAAGCATTCCAGGTGAAGCTGGTTGAGAGAATGGCTATTTGAAGAATCTCAAATATAAAATATATTTTGATTTGTTGAAAACTTTTTGGGTTACTACATGATTCCTTATGTGTTATTTCATAGTTTTGATCTCTTCAATATTATTCTACAATGTAAAACATTTTTTTAAATAACTTGAATGAGTAGGTGTGTCCAAACTGTACATACAGTTGAAGTCGGAAGTTTACATACAATTAAGTTGGAGTCATTAAAACTCGTTTTTCAACCACAAATGTCTTGTTAACAAACTATAGTTTTGGCAAGTTGGTCAGGACATCTACTTTGTGCATGACGCAAGTAATTTTTCCAACAATTGTTTACAGACAGATTATTTCACTTATAATTCACTGTATCACAATTCCAGTGGGTCAGAAGTTTACATACACTAAGTTGACTGTGCCTTTAAACAGCTTGGAAAATTCCAGAAAATGATGTCATGGCTTTAGAAGCTTCTGATAGGCTAATTGACATCATTTGAGTCAATTGGAGGTGTACCTGTGGATGTATTTCAAGCCCTACCTTCAAACTCAGTGCCTCTTTGCTTGACATCATGGGAAAATCAAAAGAAATCAGTCAAGACCTCAGAAAAAAAATTGTAGACCTCCACAAGTCTGGTTCATCCTTGGGAGCAATTTCCAAACGCCTGAAGGTACCACGTTCATCTGTACAAACAATAGTACGCAAGTATAAACACCATAGGAACACACAGCCGTCATACCGCTGAGGAAGGAGACGCGTTCTGTCTCCTAGAGATGAACGTACTTTGGTGCGAAAAGTGCAAATCAATCCCAGAACAACAGCAAATGACCCTGTGAAGATCCTGGAGGAAACAGGTACAAAAGTATCTATATCCACAGTAAAACGAGTCCTATATCGACATAACCTGAAAGGCCGCTCAGCAAGGAAGAAGCCACTGCTCCAAAACCGCCATAAAAAAGCCAGATTACGGTTTGCAACAGCACATGTGGACAAAGATCGTACTTTTTGGAGAAATGTCCTCTGGTCTGATGAATCAAAAATAGAACTGTTTGGCCATAATGACCATCGTTATGTTTGGAGGAAAAGGGGGGGTCTGCAAGCCGAAGAACACCATCCCAACCGTGAAGCACGGGGGTGGCAGCATCATGCTGTGGGGGTGTTTTGCTGCAGGAGGGACTGGTGCACTTCACAAAATAGATGGCATAATGAGGAAGGAAAATTAGGTGGATATATTGAAGAAACATCTCAAGACATCAGTCAGGAAGTTAAAGGTTGGTCGCAAATGGGTCTTCCAAATGGACAATGACCCCAAGCATACTTCCAAAGTTGTGGCAAAATAGCTTAAGGACAACAAAGTCAAGGTATTGGAGTGGCCATCACAAAGCCCTCTTCATTCCTATAGAAAATGTGTGGGCAGAACTGAAAAAGCGTGTGCGAGCAAGGAGGCCTCCAAACCTGACTCAGTTACACCAGCTCTGTCAGGAGGAATAGGCCAAAATTCACCCAACTTATTGTGGGAAGCTTGTGGAAGGCTACCCAAAATGTTTGACCCAAGTTAAACAATTTATAGACAATGCTACCAAATACTAATTGAATGTATGTAAACTTCTGACCCACTGGGAATGTGATGAAATAAATAAAAGCTGAAATAAATAATTCTCTCTACTATTATTCTGACATTTCACATTCTTAAAATAAAGTGGTGATCCTAACTGACCTAAAACAGGGAATTTTTACTAGGATTAAGCGACCTTTGCGACCTTTGAGTTCCTGGCCCAACGCTCTAACCGCTAATTAAATAGTTAACCAAATAGCTACCCGGACTATCTGCTTTGACCCTTTTTGCACTAACTTTTGACTCATCACATACGCTGCTGTTACTGTTTATTATCTATCTTGTTTCCTAGTCACTTTATCCCTACCTATATGTACATATCTACCTCAATTACCTCGTACCCCTGCACATCGACTCGGTACTTACCCTGTGTATATAGCAAAATTATCGTTACTCATTGTGCATTTATTCCTTGTGTTATTATTTTTCTATTATTTCGCTCTCTGCATTGTTGGTAAGGCCCCGTAAGTAAGCATTTTACTGTTAGTCTACACCTGTTATTTTCGAAGCATGTGACAAATAAAATGTGATTTGATTTGATTATTTGTTTTGATCAGTGGCAACAACCACCACCATTTAGACAGCTTAGCCGCAGCCTTGTCCACCAGCTCCTCCCAGTTTCACTCCTGAAATTCTGAGATCCCCAAGAACACCCCTATGAACTTCTTCCCTACTCTGCCCCACTGAAGCCCCCCAGTAAGACTGGGACATCCTGCTCTGGCCCATCTCCCCATAATCAACCTCTCACTCCTCTCCCAGTTCACATCAAACAACATCAAAGTCCTGCTAACCTCCTCCACATCTCCCTCACCCTTGACACTGTCACATCATCAGCAGAAGCCAACAATGAAACCGACTCCCCACCTACTGCCCCCGGAACGATAGTTACCGGAGTCTAACCCCAGTTCTATGAGTGGAGCGGCGCCCCATAGGGGAGCTCTGCTTCTATTGGTTTACCCCGCTGCCTAGGCAGCGAACAGCCTGAGACGAAATTATGCACACACCTACAGCCAATAGGAGTACAGGTGTCCCTCAATCAGCCTCCCGAAATTATCTTCAGCGAGACTAAGAGGGTCGGCAGGGCCTTAAGTCCTATGGGGCTCCGCTCCACTCATAGAACTGGAGTTACACTCCGGTAACTATTGTTCTATATCGTGGAGCTCCGCCCCATAGGGGAGCTCTGCTCCTATTGGTTTAAGGCGGAGCGCAACGCTTCAAAATGTACTCCCTGCCGAGCCCAACACTTCCCATCGAAATGAAAAGGTCAGGCCCAGCAATGGCTGCAACCAAGTCCCGCAGTCCTGTAACACATTGTGTCACAATATACTGCATCATCGGTTCAAACCTGCCCAAGCAGTCCATTGGCATCACCAATGTCTGGTGGGCAGATAACCAGAATACGGGCCATACTAATCTGTACTAGCAGATAGATGGTACCTCAATATCCTGTTACAACAATATCGACCACTAATGGAATGACACAAAGTGTCACTCTACATTGTGTACACGGTAGCCCGCCCCACCCAATCAATGGAATCCCAAAGATTAGTGGGCAGATTCCAGAACATGAGTCATACTAATCTGAACCAGCAGATAGATGACGTCACATTCTGTCAAATTATCATGACCGGTCTAATAGTACTGTAGTCATGGTTACTACTATTGTCCCTCATCATTCCGCCGCAACCCAGTTATTCACTGGTGGGCAGATCAATACATGCCTTCTACTGTACTGAACATGTCAGACAGGAGTCATGCTCAAATATGTCTCTCTATCAGAAGCGGACCTGAAAGAGACCTGTCTCTTCGGTCCTGCATTCCTCTCTCTTTCCTCAAGTCCTCCCCTCAGCCACGCTGAGTACAGACTGAGCCAAAGAGTTAGAAGACATATCCAGGAGATAGAAACGGATAAAACGAGACGACGCCGCTGCACAAATATCCTCTACTCCTGTGCCTCTGAAAAGAGCCGTAGAGGTTGCTACTCCACGAGTGGAGTGAGCCCTCATGCCCTGAGGCAATGGTTGCCCCGCTGCCTCATACGCCGTCTCAATGCCTTTGCAAAGCCAGTGAGACAAACGCTGTTTTGAAAGTGGTCTACCCAGTGCAGCCGCACCGTGACACACAAACAACTGAGGTGATGACGTAATTGCTGCCGTGCGCTCCACGTAACATGCCAAAGCACGTACCGGGCACAGTCGATGGAGCCTCTCCTCTCTCCTCTCCCCATGAGGAGGGGGAGAAAAGGCCCACAGCTCAACGATCTGTGATCTATATGAGCTCTTAATAACCTTCGGCATAAAAGCCGGGTTAGGACGTAACACCGCCCTGCTCAAATCGCCATTAATGGCGAGGCAGTCGGCTCTCGTCGACAGAGCGCACAAATCACTGACACGCTCAGCAGTGGTCAAAGCGAGCAACAGTGCCGTTTTCAATGACAGCATCTTGAGGGGTATTTGATTCAATGGCTCGAACGGCGACTCACAGAGCACTTCGAGTACCAAAGTCAAATCCCAATGAGGAAGCGTGGCTCTAGGCATTGGCCTAAGCCGCCACGTTCCTAATAAGAAACGTTTCACTAGAGGGTGGCTGAAGACAGTGTCTCTGCCAAAGCTGAAATCGTGACAAGCTGAAATCGCCGCTGCAAACACCTTAATGGTGGCGGGCGATCGCTGCTTATCAAACATAAACTGCAGGAACGAGAGTACACTCTCAACCTGACAGTTCATGGGGTCTACATTCTCTGTGACACACCACTGTGAAAATATGTTCCATTTACTGGCACACAGCCTGGAAGTGGAACCGGCACGTGAACCCTGTATGGTCCTGATTACTGAATCAGATAACCCACGGCGCTCTAGCCTGTCCCTCTCAGGAGCCAAGCCTTCAGTGGTTGGCCGATTATGGGCAATCACCCTATCGAGCTCTCCGCCTGAGACAACACGTCCCGTCGATGTGAAATTGGCCAAGGTGGGGCAATCAACATCTGACTCATCTCCACAAACCATGGAGCCCCTGGGCGATCGGGGGCCATCAATATTATTGACAGCCTGCCTGATCTCACCCTGGCTAACAGTGGGAGAATGCAGGACAGCGGTGGGAATGCATACAGGAAAACTCTCGGCCACGGTCGGTGCGCGAACGCGTCCCTCCCCAGTGGCGGTTCGTCCTGATCCCTCAGAGAGAACCATAGAGGACAATGCACGTTCACGCGTGATGCGAATAGATCCACCTCGGCTCTCCCGACTGTTCCCAAATTTGGGGAACAATGTCTGGGTGCAGACGCCACTCGTCGTCTCGAGGACCCCCTCGAGACATGAGGTCTGCTCCCACGTTCAAGTAGCCTGGAATTTGTGCTGCTCTCAACGAGCGAAGGTGCTCGTGAGCCCACAGCCACAGTTCCTCTGCCGACCAGTGGAGTGCAGGAGACCTGACTCCTCCCTGGCGATTTATGTAGGCTACTGTGGTCCGGTTGTCTGACCAGACCAACACATCGCAACCCCGAAGGGTAGACGCGAAGTGGCTCAGAACCAGTCGAACCGTTTCCAACTCCAAGAGGTTGATGTGACGACTTGAAAGAGGCCACACACCTCCTATCGCTTGGGTCTGACATGTCCCTCCCCATCCAGTCAGAGAGGCATCTGTGAACACTGGAATGTAGGAGGACGCTCGGGTCTCTCCAATAGTTCAGATCTGCACTGAGCGAGAGGGGAACCACCACCAACCGATGACGTTGACGCACTGGGTCTAGTCTTAGTTGGGCGAACCATCGCTGCATCTTGCGCATGTGCAGGAGTCCCAGCGGAACCACGAAATGGGCTGACGACATGAGACCCAAGAGTGACATGACTGACAGCGCCGTTACCGTGTGATTCGGACAAAACCTTCTCAGGGCTAGCAACAGGGCTACCCTTCGAGGGTCCGAAATTCGAGCCCTCATCATTACAGTGTCTAGCTATATCCCCAGGTAGACAATCTGACGACTGGGCCAGGGCGCCCTCTTTTTCCGATTCACAGCGAACCCCAGACGTGTGAGATGAATCACTGTCTGTGTCGTGTAAGTGAACGCCAGCTCTGCTGACGGGGCGAGAACCAGTAGGTCGTCTGGGTAGGCTAGTAGCCTTATTCCCTGACGATGCAACAGTTCCAATGCCGTCTCCACACACTTGGAAAACGTGTGAGGTGCCAGGGCGTACCCAAATGGCATCCTCGTGAACTCGTACGCCACCCTTTGAAAGGCGAATCGCAGAAACTTTCTGTGACGCGGCTGTACCGGCACATGAAAGTACCACCTTTAGGTCTATGCTCGTACAAAAGTCTCCTTTCTGGACACCTTCCAGTAGACGTTTTGTCGTGAGCATTCGGAAGGGTCATTTGGCTACGCTCTCGTTGAGAATGCGTAAATCCAATATTGGCCTCATTCCCCCCGTCGTTTTGGGCACCAGGAAATAGGGCGAATATAACCCTTTGTTCCTTTTCTCCCGGGGAACTACTGTGACCGCCTCCTTCGCCAAAAGTTCCGTAATCTCTGAAACCAGAGCGGCCACTTTTTCAGGCGTTTTCATCACCGTCTCCACCACCCCCCTGAATGGCATAACCCTTCTGCAGCATCTGGTCTAGCCAGCGTGAGAGGGTACAGCTTCACCGCCACTCCCAGCAATGCAGAGAAAGCGGAAAAGCGCGAAGCTGTGGTACATTCAGTAGGAAGGACCTGTATTCCTCGATGGCCCTCGCCGCCGCTGTTTCCCAGCACTGAGGTGGTGGAACAGCCCAAGGCGGGCCTCCCAAGAAAGGGAGAGGAAACATCAGCGCGTTCTGAGAGAAACGGGGGCGCCAATAGGTTGGTTAAACTCGTAACCGTAGTATTCCGGCCCTCCGTGAACGCAGCATGGGTCTGAACTGCACTGACTGAGGCGTTAGCCTGAGACAGAGCGCCGTCCCCGAATAGCGGTTGCGTCATCATGCCATTATCTGGCTGAGACTGCATCCTGCTATGTGAGACCCTCACTACAGCACTCTTAGGAGTCTGTAAAGTGGGGTCTTTATAAGGTAACACAAGGCGGCGCCTTGATACCTGTTTAACACCTGCCTCATGTGTGCGCTCAGCTACGCACTCTAGGTGGGCTGAGCTGCGCTCAGAGTGGTGAGAGAGAGAGAGAGGGTGAGGAGAGTTGAACACTCTCGGATGTGTTATGGAAAAGGGGGTCTTTTGTGACAAAGTCAAGTGGAGCCAACTCTTTATTAACAACATCAACAAAAACATTTTCCTCCATCCCTTCAACCGAAGGGTGGGGGGGAATAGTGGGTACAGTCGACCTCGTCGCTGTGCCATCTTCTATTCTCTCTCCCGCGTCCCGTCAGGTGCGTCGTCTCTTCTGGTTGCCCGTGGCAGGTGTCTGGCCAGCTGCTTCCTCTCCTCGTCAAGTTTAGTGAAACGCTCCGTCGCCTCTTTGACGGCGACTCCGAAGAGTTCGTCGTCAGAGAAGGGGCCGTTCAAGAGCGACGCTCTGTCGGCTTCCTTCATGGTCGTCAGTGACAACCACAGGTGTCGTTCCGGGACCACCGAAGTGGCCATGGACCTCCCTGCGCAGACAGCCGATGCCTGTGTTAGGTGGAGAATAGCGCCAGAAATCCTGGACGCCTCTTCCACCTCCTCCCTGTCTAGCTCAGTCTTACCCGTGGTTAAACGGGACAGAGTGGCCGCTAGGAGGGCAATGTAATTTGCTGCTGCTACAGCTTGGGCTCCCAACGTAAAGGACTTCTCTACCAGCTGTGCTGTGAGGCGGTCCTTTTGCGTCGGCAAGGTGGCCTTTATGGAAGAGGGACAGGGACTCGAACCCGGCACGAGATACGCAGCCAGGGCGCTCTCTAGCCTGGGGATTCCCTTAGTGAAGCCCTGATGCCTTCCCTCCACTCTGGTGAATGGGAGGTACGCTTTGGCCGGCGAATGCGCCGCCAGAGGCGCCTCCCATGAGCCCTCAACGTACTTTGCCAGCGAGGGCATTGCTGGAGCCAGAGGCTCTGCCGCCCTCCTTGGCCGAGAATAGGGGCTGCCCTCCATCATATCCACTTCCGGTGTGGAGGGAATGGGGGGCAGCGCTATCTCTAAGCGTCGAGCAGCCCTCTCAATGAGTCCAGGAAAGTCTGAACGCAGAGAGGCTGCAGCGAAGGACATGGCTACTGATCTCTCAGAGCCCGTGTCATCGTCGCCCAGGGAATTACAAGACCTCTCGAAAGGGGGTCTTGAACGTCTGGGTCAGAGGGACGTATTGTTCCATGGGAATATACGTCTCATCCCCATAATCGCTGTCCTCTCCGGAGTCGGCGCCCTCTGATGATGCCTCTGAAGCAGAGGCTAGCACCGATAGCACGTCCTCCAGAGGAATATCCTCCCTAAAAAACGCCCAGTGCTGCTTCCTCTCCTTCAATGGAAGGAGGGCGCAGCTGGCACAAATAGGGGGATCGCTGACGCCATCCTTGGCGTGCTGTGAACCAAAACACACAAAACACAAGTCGTGGGAGTCCACTGCCGCCATGGAGGCACAGAGGCATTGAGCTCTAAAAAGAGCTTTTGGGGGTGGAAAACATCCCGGTGTGCTCATTTTAGGACGAAGTCAATGAACTGGAAAATCGACGGCGTATTCTCGTCCTGAGTCTTCGTCTTCGGCTCTTGTAGGCTCTTCAGTCTTAGTCCAGTCGCTGAAGATAATCGGAGGCTGATTGAGGGGAAGCGTCCCCTCTTATAGGGACACCTGTACTCCTATTGGCTGCAGGTGTATGCATAATTTTGTCTCAGGCTGTTCGCTGCCTAGGCAGCGGGGTAAACCAATAGGAGCAGAGCTCCCCTATGGGGCAGGGAGCTCCACGATATAGAACTGACATCCCCTGCAGCCTCTCCCTCTACTTCACAGCAGTGGTAATATGGCTAGACAGTAGAGCTGACCCGAGAGTGGACACCCCTGCCTAATCCCTCTCCTAACTGGGACTGGCCGGCTCAGCCCACCTCCCAAATGTACCATAACTGAAGCCAATAGCTTGACCCATGATCTAAACCTGCTACCCAGGTCAAAAGCTGTCATGGCCCTAAACAGATAGTGTCATGCCTATCAAAATCTTTTGCTTGATCTATAGAAATGAGTTCAAGATCCTGATCATACATCCTAGTGATGTCTATGAGAGAGAGAGAGAGAGAAAGAGAGAGAGAGAGAGAGAGAGAGAGAGAGAGAGAGAGAGAGAGAGTGTGTGTGTTTGAGTTTTAAATAATCTTTATTGGGTCTGGGAGCCCACCACACAATAAATACTCATACAAAAACGTATTTACACATCAATTAAAAACACAACTCCAATTCCTCCTCCACAGTAACTGAACACAACAGCCTCTGAATACCCCATATACTCATAAACAGATCAATATTGTTGACAAGTTTATAATAGGCAAACTCAACCCTTAGTCTCGCTGCCAACATTCCCTCCAGCATTCCCACCACATCCACAGACCCCTGTCCCCGAATACTGTTCTTTCGGGTCTTCCATATCGCTAATTTTGCTGCCCCTAACACAAAATTAAGCAACACAACTACACCTTTCTGACTAAACCTGTACTTTGGCCCAAATATATACAGTTGGGAAGAGAAAACCTCTCCCAGAGCTGAGAACCAATTAGTGATCAGGTCAATCATCCCGACCAACCTGGGACACTGTAAAAACAGATGTGCCAGAGTTTCAGACTCAGCACAGAATGGACACTCCTCCCCAACAGTAGGATCCAGGTGTACCAGATACATGTTGGTGGCTATGGCTCCATGTATTACCCTCCATTGGAGGTCAGCTGTCCTCTTATCAATAGGCAGTTTGTATAATGATCGCCAACAGCCTTTTGGGGAGGCACCTGGACCAAGCACACCCGCCCACCTCGTCGACTTTACCCCTTCCAGGGAAGAGGCATGGGACACCTTTACACATATTCTGTACATGGCCTTCTTTCCCACCTCCTTGAACTCCCCCAGCTCCGGGGTATCGAAGGAAAGCAGCATCCCCACGTCCTCCTCGAATGCCCCCGCCGCAGCACTAACAATCAGTGCAGGGAACACATAATCTAGACCCTCCTTCCACCGATCAGAATTGGAAGTGTCAGTCACATACAGCAGATGAAGTACTGGCAAGGAGTCACAGACCTCAGCGACGACCTTCCTCAGTAGGCGAGACGATCGGATCCCCGCTCTTTCTCCCAGCTCCTCCAACGACCTATTCCTGTTCCACATCAGATGACCCAGCTTAGTACACCCCACGCCTAACAGGCATGAACGTAGGCTAGCTGAACCCAGAACACGGGACTGGATGGCAGTGTTGTGAAAAAGAGGCTCTTCAAAAAGCCACATCCCTGGTGGCGTGCAGGCCTTACGGGACTTGACCAGAACTCTCCAAGCCTGCATAACAGACTCATAAAATGGAGTCAGGCCAGGCAACTCACCCCCCTCCAGCTTTAAGAGGAAAAGGTGCTTGTCAAAGCCCAAACAGCCCGCTCTCCTCATCAATGTGTAGGCTGTGTCAACCCAGCTAGAACCGTCACTGTACAACAGTCTCTGGGCAGCTTGAAGCCGGAAAGCCATGATCCTGGAAGAAATGTCCACCAGGCCTTGCCCACCCTCGTGCAGTGGCAGGTACAGGGCTGAAGCTTTAATCCAATGTTGTCCAGACCAGAAGAAATTGACAAGGGTCCTCTGAAGCTCTTGTATCAGACCCTTTGGTGGCTGTAAAATCATTAGTCTGTGCCACAGGGTAGAGGCAGCAAGATTATTAGCTACCAGTACCCTTCCCCTATAAGACAGCTGGGGCAGCACCCATTTCCACCTAGACAATCTGGCACACACTTTCTCCACTACACCCTCCCAGTTCTTTTTCTGAAAGACATCGGAGCCTAGAAAAACCCCCAAAGTCTTCATCCCATCTCTGCCCCACTGAAGCCCCCCTGGTAACCGTGGAGCGGACCCCATCTGAAGCTGGCCTGCCCGCAGTGCTTCACTCTTTCCACAATTGACTCTAGCTGAGGAGGCCCCCTCATACACCTTTAAAGCGTCTGAGAGAACCTTAACATCCTCACCCCCTGTAATAAAAACTGTCACGTCATCTGCATATGCAGACAGTGCTATCGTGGGACCCTTCATTACACCTGGCACAGAGAAACCAGTAAGCTTCGCTCTTAAAAAACAAAGCATTGGTTCAATCGCCAGACTGTATAACTGCCCTGAAATTGGGCATCCCTGCCTGATGCCCCTTTGGACAGGGATGGGACAACTCAAACCACCCCCCACCTTCACCATACACGAGGCCCCAGCATACAGTAAATTCATCCAAGACAAAAAAACATCCCCAAACCCAAAGGCTTTCATTGTTTTAAACAAGTACTGGTGGTCCACACGATCAAAAGCCTTCTCCTGATCCAAAGAAAGTAAACCCACATTTACATCAGTTTACAAATGTCTAAAACATCTCTTATTAGAAACAAGTTGTCAACAATAGAGCGATCAGGTACACAGTAGGACTGGTCCTTGTGGACCAACAATCCCAGATACTCTTTCAAACTGTTTGAGAGACATTTAGAAACAATTTTATATTCTGCACACAGCAAAGCAACAGGTCTCCAATTTTTTATGAGAGCCAAATCCCCCTTTTTTGGCAACAGTGAAAGTACTGCACGTTGACAAGATACAGGAAGAGAGCCCTCATGAAAAGATTCACACACCACTTCATAAAAATCCTCCCCAATAGACCCCCAAAAGTGCTTATAAAACTCAGATGGTAAACCATCAATGCCAGGGGCTCGGCCTGTTGAGAGCTGCGTAACTGCTGTGGACAGCTCTTGCAGTGTAATGTCAGAGTCCAATGCGACTCTTTGCTCAAGTCCCAATTGAGGAAGACCGTGTAACAACTGTTCAGTACACAGAGAGTCACAATCCTCCGCCTTATAGAGGCCAGAATAGAAATCCACGGCATGTTGACGCATTTCACTGTCATCCGTGGTCACCTTCCCATCAGGGAGACGAAGGCAGACCATCTGTTTACGTTGCAATGTCGACTGTCCTAGGTTAAAAAAAAGCACTAGGAGCATCCATATCCTTGAGGGAAGCGAAACGAGACCTAATCAAGGCACCCTTCACTCTTTCATGCAGAAACGACCTCAGTTCATGTTTCTTGTCCTGTAAGTTCATGACTAGTCCGGGGTCATTCTGAGTGAGCAACTTCAATTCAATAGATGTAATGTCCTGTTCAAGGGCCCTGACAGTCTCTTTAACTTCAATTCAAGACAGAGCAGTATACGGTTGACAAAATAATCGTATTTGGGCCTTCCCAACCTCCCACCATTGTCTCAAGGACTCAAAATTCCCTTTTGTAACCCTCCATTTTTCCCAAAACAACAAAAACCTTTCACAAAACATGACATCATGTAACAATTTAACATTAAAATACCAATAAGATGATGACCTTCGTGGACAGGACAAGTGAATATCAACAGTGACAATATGGTGATCAGAGAAACCCACAGGAGTAATGTCACACCTTCCAACCCTACTACAGTATTGCTCAGATACATACAACCTGTCTAACCTTGCTGCACTGACATGACCTTCATTAACTTTTAGCCATGTGTACTGCCTAACTTTTGCATTCCTTACTCTCCACACATCAGAAAGCTCAAACTCAGTTAATAGACCAGACAGACAAATTGCTGACCGCAGGCGAGGTTCTTCAGCGGTGCGATCAACAGTAAAATCCACTGTACAGTTCCAGTCCCCCCCCTAAAACCATACACCCCTCTTGGTCACACTGTCTTAAGGTTTCCTTTATTTTATCAAAACCAACAATACGCTCTGTACCCTCATTAGGAGCATAAACATAAAAAAAAAAAAAAAAAAAAAACCATAACATCCACTTTGACCAATAAAACCCGACCCTTGACAATCTCTGTTGTAGAAACCACAGTCACCCCTAAGCCTGAAGAAAACAAGATTGCCACCCCAGCACTGAAATTAGTACCATGACTGAGTATATGCTGCCCCTCCCACCACATACCCCAGTCAACCTCATTTTCCTCATCACTATGTGTCTCCTGTAGGAAAACTACATTAAGCCTTTTCTGTTTTATTACTTCTAATACCCAAGCCCTCTTATTCCTGTCCCTTCCTCCATTAATATTGAGAGAACCTACCCTTAGTACCTCCATATAGAAAAGAAAAAGGAAAAGCAGAAGAAACCACAGAGAAACCAGACAAAGAGAATAGAACACCCTATGAGGCATAATCATCATCATTATTTAAATTTTCTCTTAACCTGACCACGTTTCCCACCACCTTTTGCTGCTGCAACAGCAGTAACAAATTTCCTCAAGCGAAACCGCTTCTTCTCACTCAACTGGTCTAACCCCACCGTCTTCTGTAACATCACAGCTGACCTCACAAACTTATCAACATCAAAATAATCTGCCAATTTGACAGATTTCCCAAAAGTCTGATCCAGAAACCCATTTACCTCCTCTAGATCGTAAATTGAGTCCTCACCAGCTGATATCGTATCAAGAGAGATATCCATATCCTTCTCCTGATCCTCCTCAACTGAGGCCACAGACCACTGACTCCCCTCTACCACATCCCTTTCAACACTCCCCACTTGCACCCCATCACTCGTACCAGGCATCTCCTCCACTACCTGGGAGACTAGCCCCACCTGAACCCCATTACTCGTGGTGGGCATCTCCTCCACTACCTGGGAGACTAGCCCCACCTGAACCCCATTACTCGTAGTGGGCATCTCCTCCACTACCTGGGTGACTAGCCCCACCTGAACCCCATTACTCATAGTGGGCATCTCCTCCACTACCTGGGAGACTAGCCCCACCTGAACCCCATTACTCGTAGTGGGCATCTCCTTCACTACCTGGGAACCTAGCTCCACATGAACCCCCCCCTGTACCCCAGCACTCATAGTGGGCATCTCCTCCACTACCTGGGAGATTAGCTCCACATGAACCCTCTCCTGTAACCCATTACTTGTAGTGGGCATCTCCTCCACTACCTGGGAGATTAGCTCCACATGTACCCCCTCCTGTACCACAGCACTCGTACTGGGCACCTCCTCACCAGTCTGAGGAAATGGCCCTTCAGATCCATCCTTACCTTCTACAACAATTTTTTTCTGCTGCATAACATTTCCTCTGGTACAAGTTGCACCTCTGTGCCCTCAACACGGACAAACTTGTTCCTCAGCAACAGATGCGTGTGGCTGCTCTACCACTGTCAGCCCGAAACGATCAAAACAACAAAACGATAACGTGACAGTTCACGGTCTAACACAACAGACTAGAAACAAGATCCCACAAACTCTGTGGGGAAACAGGCTGCTAAAGTATGGTTCTCAATCAGAGACAACAAGCAACAGCTGAATCACGTTGCCTCTGATTGAGAACCACACTGGCCAACATAGAACAACAATACTAGAATGTAAAACCTAGAACAAAACACATAGACTTTACACACCCTGGCTCAACATATTAGAGTCCCCAGAGCCAGGGCGTGACAGTACCCCCCCCTAAAGGCGCGGACTCCGACTGCGCCCACCAAATACCACAGGGGAGGGACCGGGTGGGCACTCCGCTTAGGCGGCGGATCCGGCTCCGGGCCTGATCCCCGCTCCCTCTCCAACCCCCCAAAGTACCCCTGGTCCGGTCTGGCCCCGCTGGCCGGAGCTGGACTGCACACTGGTGGAGCGGATTGCTCTAGCTCCGGCGTGAAGCATCTGACCGGTGCCGGACCAGCCACCGGTGGAACAGGCACGGGCCGTGCCGGACTGACGACGCACACCACTGGCTTGGTGTGGGGAGCAGGAGCGGGCCGAGCCGGGCTGACGGCAAACGCACCACTGACTTGGTGCGGGGAGCAGGAGCGGGCCGGACCGGGCTGACGGGCGCACCACTGACTTGGTGCGGGAGCAGGAACGGGCCGTGCCGGCTGACGGGCGCACCACTGACTTGGTGCGGGGAGCAGGAACGGGCCGAGCCGGGCTGACGAAGCGCACCACTGACTTGGTGCGGGGAGCAGGAACGGGCCGAGCTGGGCTGACGAAACGCACCACTGACTTGGTGCGGGGAGCAGGAATGGGCCGGACTGGGCTGGCGACGCGCACCACAGGCTTGGTGCGGGGAGCAGGAACAGGCCGGGCCGAGCTGGCGACGCGCACCGTAGACTTGGTGCGAGTGGCAGGAACAGGCCGTACCGTACTGGGAACACACCCCAGTACCTCTCGCCGTGCCTCTACACCAGGGTTCTTCAATTCCGGTCCTGGAGGGCCGGAACACTTCTGTCTTTTATTTCTACCTGGTAGTTAATTGCACTCACCTGGTGTCCCAGGTCTGAATTAGCCCCTGATTAGAAGGAGAGGATGAAAAACAGAGGTGTTTCGGCCCTCCAGGACCGGAATTGAAGAACCCTGCTCTACACCTTCCATCCCCTCTTCGACCAGTGGCCCCCGTAACCTGGCGGCCTCCTCTACCAACCCGCTGGGCCGCTCTATCGCGGCCTCCTGCTGCCCCGACGTCGTGAGCCCCCCCCCTAAAAAATTTCTGGGAGTCTCTCTTCCCCGTGGGCCAGGCCTCTATAGTTCTCGCCCAACTCTCGCTCTTCTGCTTCCAATTCCCGCCATTCAGCTCCTCATTCGGCTTGACCCAGTCGAAGCTCTTCCTCCACTGTTCCCAAGTCCACCCTCTCTGCTCCTCACTAGGCTGCTTGGTCCAGTTCTGGTGGGATCTTCTGTCACGATTGTCTAACAGAGATGAGGACCAAGGCGCAGCGTTGCAGGCAAACATACTCTTTATTAGAGAAATGATCAAAACAACAAAACGATAACGTGACAGTTCACGGTCTAACACAACAGACTAGAAACAAGATCCCACAAACTCTGTGGGGAAACAGGCTGCTAAAGTATGGTTCTCAATCAGAGACAACAAGCAACAGCTGAATCACGTTGCCTCTGATTGAGAACCACACTGGCCAACATAGAACAACAATACTAGAATGTGAAACCTAGAACAAAACACATAGACTTTGCACACCCTGGCTCAACATATTAGAGTCCCCAGAGCCAGGGCGTGACAGCACACATACTGTAAATTTACAGATGAGCAACATACAGTAATTAAAATGAGAATGTCAAATACCTGTATTTGTTATATACAAGATATTGGTACAGAGGGGGGTTTGCTAGATATTCTGTGCACCAGGTTACCCAAGGAGCTTGCTAACATCACTTCTGCCTACAAGGAGTTTAAGTTACAACAATTCAAGGATATTATAAAGACATCATTATCTGTATTGCTGCAATCACTTCATAACATCACATTGCATAATTGCTCTTTCATTACATTTACATTTACGTCATTTAGCAGACGCTCTTATCCAGAGCGACTTACAAATTGATGCATTCACCCTATAGCTAGTGGGATATTCACTTTACTATTTGTTTATTTTTTTTTTCATTTTTTTTTGGGGGGGGTTGGGGGGTAGAAGGATTACTTTATCCTATCCCAGGTATTCCTTAAAGAGGTGGGGTTTCAAATGTCTCCGGAAGGTGGTGAGTGACTCCGCTGTCCTGGCGTCGTGAGGGAGCTTGTTCCACCATTGGGGTGCCAGAGCAGCGAACAGTTTTGACTGGGCTGAGCGGGAACTATGCTTCCGCAGAGGAAGGGGAGCCAGCAGGCCAGAGGTGGATGAACGCAATACCCTCGTTTGGGTGTAGGGACTGATCAGAGCCTGAAGGTACGGAGGTGCCGTTCCCCTCACTGCTCCATAGGCAAGCACCATGGTCTTGTAACGGATGCGAGCTTCAACTGGAAGCCAGTGGAGTGTGCGGAGGAGGGGGGTGACGTGAGAGAACTTGGGAAGGTTGAACACCAGACGGGCTGCGTGTCACACCCTGGCTCTGGGACTCATTATGTTGAGCCAGGGTGTGTTCATTCTATGTGTTCTGTTTCTATGTTGGGTGTTCTAGGTTGTTTATTTCTATGTTTGACTGAGTGACTCCCAATCAGAGGCAACGAGTGTCAGCTGTGTGCTGGTTGTCTCTGATTGGGAGCCATATTTAACTGTCGGTGTTTCACTTTGTGTTTGTGGGTTTTTGTTCCGTGTTCAGTCATTTGTCACTGAGGACTTCACGAGTCGTTTATTGTTTTGTATTTTCGTGTGTATGCTTTAATTAAATAAAGCAAGTATGTTCGCTACTAACGCTGCGCTTTGGTCCACTCCTTCATACGACGTTCGTGACAGAAAAACCCACCATAAAAGGACCAAGCAGCGTGTCCAGGAGCAGGCAGACTGGACATGGGAGGAAGCGCCAGGAAAGGAGATGGAGAGGCTGGCGATGGCCCAGGTGGGCAAATCGTGGTCCTGGGAGGACATGCTCGGGGGCAAGGGACCTTGGGGTAGGATTAAGGCCCTGGCGAGAGAGGAGCAGCGGCGTCAGCAGTGCCATCGCCGGACGGACGAGAGGCACCCCCAATAATTTTTTAGGGGGGGGCACACGGCATGGGCGACTGGGCAGCAGGAGGCTGCCACAGGGCGAAATGGGAGACGAGGAGAGAAGGCCACCGGGTTACGGGAGCCATTGGCGAGAGGAGGGAAGGAAGTTGTAGAGGCACGGCGAGAGGTACTGAGGTGTATTGCCAGTCCGGTCCGGCCCGTTCCTGATCCCCGTTTAAGGCCAGTGGTGTGTGTTCCCAGTACGGTCCGGCCTGTCCCTGCTCCACGCACCAAGCCTACGGTGTGCGTCGCCAGCCCAGCCCGGCCTGTCCCTGCTCCACGCACCAAACCTACGGTATGCGTCGACAGCCCAGCCCGGCCTGTTCCTGCTCCACGCACCAAGCCTACGGTGTGCGTTGCCAGCCCTGTCCGGCCTGTCCCTGCTCCACGCACCAAACCTACGGTGTGCGTCGCCAGCCCTGTCCGGCCTGTCCCTGCTCCACGCACCAAGCCTACGGTGTGCGTCGACAGCCCAGCCCGGCCTGTTCCTGCTCCACGCACCAGGCCTACGGTGTGCGTCGACAGCCCAGCCCGGCCTGTTCCTGCTCCACGCACCAAGCCTACGGTGTGCGTCGCCAGCCCAGTCCGGCCTGTCCCTGCTCCACGCACCAAGCCTACGGTGTGCGTCGCCAGCCCAGCCCGGCCTGTCCCTGCTCCACGCACCAAGCCTACGGTGTGCGTCGACAGCCCAGCCCGGCCTGTTCCTGCTCCACGCACCAAGCCTACGGTGTGCGTCGCCAGCCCAGTCCGGCCTGTCCCTGCTCCACGCACCAAGCCTACGGTGTGCGTCGCCAGCCCAGCCCGGCCTGTCCCTGCTCCACGCACCAAGCCTACAGTGTGCGTCGCCAGCCCTGTCCGGCCTGTCCCTGCTCCACGCACCAAGCCTACGGTGTGCGTCGTCAGCCCTGCTCCACGCACCAGGCCTACGGTGTGCGTCGCCAGCCCTGTCCGGCCTGTCCCTGCTCCACGCACCAAGCCTACGGTGTGCGTCGCCAGCCCAGCCCGGCCTGTCCCTGCTCCACGCACCAAGCCTACGGTGTGCGTCGACAGCCCAGCCCGGCCTGTTCCTGCTCCACGCACCAAGCCTACGGTGTGCGTCGCCAGCCCAGTCCGGCCTGTCCCTGCTCCACGCACCAAGCCTACGGTGTGCGTCGCCAGCCCAGCCCGGCCTGTCCCTGCTCCACGCACCAAGCCTACGGTGTGCGTCGCCAGCCCTGTCCGGCCTGTCCCTGCTCCACGCACCAAGCCTACGGTGTGCGTCGTCAGCCCAGCCCGGCCTGTTCCTGCTCCACGCACCAAGCCTACGGTGTGCGTTGCCAGCCCTGTCCGGCCTGTCCCTGCTCCACGCACCAAACCTACGGTGTGCGTCGCCAGCTCTGTCCGGCCTGTCCCTGCTCCACGCACCAAGCCTACGGTGTGCGTCGCCAGCCCTGTCCGGCCTGTCCCTGCTCCACGCACCAAGCCTACGGTGTGCGTCGTCAGCCCAGCCCGGCCTGTCCCTGCTCCACGCACCAAGCCTACGGTGCGCGTCGCCAGCCCGGCCCGGCCTGTTCCTGCCACTCGCACCAAGCCAGGGGTGCGAGTCGTCAGCCTGGTCCAGCCCGTTCCTGCCACTCGCACCAAGCCAGGGGTGCGAGTCGTCAGTCCGGCACAACCCGTGCCTGGGTCATCGGTGCCAATTCAGGTACCGCTCTACTGCTCCACTAAGGAGCTGAAGCCTACCGCTCCTGCTACGTCCAGTCCAGCTCCAGCCAGCGGGGCCAGACCGGACCAGGGGCGCTATGGGGGGTTTGTTGGAGGGTGGTGGGCAAGCCCGGAGCCGGAGCCGCCGCCGCCGCCGAGGAGGAATGCCCACCCAGCCCTCCCCTGTTTTGCTCGTATTTAGGCGCGGTCGCAGTCCGCGCCTTTAGGGGGGGTACTGTCACACCCTGGCTCTGGGACTCATTATGTTGAGCCAGGGTGTGTTCATTCTATGTGTTCTGTTTCTATGTTGGGTGTTCTAGGTTGTTTATTTCTATGTTTGACTGAGTGACTCCCAATCAGAGGCAACGAGTGTCAGCTGTGTGCTGGTTGTCTCTGATTGGGAGCCATATTTAACTGTCGGTGTTTCACTTTGTGTTTGTGGGTTTTTGTTCCGTGTTCAGTCATTTGTCACTGAGGACTTCACGAGTCGTTTATTGTTTTGTATTTTCGTGTGTATGCTTTAATTAAATAAAGCAAGTATGTTCGCTACTAACGCTGCGCTTTGGTCCACTCCTTCATACGACGTTCGTGACACTGCGGCATTCTGGATGAGTTGTAGGGGTTTCATCAATACAGTTCTACTGTGATATGTTCTAATCAAGTAATCACCAAAGTACACAGAGGCCAAATAATGTCCTGGCCTTACTTGTCCTGGCCTTACCCGTCCTGGCCTTACTCGTACTGGCCTTACTCAAGGTAAACCTTTGTCCCTCTCCCCTCCCTGACATAAATCCTCTTCACTGGATCCTTGTTATAAGACTTCACTAACATGTTGCACTTATTAGAAGAACCTGTGTGTACGATTGTCTGCTAAATGTCAACATTTTTACATTTTGAATAGGCAAACAATATATTATATCATGTACTAGTGCAATGCACCGTATATTTGTGTGTATATTTGACTGAACAGGCTGTGTTTGTGTGTGTGTGTGTGTGTGTGTCTGTGTGTCTGTGTATGGTTATACTGTGTATGTGTGCGTGTGTCTTATATTGTTGTGTTGTGTGTGCAGTGTTCGTCAATTTGGAGAGTGAGAAGCAAGAGACAGGGGATGAAGCAATAGAGAAAGCGTTCAGCAGTAGACGTGAAACTTGGGTAAAAAAATGTTGATTGTTTGTGTGCGCTTGTGTCTGGGTGAGAGTGTGCAAGTGCACATGGGTTTGCATCCCTATGTGTGTTGTGTTTAATGTGTACATTCAAATGTGTACATTTATCTTACATCATTAATAATCAAATGGATGTCCAGTGAAAACAGTTATGAGCCCACAAGCAGCAGAGAACAGAGTGCACTGTCCATGCAGTAGAGGTATGTTAATGTGCATGGACTCACACACAAAGGGTCACTAACCTTTCTCTCTGATAGTGTGTTGCATACAGAGCCCAAACCTCTACCTGGCTCAAAGACTGGAGACCATGAAGGTCAGCATCAACATATTGTCATGACTGTCCTGTCTGAGGATCCAAGGACTCAGATCAGCTTGGCAGTGGTTGACAATAGCCTGACCCTCTCTCACCCACAGAAGAGGGGAGGAGGGGGACCGGTTTTGACACCTCACACCCTGTCATAGATTAGGGAGGAGGGGACTCTCTTTCTTGCTCTCCAGTATTGTTTGGATAATGTCTTCCTAAAATAATTGCTGTACCTGGTCGGAATGGGGGATCTGTACTTCCATACATAATTTTATTAAAATAAAAATGTGATTAAGTATATTTTCTACAACATCAATTCATTCACTCTAATCAGTGCATTTCAACTTAAAAATAAAATAAAAAGACATCTAAAAGGGCAGTGGAGGCAAGTTCCTAAAACTGTCAATGTTCAAAACACAACCAATATCTGTTTGCCCAAAGGTTTTTACCCATTGGTGACTGTTTACAACAAATTCAAATTTAGGTTAACCTCTAACATGAAACATCAATGACTGGTGTTCCAGTAGAGGAAAATCCATACTTCCAGATACATATTTGCTTTACTCTGTGGCTCTGGGTTCATTCATAGCCAGTCAGTCTATTTGTCCTGAACAATACATAATCCAGACCAGAGGGGGCGCACCACTTAGTACCACAGGCTGTAGAGCAGAAGAGTCACCACAGAACACAACAGAGACGCTCCGGTTGCTGGGCTGCCACT
The DNA here is from genome assembly GCF_020615455.1 of Coregonus clupeaformis. Lineage (NCBI taxonomy): Eukaryota > Metazoa > Chordata > Actinopteri > Salmoniformes > Salmonidae > Coregonus > Coregonus clupeaformis. The sequence continues at coordinate 23,791,981 of NC_059199.1, forward strand.
TGGTTTGGATGGTGTGACAAGTGCTGTTGTTGCAGGAGCAGCGGTTGTAGGAGCAGCGGTTGTAGGAGCAGGTGCAGCGGTTGTAGGAGGAACAAGACCAGCGGTTGTAGGAGCAGGTGCAGCGGTTGTAGGAGGAACAGGACCAGCGGTTGTAGAAGCAGGAGCAGCGGTTGTAGGAGCAGGAGCAGCGGTTGTAGGAGGAACATGACCAGCAGTTGTAGGAGCAGGAGCAGCGGTTGTAGGAGGAACAGGACCAGCGGTTGTAGAAGCAGGAGCAGCGAATGTAGGAGGACCAGCGGTTGTAGGATCATATAAAGCTGTTGTTGAATAAATCTTGTAAGCAGAGAATGATAGAAGAAACAATTGAGTCAATGTCAATGTGGACTGCAAATAATTCTTAAAGGGACATTTCACTCATAAATGAAAGTTTGTCAGATGTTTTCAGACCTCAAAAGAAGACTAATGTCAAGATGAAACATTGATTGTGTGGATCCAACTATAGGCCTCAATCCCAAATGAATGGAAAAGATTAGCACTGTCTAATTTCCTGGATTTCCTGGTTTTATTTGGTGCTCATCTTTTCCATTCATTTGGAATGGAGGCATATAGCTGGATCAACTGTCGTACCCTTCGTAACACTTCAGCGATACAGATTGAATAGAGCCCTAAACTCATGAGGCATTCATGGTAAACGCTGCATATGTCGGCTCAATCGGAAATGACGTTTCAATTTTAACGCGGCTCTTCCACGATACTTCTGCGATACGGATTGATCCAGCCCATAGTTAAAACTAATTTTGATATCATGGATGGTCAGTCCTTGCATACATAGCTCTGTGTATGAATTTGAGAGTGGCTCCATTTCTCCAGGCCTTCAGCTTTTTTACCAAAACACAAGTGGAGTGACCGCTTTGTTATTGTTTCAATAATGGATTCTAGATTTAAGGTATGTAGTAACAGTGAGATTGGGGGTCAATTCCATTTCAATCCAGTAAGTAAATTGACATTTCAATTCCAGAATGGAACAATCCTTATTGGAAATAATGTCACTTAATGGAATGGAATTGCTGCCTTTCCGGATTAGTAGTGTCACGGGTTTCGGCCGAGGCTGCTCCTCCTCCTTGTTCGGGCAGGCTTCGGCGGTCGTCGTCCCCGGAGTACTAGCTATCACCGTTTGATGTTTTCGCTGTCTGTTGGTTTTGTCTGATTGTGTACACCTGTGTCCTGTTTAGTTGATTATGTCCTCTATAAGTTTCCCGTTTGGTTAGTTTTGTGTTGTGTGTTATTGTTCGCCTGTCATCAGGTCGGCTCGTTGTTTGTTTGTTGTTTTCCCTGTCGTCGCACTGTACTGTTTTCGTGCGCCTTGGAATACTAGCCTTTTGCGCATTGTTGCGCATCGTCCGCCTCTTGTTTGTTTTGAGGCCAGTGTTTTGTATATTTTTGGTTGTGTTCAGTAAAGTATTGGACTGAGCTTCTGTGTCTGCGATTGACTCCTTCACCACATCTACATCAGCCGTTGTGACAGAATAACACACCACTATGGAGTCAGCAGAAGCAGCGGCGGCACCCAAGTCGCTGGAGGAACGGATCAGCCATCAAGACACCATGATCTGGCGACTTGAGGCCGCCATGAACGAGGTGGCGAACACTCTGCACCGTTTGGTCACCAGAGAGGTGCCCACACCTCCGCACACCTTACCATCAACATCGACCAGTCCTCCTCTTCCAGCACCGGAACTCAGCGGTATTCGGCTCTCGCTCCCGAGGGCATATGATGGTACCGCAGCCGGATGTCAGGGGTTCCTCCTGCAGGTGGAACTCTACCTGGCCACCATACACCCGGCGCCCTCGGGATACGAGAGCGTCTCTGCCCTCATCTCCTGTCTCACCGGCAAGGCGTTAGAGTGGGCTAACGCTGAATGGAGGGGAATAGACGCCGCCACCATCACTTACGCGGAGTTCTCCCGCCGCTTCAGGGCCGTGTTCGACCATCCACCAGAGGGGAAGGCGGCGGGGGAGCGTCTGTTCCACCTTCGACAGGGGAGGAGGAGCGCACAGGAGTTCGCCCTGGAGTTCCGGACTCTAGCAGCGGATGCAGGGTGGAATGAGCGGGCCCTCATCGACCACTACCGATGTAGTCTACGGGAGGACGTCCGTCGAGAGTTGGCCTGCAGGGATTCCCATCTTACCTTCGACCAGCTGGTGGACATGTCCATCCGGCTTGACACCCTGCTGGCTACCCGCGGACGCACCGAGTGGGGGTCGTCCATTCCACCCTCCAGCACCTCCGAGCCGAGCCCTATGGAGCTCGGAGGTGCTACCGCTAGAGAGAGGAGGAGGAGGAGCCCGAGGGGGGCTGTTCCCTGCACCAACTGTGGCCATGGAGGGCACACTGCGGCTCGGTGCTGGGGAGGGTCTCCTAGGGGAGAGGACGACAGGCCACGCACTGGGGAGTCATACCAGGTGAGTAGGCGTCCCACTTACCCAGAGCTCTCTGTTGTGCACGTCTGTTTACCTGTACATTTTCCACAGGTTGCACCTCATTCCCAGCATAAGGCGCTAGTCGATTTAGGCGCAGCTGGGAATTTTGTTGATCGACATTTTTGTTTAAAACTAGGGATTCCCCTTCTTCCGGTCGACGCCCCATTTCCTGTCCATGCTTTAGACAGCCGTCCCTTGGGATCGGGGTTGATTAGGGAGGTCACTGCGCCACTTAGGATGAGGACGCAGGGGAGTCATGAGGAAACTATTCAGCTATATCTGATTGACTCTCCTGCATATCCGGTGGTGTTGGGGCTCCCCTGGTTGATTACCCATAATCCGTCTATTTTGTGGCAAGAGAGGGCTCTTAAGGAGTGGTCTGCCCAGTGTGTGGGGCGATGTCTAGGTGTTTCCGTGGGGGCAACCTCGGTGGAGAGTCCAAACCAGGTGCCCGCACTGCACATTCCCCCCGAGTATGAGGATTTGGCAATCGTGTTCAGTAAATCGAGGGCGACGCAGTTGCCTCCCCATAGGCAGGGAGATTGTGCGATAGACCTCCAGGCAGGAGCAGCGCTTCCACGGAGCCATGTGTATCCTCTGTCTCAGGAGGAGAAGAGAGCTATGGAGACTTACATAGCTGAATCTCTGAGACAAGGATACATACGGCCATCCACTTCCCCTGCGTCCTCAAGCTTCTTTTTTGTGAAGAAGAAGGATGGAGGTTTGCGCCCGTGCATTGATTACCGTAGTCTCAATCAGATCACGGTGAAATACAGTTATCCACTCCCGCTGATTGCGACTATGACTGAGTCATTGCACGGGGCGCGTTTCTTCACAAAACTAGATCTCAGGAGCGCATACAACTTGGTGCGCATTAGAGGGGGTGATGAATGGAAGACAGCATTTAGTACCACCTCAGGTCATTATGAGTATCTCGTCATGCCATACGGGTTGATGAACGCTCCTTCAGTCTTCCAATCCTTCGTAGATGAGATTTTCAGGGACATGCAGGGGAAGGGTGTGGTCGTGTACATTGATGACATACTTGTGTACTCTTCCACCTGAGCCGAGCATGTAGCCCTGGTGCGTCGAGTGTTGAGGAGGCTGTTGGAGCACGACCTGTATGTCAAGGCAGAGAAATGTCTGTTTTTCCAGGAGTCGATCTCCTTTTTGGGTTATCAGTTGTCTGCGTCAGGGGTGAAGATGGAGGTAGACCGTGTGTCAGCCGTGCGTAATTGGCAAACTCCAACCACTGTTAAAGAGGTGCAGCGGTTTTTGGGGTTTGCAAATTACTACCGGAGGTTTATCCAGGGTTTTGGACAGGTGGCAGCTCCAATCTTCAATCTCTGTTGAAGGGGGGTCCCGTGCGTCTGCAGTGGTCAGCCGAGGCGGACAGGGCTTTTGGGAGACTGAAGGACCTGTTTACTTCGGCTCCGGTGCTGGCGCATCCGGATCCCTCTTTACCATTTCAGGTAGAGGTTGACGCGTCAGAGGCCGGTATTGGGGCCGTACTTTCGCAACGGTCCGGCACGCCACCTAAACTCCGCCCCTGTTCTTTTTACTCCAAAAAGCTCAGCCCGGCGGAGCGAAATTATGACGTAGGGGACAGGGAGCTGTTAGCCGTGGTACAGGCCCTAAAGGTGTGGAGGCATTGGCTTGAGGGGGCTCAACACCCTTTTCTCATTTTGACTGACCACCGTAACCTGGAGTACATCCGGGCAGCTAGGAGATTGAACCCTCGCCAGGCGCAGTGGAACATGTTTTTAGCCCGTTTTCGTATTTAAGATCACGTACATCCCTGGGTCCCAGAACGGTAAGGCAGACGCACTGTCTCGGCGGTATGACACGGAGGAGAGGTCCGTCTAGCCCACTCCCATACTGCCGGAGTCTTGTCTGGTGGCACCGGTAGTGTGGGAGGTCGATGCGGAAATCGTTGCGTACCGACCCTAGTCCTCCACAGTGCCCGGTGGGTCGGAAGTACGTTCCGCTCGAGGTTCGGGATCGATTGATATATTGGGCTCACACGTCACCCTCCTCTGGACATCCTGGTATTGGCCGGACTGTGCACTGCCTTAGCGCTGAGTACTGGTGGCCAACGTTAGCCAGGGATGTGAGGGTTTATGTCTCCTCCTGCTCGGTGTGCGCCCAGTGTAAGGCGCCTAGACACCTGCCCAGGGGTAAGTTACAACCCCTGCCCGTTCCACAACGACCATGGTCTCACATCTCGGTGGATTTCGTCACAGACCTTCCCCCCTCACAGGGGAATACTACATTACTGGTCGTTGTGGATCGGTTCTCCAAGGCCTGTCGTCTGCTCCCAATGCCGGGTCTTCCTACTGCCCTACAGACCGCCGAAGCTCTATTCACCCACGTGTTCCGGCACTACGGGGTACCCGAGGATATAGTGTCTGATCGAGGTCCCCAGTTTACTTCCAGAGTCTGGAGGGCGTTTATGGAGCGTTTGGGGGTCTCGGTGAGCCTGACCTCGGGTTACCACCCGGAGAGTAATGGGCAGGTGGAACGTGTGAACCAGGATGTGGGTAGGTTTCTTAGATCGTATTGCCAGGACCGGCCGGAGGAGTGGGCGAGGTATGTCCCCTGGGCAGAGATGGCCCAGAACTCCCTCCGCCACTCCTCAACCAATCTAACCCCTTTCCAATGTGTGTTAGGTTACCAGCCGGTTCTGGCACCGTGGCAGCAGAGCCAGATCGAGGCTCCTGCGGTGGATGAGTGGATGCGGCGCTCGTAGGAGACGTGGAACGCTGCACACGTCCACTTGCAGCGGGCTATCCGTCGTCAGAAAGCGAGCGCCAATCTCCACCGCAGTGAGGGGCCGGTGTACGCACCTGGTGATCGAGTCTGGCTCTCTACCAGAAACCTGCCCCTCAGCCTGCCCTGCCGGAAACTGGGTCGGCGGTTTGTGGGGCCTTTTAAAGTCCTGAGAAGATTGAACGAGGTGTGTTACCGATTACAACTACCTATTAACTATAAGAACATTAACCCCTCGTTCCATGTGTCTCTTCTCAGGCCGGTGGTAGCTGGTCCACTCCAGGACGATGAGATAAGGGAGACTCCTCCGCCCCCACTTGACATCGATGGGGGCTCCGGCGTACACAGTTCGGGCCATCTTGGACTCAAGACGTCGGATGGGGGGTCTCCAGTATCTCGTGGAGTGGGAGGGGTACGGTCCGGAGGAACGGTGCTGGGTGCCGAGGAGAGACATCCTAGACCCGTCTCTCCTGACTGAGTTCCACCGTAGTCATCCTACGCGCCCTGCTCCGCATCCTCCTGGTCGTCGCCGGGGTTGGTGCACGGCTGGAGCCGCGCGTCAAGGGGGGGGTACTGTCACGGTTTCGGCCGAGGCTGCTCCTCCTCCTTGTTCGGGCAGGCTTCGGCGGTCGTCGTCCCCGGAGTACTAGCTATCACCGTTTGATGTTTTCGCTGTCTGTTGGTTTTGTCTGATTGTGTACACCTGTGTCCTGTTTAGTTGATTATGTCCTCTATAAGTTTCCCGTTTGGTTAGTTTTGTGTTGTGTGTTATTGTTCTCCTGTCATCAGGTCGGCTCGTTGTTTTCCCTGTCGTCGCACTGTACTGTTTTCGTGCGCCTTGGAATACTAGCCTTTTGCGCATTGTTGCGCATCGTCCGCCTCTTGTTTGTTTTGAGGCCAGTGTTTTGTATATTTTTGGTCATGTTCAGTAAAGTATTGGACTGAGCTTCTGTGTCTGCGTTTGACTCCTTCACCACATCTACATCAGCCGTTGTGACAAGTAGGTTGCCTACCCTTACTGTTTGACACCAGAAATGTTAACTTTCAAGGTACTCAATTGCAGACTAATAGCATACCTCACTGTCATCAAAATCAGATGCAACACGTCTGAAGCATTATACAGTAATTCAGATATTTTCTGTAACTGTGGTCAATTCTGTTTTCAACTTCCAAAAATAATTCAGTGATTTTGAAAAATCCACACTAAAAATGAATGCCACTTTTTAATTATTGAATTGGAATCTGAAGTAATCTCCTGAACTAACTGATTTGAAATGGAATTGACCCCAACTCTGTTGAGCGATGCCCATTCCATTACCTTTGTGATGGTGGAGGCCAGTATACAGAATCCCAGAAGATACTTCATAGTAGGTGAGGCGTCCTAAGAGTTAAATACTGCAGGAGGCTTGAAGAGTTGTTGATGGTCTGTCCTGGTCTATGTATCCAGAGATGGCCCTCAGTGTATCGAGTGCTGTAGAGTCTATGTCCTTTTCTGAGTTGAACTTCTCTTATATATCGTCCCTGCATGTTCCCGAGGTGTGAACACACCATGTTCCTCTGGTTCCAGGAAGATTGTGTGTGTGTGTGTGGGCAAATACAGTCCATGGGCAATGTGTGTACATGTATACATGTGTGGTGTGTGTGTACATGTACACAAGTGTTTTTTTTTTTTTTGCAGTTTCGGCAGGCATATCATGTCAGTGTACAAAACAGCAGAGTCAAGGTTCAACACTTACTCTAGCTTTCCATTACCTTTCCATGCTCTGATGAAGGCATAACTGCCGAAACGCATTAGCCTGTCCGGATGAAAATAAAACAGTATTTTCGTCCTTTTTTGGAGTGCCGCTGTTTCCCAATGTTTCTTGAACTCGAGATTTCATTTGAAACTACCTTTCCATTACTCTTTACTCTACTGTTTCTGTTCATGGAAAATATTGGGTAAATGTATAAATACCATACTGATAGCTGCTAGAACAAATACAGTCCATGGGCAATGATGTTGCTTTGCAAATTCCTTGGCATCATATCACACAAATGACTTTGTGACAACATCATAATTTGATGAAAATGTTTATTTTTATTACAGAGATTGCCAAATACCAAATCACTTTTTAAAGCATTCCCACTTAGCCTACATACATGTATGATTCATAGACAACCACACCACACCTAGGGTATCCAAGACCATTAGTCCCACTAACAACTTGTGCACCATTCTCTAAGACTGTTTCCTATATCTTCTCACATATCATGCATATAACTACAACATTTATTCAAACTCTTCCTTCATCTCAATATACCCATTAGTTATTTTGTTTTGGCCAGACAGTAAACCTATTTTTTTTATTAAACATTTTAGTTTTCTTCTGTATTATAGTAATATACAGTATTTTAAACTGCATCCTCTTTTATAATAGGCTTCCCCGTAGTGACGTTGCAGCTCTGTGATAAAGCCTCACTTCAGTTGTGTTTTTTTGTTGCTATAATTAAAAGAGCATCACAACACATTTACTGGATTGTTTAGGAGGAAGTTGATGTCTGATTAAGACTATTATGATATTGTGCTTCCTCCTACCAGACAGTTGATATATCAGGTCAGGTCAGACATGTTATTGAGCAAAGTTGACCTAGAATTTCTCCCAAATTACTTCCCATCTCCATCCTGAATTTCACTGTCAAAAATAAAAACATAATTCTATATTTAGATCATATATGCCTATAATCCACAATATATTTAGATCACGTATGCCTACAATACACTTTTTTGTTTGTTAGTAAATTATCAGTACAAAGACAGTAAGTGACAGTACTTTTATGTACTCTTGAGATATTGTTCAGTTTGGCAGTGTAGCGGAATAACTCTCAGAGTTGTCATGGTGACTTGTCAATACGCATATCAAACAGTATCAAACAGGGTGTTTATGTCACAACCACAAACTAATACTGCTACATAAGACATAAATTGGCCCATCAGTTCCTGATAAAAGCATGGAAGTATGTTATTGTTTGATATGTTTTATAGAAGTGAGAAGACATACAACATTTACCAGTAAGGGGGAAGTAGATAATAGTAGTTTAATAATTGCCCTTTGGCTTTTGCAAAGTGTACTCCATGACAATGCACAACAACAGGACATTACCATTACTGTAGTGAATACTTTCAGTGAAAATGGAGCCTACCACCCACTTCACCCTCTTTTGTCTCTCTCTTTAGAACTTAATACACCCTATTTCCTCATGTATTTATTATGTATTCCACCGTGCAGTAATAGATTAACAAATATACACTCAGTGGCCAGTTTATTAGGTACATCTAGTACCCGATCGGACCCCCTTTGCCTCCAGAACAGCCTGAATTCTTCGGGGCATGGAAATGTTGCTCAGTTGGTAAAAAGGGAAAGGAAAAGGAAAGGGGGATATCTAGTCATTTGCACAACGAAATGTGTCTTCCGCATTTTCATCCAACCCCTCTAAATCAGAGAGGTGCAGGGTATCAAGGGACACATTCCCCACACCATTACACCACCGCCACCAGCCTTTACCGTTGACACCAGACAGGATGGGGCATGGACTCATGCTGCTTATGCCAAATCCTGACTCTGCCATCAGCATGACGCAACAGGAACCAGGATACGTTGGACCAGGCAATGTTTTTCCACTTCTCAATGGTGCAGTGTTTGAGACGTTTCTTCTTGTTTTTAGCTGATACGAGTGGAACCCGGTGTGGTCGTCTGCTGCAATATCCGATTCGTGACAAGGACCGACGAGTTGTGCGTTCTGAGATGCTGTTCTGCACACCACTGTTATGTTATACTGCGCAGTTATTGCCTGTTTGTGGCCTGCCTGTTAGCTTGCACGATTCTTGCAATTCTCCTTCGACCGCTCATCAACAAGCTGTTTTCGCCCACAGGACTGCCGCTGACTGGATGTTTTTTGTTTGTCGCACCATTCTCAGTAAACCCTAGAGACTGTCATGCGTGAAATGCCCAGGAGGCCAGCCATTTCTGAGATTCTGGAACCGGCGCGCCTGGCACCGACGATCATACCATGCTCAAAGTTGCTTAGGTCTCTTGTTTTGCCCATTCTAACATTCAATCGAACAGTAACTGAATGCCTCGATGCCTGTCTGCCTGCTTTATATAGGAAGCCACAGCAATGTGACTCACTGTCTGTAGGACCATTTTCGTATACCTAATAAACTGGCCACTGGGTGTAAGAAACAATGCAATAAACGTAATAAGATGATAAACTTCATTATAGTTAGTTTAGCTTATACAGTGGGGAAAAAAGTATTTAGTCAGCCACCAATTGTGCAAGTTCTCCCACTTAAAAAGATGAGCGAGGCCTGTAAATTTCATCATAGGTACACGTCAACTATGACAGACAAAATGAGAAAAGAAAATCCAGAAAATCACATTGTAGGATTTTTAATGAATTTATTTGCAAATTATGGTGGAAAATAAGTATTTGGTCAATAACAAAAGTTTCTCAATACTTTGTTATATACCCTTTGTTGGCAATGACACAGGTCAAACGTTTTCTGTAAGTCTTCACAAGGTTTTCACACACTGTTGCTGGTATTTTGGCCCATTCCTCCATGCAAATCTCCTCTAGAGCAGTGATGTTTTGGGGCTGTCGCTGGGCAACACGGACTTTCAACTCCCTCCAAAGATTTTCTATGGGGTTGAGATCTGGAGACTGGCTACGCCACTTGAAATGCTTCTTACAAAGCCACTCCTTCGTTGCCCAGGCGGTGTGTTTGGGATCACTGTCATGCTGAAAGACCCAGCCACGTTTCATCTTCAATGCCCTTGCTGATGGAAGGAGGTTTTCACTCAAAATCTCACGATACATGGCCCCATTCATTCTTTCCTTTACACGGATCAGTCGTCCTGGTCCCTTTGCAGAAACACAGCCCCAAAGCATGATGTTTCCACCCCCATGCTTCACAGTAGGTATGGTGGTCTTTGGATGCAACTCAACATTCTTTGTCCTCCAAACACGACGAGTTGAGTTTTTACCAAAAGGTTCTATTTTCTGACCATATGACATTCTCCCAATCCTCTTCTGGATCATCCAAATGCACTCTAGCAAATTTCAGACGGGCCTGGACATGTACTGGCTTAAGCAGGGGGACACGTCTGGCACTGCAGGATTTGAGTCCCTGGCGGCGTAGTGTGTTACTGATGGTAGGCTTTGTTACTTTGGTCCCAGCTCTCTGCAGGTCATTCACTAGGTCCCTCCGTGTGGTTCTGGGATTTTTGCTCACCGTTCTTGTGATCATTTTGACCCCACGGGGTGAGATCTTGCGTGGAGCCCCAGATCGAGGGAGATTATCAGTGGTCTTGTATGTCTTCCATTTCCTAATAATTGCTCCCACAGTTGATTTCTTCAAACCAAGCTGCTTACCTATTGCAGATTCAGTCTTCCCAGCCTGGTGCAGGTCTACAATTTTGTTTCTGGTGTCCTTTGACAGCTCTTTGATCTTGGCCATAGTGGAGTTTGGAGTGTGACTGTTTGAGGTTGTGGACAGGTGTCTTTTATACTGATAACAAGTTCAAACAGGTCCCATTAATACAGGTAACGAGTGGAGGACAGAGGAGCCTCTTAAAGAAGAAGTTACAGGTCTGTGAGAGCCAGAAATCTTGCTTGTTTGTAGGTGACCAAATACTTATTTTCCACCATAATTTGCAAATAAATTCATAAAAAATCCTACAATGTGATTTTCTGGAAAAAAAATTCTCAATTTGTCTGTCATAGTTGACGTGTACCTATGATGAAAATTACAGGCCTCTCTCATCTTTTTAAGTGGGAGAACTTGCACAATTGGTGGCTGACTAAATACTTTTTTCCCCCACTGTATCTATGCCGTCAATGCTCCTTCTGTACCTATATTGATAAGTCACATTGTATGTTATAGATGTTGATAATACTTCCATTGTTAATAAATAACTTTATCCTAGATTAAATTAGAGTACATTTATTTTTCCTGTGAAGGAACGTTTGGAGTGGACACTTTTTATACATTGATCTTAAAGTGCCCTGAAAAGCAGAACAATGGAAGAGCAATTCAGATAAACCTAATTACTGTGATAAAAGGTCATGATTTTAAGAAATTAATATGTACATATTTCACTCGGTCAAATAGCAATAAAATAAAATAAAAAATTTGGGTACTTTTCAACATTTGTACAATGAGAAAAGCAATCATTTAGAACTTGTATAAAGAGCTATTTTGTACAAAGGAACTCACAGCTTGATTGATTATAAAACATTAATATAAACCGATTTTGGGTATTGCAACATACCCTATCAACCAAAGTGTGTTCATTCTGTATCTTGAAATACACAAAGCACACACAAACCTCAAGCAGGTCATTGTAAAACAAACAAATTGTCGGTGAGAAAGATCATTCTCCTACGCTCTTCATTCAGTTTTTGAAGGGATACTTCAGAATGTTGGCAATGAGACCATTTATCTTCTTACCCAGAGTCATATGAACTCGTGGATACCATTTCTATATCTTTGTTTCCAGTATGAAGGAAGTTAGAGGTAGTTTCGCGAGCCAATGCTAACTAGCATTAGCAGTCATTGCGCTAACGCTAGTTAGCAACTGTGCTAATTAGCAACTTTATTAAACCGCACGCAGAGACATAAATCTGGTATACATGAATTCATCTGACTCTGGGAAAGTAGATAACGGGCGTCATTGCCAAAATCCCAAAGTATCCCTTTAACACTCTCAGGAAGGTGCGGTCAATGTGACTCTTGCCCTCTATGTGGCGCTCAATGCCATAGTGAATGCATGATCAGGCTGGCTGTCGAACCAAACAGTAGAGTCAGGGAGTAACTGAAGACATAGCTGCCCCCTGCTGGTTTGGTGAAAAGTTGTTGGCCATGTGGCGGTTGTAGCGTTTGTGGCAGCGGTTGTTGGCCTATTGTAGAATTCTGTTGGTGGTTGTTGGTCCCATTGTAGAATTCTGTTGGATAAAATTGAATTATTTACAGTGCATTCGGAAAGTATTCAGACCCCTTGACTTTTTCCACATTTTGCTAGATTACAGCCTTATTTTAAAATGGATTGAATTGTCCCCCCCCTCTTCAATCTACACACAATACCCCATAATGACAAAGCAAAAACAAGTTTTTAGAATTTTTTTAGTTTATAACATTTCAAAAACGGAAAATTAACATTTACATAAATATTCAGACCCTTTACTCAGTACTTTGTTGAAGAACCTTTGGCAGTGATTAGAGCCTCAAATCTTCTTGGGTATGATGCTACAAGCTTGGCACACCTGTATTTGGGGAGTTTCTACCATTCTTCTCTGCAGATCCTCTCAAGCTCTGTCAGGTTGGATGGGGAGAGTCGCTGCACAGCTATTTTCAGGTCTCTCCAGAGATATTCGATCGGGTCTGGGCTCTTGTCCCGAAGCCACTCCTGTGTTGTCTTTGCTGTGTGCTTAGAGTCGTTGTCCTGTTGGAAGGTGAACCTTTGTCCCAGTCTGAGATCCTGAGGGCTCTGGAGCAGGTTTTCATCAAGGATCTCTCTGTACTTTGCTCCGTTCATCTTTCCCTCGATCCTGACTAGTCTCCCAGTCCCTGCCACTGAAAAACATCCCCACAGCATGATGCTGCCACCACCATGCTTCACTGTAGGGATGGTGCCAGGTTTCCTCCAGACGTGACACTTGGCATTAAGGCCAAAGAGTTCAATCTTGGTTTCATCAGACCAGAGAATCTTGTTTCTCATGGTCTGAGAGTCCTTTAGGTGCCTTTTGGCAAACTCCAAGGCACCTACACTCCAAGTCATTTAGGTGCCTTTTACTGAGGAGTGGCTTCCGTCTGGCCACTCAACCATAAAGGCCTGATTGGTGGAGTGCTGGAGTGCTGCAGAGATGGAAAGTTCTCCCATCTCCATAGAGGAACTCTGGAGCTCTGTCAGAGCGGCCAGCTCTAGGAAGAGTCTTGGTGGTTCCAAACGTCTTCCAATTAAGAATGATGTAGGCAAATGTAGGGACCTTCAATGCTGCATAAATGTTTTCGTACCCTTCCCCAGATCTGTGCCTCGACACAATCCTGTCTCAGAGCTCTACGGACAATTCCTTCGACCTCATGGCTTGGTTTTTGCTCTGACATGCACTGTCAACTATGAGACCTTATATAGACAGGTGTGTGCCTTTCCAAATCATGTCCAATCAATTGAATTGACCACAGGTGGACTCCAATCAATTTGTAGAAACATTTCAAGGATGATCAATGGAAACAGCCCAACTAGCAATGAGGAATCGGCCCAGAAGCAGCCCTCTTCCGGGAGGCCGGAACTGATTGAATCGGCCTGGAATCGGGTGTCAGACTCAGCCCAGAATCAAAATCAATGAATGCCCAGAATCAGCCCAAGTACATCGGGCCATTTCCGTCTACCGGAATTCAGCAGTCTTTGCCGGCATCTTACCAGAATCCCCCCAGAAGTTGGCAGATGCAAATTTTAATAAATGTATACAAAATTACCCGATTTTGTAATTGAAAATATTACTATTATGCATTTTATGATACCTATCCACAAACTTTTTTTTTAACCCACTTTTCGTCATATACAATTGGTAGTTACAGTTTTAGTCTTGTCCCATCGCTGCAACTCCCGTACAGCATCGGGAGAGGCGAAGGCTGGCTGCGAGATGGGTATCGAACCAGCATATGTAGCAACGCAGTTTGCACTGCGATGCAGTGTCTTAGACCGCTGCGTCACTCGGGAGGCCCCATCTACAAAGTTTTTAATGCTGATCAATTGCCTAGCAAAGTATAAAAATACTCAAATACTACTTAAACAGGAAAGACTCTTAAATAATTTAATTTAAATGTTAATTTTATTTTTTGATCACAGAAACAATGAGAAAATATGGAAAAATAAATATATAATGAAATGTTCATTATATAAAGCAGCCCATGTAATCATCTGCCAGAGAGTAGCCACTATCGGCCCGAGCCCCAAGTAATAATTTGGGCCAGATAACTCACACCGGAATCGGCCCGAGCTCCAAGTAATACATTTAGGCCAGATAACTCACACCGGAATCGGCCTGAGCTCAATCCCCGCATCTTAGCCATAAGTAATACTGCCGAAGGCGGCCCAGACTCGGGCAACATGACGTCGGCCGAGTCTGACTCTCAGCCGAGTGCCCCGACTCTCAGCCGGAATAGGGCCAGATCCACTGTGCTAGCTGGGAGGATGCACCTGAGCTCAATTTCGAGTCTCATAGCAAAGGGTCTGAATACTTATTTAAATAAGGTATTTCTGAGTTTTTCAGTTTTTAGAAATGTCCAACCATTTCTAAAAACCTGTTTTCGCTTTGTCATTATGGGGTATTGTGTGTAGATTGATGAGAATTTTTATTTATTTAATCAATTTTAGAATAAGGCTATAATGTAACAAAATGTGGAAAAATTCAAGCGGTCTGAATACTTTCCGAATACACTGTCCATTAAGCTACATGTTAATTCAGCATTAATTCACCCATGTCTATTTGAAACTGAAATTAATTAGGGACAGTTTGAAAATAACTAGGGGGTGGGTTACTATATAATTTTTCAGGTTTTACAATATAACTTCTTCCATCCTAGCCAAATTTCCTCATCTGCTTGCATGCACTACGCTTTTCCATGCGCTTACTATACCACAGGTCAATATAGTCTACCAGTCTTACTGTCTGTCCTGCCCTCTATCCACCATTCATAGTGACAATAGTGGTAGGTGGATCATTTGTCCAGATCTGTAATAGGCTATCAATCATACCACATACAGTTGAAGTCAGAAGTTTACATACACCTTAGCCAAATACATTTAAACTCAGTTTTTCACAATTCCTGACATTTAATCCTAGTAAAATTCCCTGTTTTAGGTCAGTTAGGATCACCACTTTATTTTAAGAATGTGAAATGTCAGAATAATAGTAGAGAGAATGATTTATTTAAGCTTTTATTTCTTTCATCACATTCCCAGTGGGTCAGAAGTTTACATACACTCAATTAGTATTTGGTAGCATTGCCTTTAAATTGTTTAACTTGGGTCAAACGTTTCGGGTAGCCTTCCACAAGCTTCCCACAATAAGTTGGGTGAATTTTGGCCCATTCCTCCTGACAGAGCTGGTGTAACTGAGTCAGGTTTGTAGGCCTCCTTGCTCACACACGCTTTTTCAGTTCTGCCCACACATTTTCTATAGGATTGAGGTCAGGGCTTTGTGATGGCCACTCCAATACCTTGACTTTGTTGTCCTTAAGCCATTTTGCCACAACTTTGGAAGTATGCTTGGGGTCATTGTCCATTTGGAAGACCCATTTCCGACCAAGCTTTAACTTCCTGACTGATGTCTTGAGATGTTGCTTCAATATATCCACATAATTTTCCTTCCTCATGATGCCATCTCTTTTGTGAAGTGCACCAGTCCCTCTTGCAGCAAAGCACCCCCACAGCATGATGCTGCCACCCCCGTGCTTCACGGTTGGGATGGTGTTCTTCGGATTGCAAGCACCCCCTTTTTCCTCTAAACATAACGATGGTCATTATGGCCAAACAGTTCTATTTTTGTTTAATCAGACCAGAGGACATTTCTCCAAAAAGTACGATCTTTGTCCCCATGTGCAGTTGCAAACCGTAGTCTGGCTTTTTTATGGCGGTTTTGGAGCAGTGGCTTCTTCCTTGCTGAGCGGCCTTTCAGGTTATGTCGATATAGGACTCGTTTTACTGTGGATATAGATACTTTTGTACCTGTTTCCTCCAGAATCTTCACAAGGTCCTTTGCTGTTGTTCTGGGATTGATTTGCACTTTTCGCACCAAAGTACGTTCAGAAGTTTTGAATCTGGCGTCGTTTTGTATATCAGTTCATAAACACTATGCCATGGAATTGGTACGTCAAAAATCTCTTCCCAACTATTTTGCAATCTATATGGGACGGCTGTCAATCCTTTGGTCCTTAAATGAAACTGGTATACTTTTTTATTTATCACAATTTTCTTTAACCAATTATGATCTTTAATGCAGGGCCGACAGACAAGTTCCTTACTTTTTCCCCCTTCCACTTTCCTCTTCCATTTTTGCGGTAATGCTGCAATTATTTGGTTGTAATTTTGGGTAGAGCAGACATTTCCATATGTTTTTGTTAGCTGCATGTGCGACATAACTCCACCAGTCCTACCTATCATATAATTTACGAAGATTATACTTTTAAAAACATTTTTTCAAAAAATAATTTTTTTTTATCAATTAGTATATTTGAGTTTAACCACAATATTTGTTTCATTATTTGTTCTGTCATTTCTGGAGGATTAAATTGAAATTGCAACCAACTTTCTATGGCTTGTTTTAGAAATAGTGATATTTGGGAGATGATTTCCTTTTCAAATAACTGAAAGTGAGAGGTTGTAATCTGAATAAAGGGAAAAAGGCCATTCTTGAACATGGGGTGAGACAATCTTACCAATTTGTCTGGCTTGCCGTTCCAAATAAAATGGAATATTATTTTCTCATATAATTTAAAAAACTGTTCACTAGGTGTAGGCAAGACCATAAGCAAATAGGTAAACTGGGATAATACTAACAAGTTAATCAGGGGGATTTTTCCTCAAATAGACAGGTATTAACCTTTCCATGGTAGCAAGATCTTATCTATTTTTGCTAACTTTCTATTAAAATGTATTGGAATGAGATCATTTATTTCATTTGGGATATGTATTCCGAATATATCCACATCACCATCAGACCTTTTTATTGGTAAACTACATGGTAATGTAAAACTTGTATTTTTTAGTGATCCAATACGTAATATAGTACATTTATCATAATTTGGTTGTAATCCAGAGAGGTTAGAAAATGTATCTAGATCCTCTATGAGGCTGTGGAGGGATTCTAGTTGTGGATTTAAAAGAAAACATGAATCATCAGCATACAATGACACCTTTGTTTTTAAGCCCTGGATTTCTAATCCCTTGATATTATTGTTGGATCTGATTTTAATAGCTAACATTTCGATGGCCATAATAAATAGATACTGTATGCCGATAGTGGACAACCTTGTTTTACTCTTCTTGACAGTTTAAAACTTTCTGAGAAATAGCCATTATTTACTATTTTACACCTAGGGTTATACATGATTTTAACCCATTTTATAAGAGATTCTCCAAAATTGAAATGCTCCAGGCATTTATATATCAACTCCAGTCGTACTTTATCAAAAGCCTTTTCAAAGTCTGCTATGAATAGCAGGCCTGGTTTCAAAGATTTTTCATAGTGTTCTATTGTTTCCAGTACTTGCCTTATATTATCGCCAATGTATCGTCCATGTAAAAAACCTGTCTGATTAGAATGAAAAATGTCCGACAATACCTTTTAAATTCTATGCGCTATACATTTTGCTAGAATTTTTGCATCACAACACTGAAGTGTAAGGGGCCTCCAATTTTTTTAGTGGACTGGATCTTTATATTTCCCACTTGTATCATGTTTCTGTAATAATTAAATCAGACCTTCTTCTTGAGTGTCTGACAATCTACTATTTCCGAAGGAGTGGTTAAAACATTTACATTACATTTTAGTCATTTAGCAGACGCTCTTATCCAGAGCGACTAACAGTTAGTGAATACATATATATATATATTAATTTTTTTCATACTGGTCCCCCGTGGGAATCGAACCCACAACCCTGGCATTGCAAACGCCATGCTCTATCAACTGAGCTACATCCCTGCCGGCCATTCCCTCCCCTACCCTGGACAACGCTAGGCCAATTGTGCGCTGCCCATGAGTCTCCCGGTCGCGGCCGGCTGCGACAGAGCCTGGATTGGTAATGGTCCTCTGAGTATATAAAAAAAGGTTTGGTATACATCGACTGGTATGCCATTCAACCCTGGAGTTTTCCCAGACTTAAAGTCTTTAATTGCATCCAGAAGTTCCTCCTCTGTAATTTCATTTTCACATGAGTCTTCCTGTATGGCTGTTAATTTTACATTATCAATAGAAAAAAAATCCCTACAATTAGCTTCAGTTAGAGGAGATGGAGTCGACTGAAACGAAAACATATGCTTAAAGTACTTTGCTTCCTCCTTCAAAATATAATTAGGTGAATCATGGATGACTTGAGTTTCAGTAAATTCTTTTTGGTAGCATTTCTATGTTGAAGATTTAAAAAGAATTTGTGCATTTTTCCCCATATTCCATCCAGTTTGCTCAATTTTTATTATATATTACACTTGATCTTTCTTGAATAAGTTTCTCCATTTCTTTTAGTTTTTCCTCTAATTTATTCTGAGCCTCTATGTTAATGTTTTTATTGCTATCTATCTGTTATGTTAGACTATCTATTTCCTTTGTTAGTATGGACTCTTTTGACCTTAATTGCTTTTGTTTTCGAGATGAGTACTGAATTGCATGGCCTCTAAAGGCACATTTAAAAGTGTCCCATACAATTTGCTGTACCTATGTTATGTCGGAAGAAATCAGTTGTAAATTCCTCTGTCCTAGTTAAAAACAAGTTATCATCCAATAGGCTTTGATGAAATTTCCAATATCCTCGCCCACGTGGAAATTCAGTAAGAGTAATGTATATGCCAATTATATGATGGTCCGACCGCATTCTGTCCCCTATCAACACTTTTTAAACTTTTGGTGCCAACGAGAATGACATAAGAAAGAAGTCAAGACGACTAGCTTGATTGAGTCTCCGCCATGTATATCTCACTAGGTCAGGATATTTAAGCCTCCATGTATCTACTAATTCTAATGTTTCCATGACATTCATAATTTCCTTAAGAGCATGAGGGTGATAGTTTGTAGTGTGATTTCCTTTACGGTCCATTGAGCTAATTAAAACATTATTATAATCTCCCACCATAATAATATAGTCTTGTATTGCTTGCAGGGTTGAAAATGTATTATATATATTGTCAAAGATGTGTGGATCATCATTATTTGGTCCGTAAAGGTTAATGAGCCATATCTGTTTATGGTCCAATAACATATTTAAAATCGTCCATCTACCTTGCGGATCTGTTTGGACAATTTGCACATTTGGATCGAAATTACTGTTAATTAATATCATGGCCCCTTTTGAGTTTATAAGTATATCGCCCCCCCCAGTCCTTTTCTCACACAACTTCATCTAGAATTGTTGACTGAGTCTCATGTAAACAATAGATATTATATTCCTTTTCTTTGAGCCATGTAAATATTGTTCTTCTTTTGTTATTATCTGCTAAGCCATTACAGTTATAACTGGCTATACTTATTTCACCACTTACCATAATGAGATACAAGTTTCAAATCTATTTATCATAATATACTGTATGTTTGTAAATTTACCAATAAAGAATACCATAGTGATTGAGTGTCCATATAGCTGTACCATGATATTTGCATTGCTACTAAGTAACCCTCCAATTGTTCTCCACTATTCACCCCGCTAAAGCCCCTCCCCATCCCAAGTTGGGTTGTCATCCCAGTGATCGGCATACCACCCGCGTCCCCCCGGATGCCTAGGCCACCCGAGAGGCCAGGACCCATCCTTCGAAAACAGCACACAGTGCCACCCACAAAACAGAAGCAGGTCAACCGCCAAAAGCATTTACAATGCTCTCACCTCAATATATATACAGTGGGGAGAACAAGTATTTGATACACTGCCGATTTTGCAGGTTTTCCTACTTACAAAGCATGTAGAGGTCTGTAATTTTTATCATAGGTACACTTCAACTGTGAGAGACTGAATCTAAAACAAAAATCCAGACAATCACATTGTATGATTTTTAAGTAATTCATTTGCATTTTATTGCATGACATAAGTATTTGATACATCAGAAAAGCAGAACTTAATATTTGGTACAGAAACCTTTGTTTGCAATTACAGAGATCATACGTTTCCTGTAGGTCTTGACCAGGTTTGCACACACTGCAGCAGGGATTTTGGCCCACTCCTCCATACAGACCTTCTCCAGATCCTTCAGGTTTCGGGGCTGTCGCTGGGCAATAAGGACTTTCAGCTCCCTCCAAAGATGTTCTATTGGGCTCAGGTCTGGAGACTGGCTAGGCCACTCCAGGACCTTGAGATGCTTCTTACGGAGCCACTCCTTAGTTGCCCTGGCTGTGTGTTTTGGGTTGTTGTCATGCTGGAAGACCCAGCCACGACCCATCTTCAATGCTCTTACTGAGGGAAGGAGGTTGTTGGCCAAGATCTCGCGAAACATGGCCCCATCCATCCTCCCCTCAATACGGTGCAGTCGTCCTGTCCCCTTTGCAGAAAAGCATCCCCAAAGAATGATGTTTCCACCTCCATGCTTCACGGTTGGGATGGTGTTCTTGGGGTTGTACTCATCCTTCTTCTTCCTCCAAACACGGCGAGTGGAGTTTAGACCAAAAAGCTCTATTTTTGTCTCATCAGACCACATGACCTTCTCCCATTCCTCCTCTGGATCATCCAGATGGTCATTGGCAAACTTCAGACGGGCCTGGACATGCGCTGGCTTGAGCAGGGGGACCTTGCGTGCGCTGCAGGATTTTAATCCATGACGGCGTAGTGTGTTACAAATGGTTTTCTTTGAGACTGTGGTCCCAGATCTCTTCAGGTCATTGACCAGGTCCTGCCGTGTAGTTCTGGGCTGATCCCACACCTTCCTCATGATCATTGATGCCCCACGAGGTGAGATCTTGCATGGAGCCCCAGACCGAGGGTGATTGACCATCATCTTGAACTTCTTCCATTTTCTAATAACTGCGCCAACAGTTGTTGCCTTCTCACCAAGCTGTTTGCCTATTGTCCTGTAGCCCATCCCAGCCTTGTGCAGGTCTACAATTTTATCCCAGATGTCCTTACACAGCTCTCTGGTCTTGGCCATTGTGGAGAGGTTGGAGTCTGTTTGATTGAGTGTGTGGACAGGTATCTTTTATACAGGTAACGAGTTCAAACAGGTGCAGTTAATATAGCTAATGAGTGGAGAACAGCATGGCTTCTTAAATCCATCCTTACCCCCTTGCAACAGTTGTGGGATACACACACACACACACACACACGTACATACTCTAACACACTCAACCCCTTTCCTCCACAATCAACCATAAGCTCAGATGCTCAACGGTTGTTACATCCCAGAGCTCAACTCAAGAAAGGACCTGATTCACGAATGCATATACAGTTACAGCTGTTTGAGAAAGCATGCAAGATTGAGAAAAATTTGACAAAAATGTGAGATTTGATTAACCTATGTCTTCCCATGAGACACAAACACTCTGGTCCCCCGTTGTAACCATTTTCCCCAAGCATCTCCGTGCAGTCAGATCTTTGATTATTTTGTGCCACAAGGGCCACAATAATATGCCCCCTCTCTGATTGTCCGATTGTGACCCCCTCCCATGGGTTACTGCTGCCAGTATTGTCAGCACTGCCACTACCTGGGTGGGGGTACCCCACCGGAATCCCCACCGGCTAGGTACAAGGTCGTCAAGGTTCTCATTAGCAGCTTTGAGAATTTCCTTGTATATTATGCTCTCCCATCAGGGGGCTCTGGCTTTGTAGGACCAACCCTGCCAAGCAGGTGTGGTATCTGGACAATTTAAGAGGATGTTGACTCAGCTTAAGGGAGCATCTGGAGAGTAGTTCTATAGGGGCACCCTAAAACAGAGGAAGTATGTTAGGTGGAGTCCTGGGATTGGTCTGTAGGGGAAAACACCCATATCAGGTTACATAGGATATATACTATGGTTTGGGACAAAGCATGGGGAGAATAACATATTAGAGATTGGAGCCGGTTATTCTCCAGATATCGGCAGATATCTGTAAATTGACGCTGGAATCCTTTGATATAATAAACCTTTATAATCAAAGTACAGTGTCAGCGGATTTCCTTGTTCTCACAGCATAATTAGCATCGTTTTCTCGACACTACATTAATGGCGACGAGGATGCCCACCCTGGGAAACTACATTAATGGCGATGAGGTATTTGGGTCGTGTTGCATCTTTTCTCAGCGTTCCATTCATGGGCGCCGAGCTGACTCTCGCTCCAGAGTCCGCCAGATAAGGGTGAGTTTTCTCACTACTTTGGGCACTGGTTAATTTGTGTGTCTGTGTGTGTGTGCGTTGAATGAATGCACCGTTAAGAACTTGCGTGTGTGCTTTGTTGTTATTTGCTGTGGGATAAGAGTCCGTTCAAAATTTCTAAATGTGTTTGCGCTGGTAACAACGCAAACAGGGGGGAGTGTCTATAGGGATATTTTGCTTGAATAAAATTCAAAAAGAATACAATGAAGGAAAGGCCAGGAACTAAGGAAAAATGTATACAAATTAGGACATCGCGGATCTATGATAAGCCCTCCAACGAGGCGATCATTAGGATGGGCCGAAAATCCGAAAAGCGCATTAGGTGGGTTTAGGTCAGTCCCGGGGACTGGGGTTGTGGTATATACATTCGATTGCAAGTTACCGCTCGACTTATAGTTGACGAAGTATATGTTTGATGTAACCGCTCATTGGATATCCGCGAACTCAAGGTAGCAGAAATTTAGGAACAAAGGAAAAATGGCGCGATGGTAGTAGCCTGCTTAGGGGTCCGTAGGAACGGAAATAAGCCTCTTAAACTGTATGTGTGTGTGTGTGTGGAAGAGAGTAGGATTTGTGTTCTATGTTTTGTGTTGGTTTGTGAGCTCTGTTAAGTGTTACTGTTTGTCTGTTGGGGGGAAGAACGGAGGGACAGCGGGTCTGTCTACTTTCTGTTGGTTAGCTTGGAGAGAGCTGCTTGGGGGCTCTTCCCACTCTGAAATCGCATTGGTGAATGAACTATGCATGCATGTGATTTTATGAGTTTAGAGTTACGTAGAGCAAATATGCCACGCCTCTGCCTGCACTGAGTTGCTGGGAGACGCATACTCAGAGCAGACAGAGAGGGAGGGGGAGATTTAGACACGAATGGAGTGTTCTGTTTGTTAAATCGGCTGTTGCTTAACGATGAAACTATTTGATTGAGATCTATTGAATTGATAAATGAGAGATATGTTGACGGATTAAAAATAAAAAATAAAAATAAAATAATTAAATAAATAAATAAAATGTTATTGAGCTATTTATACTATTCCTGAGTTAAGCTGTTTGCTTATTTTTTAGAGCGAGTATGACTAGAGGAGTATTGAATGGTTGCAATAACCCAGTGAGTGCATAAAATACAAAATTCTTGTCTGTTCTTTGTTCTTCTGTGATAGGAGAGACGATGAGGAGGAGACAGAGAGAGAGAGGAGGTGCTGACGAGTGCATAATGCGACAGAGTGTGCTGCAACGGATCAAGTCAAATCAAGGCTAGTACTGTTCTATTTACAAAACGTACCTTCCCATAGAGGATATTTTGGGTGCCTAGCATATTTCATGTTGTGACAATTTGACAGGGACTTGGCAACAGACTGATCAATTGATGTAACTAAGAATTGCATTTTCGAGTTTTTGTGCATGAGTGGGTTTGATTAGAGTTGAGTGGGAAATCGAGCATTGACATTATTCTGTAAAATTAAGGTAATTGGGTGCTTATTAGGCAATGGGTTTGTGAGTACTGTAGTGTTGCTGGATTAGAGGTCTTTATTTTTTGGATTGCTCTAAGGTGACTACTTTCATTTACTTTTCCTGATCGGATGTGGTAAGATTGCCACTAATCAATAATTTGGTAAAATAAAATAAAATAAAATAAATTGATACAAATAAGTAAATTGATGAATAAATTGATGAATTGATTGATTGATTAATTAATTAATTTTGGGGGAAAAAGAGAGAAAAAAGAGAGAAAAAAAAGAGGGAACCATAAGCTACATAGTGTAAAATAATAAAATAATTCACAATAAAGGAATATAAAAGAGTTGTTACAAGGGGGAAAAAGGACATCAAAACTATGAAAGCAATTACTCCTGTTGATGTAGTAGAAAATAGTAATCCTTTAGTTAATGGTATTGCAAGGTTATCTGGAAAAGGGAATAAACGTTAGCGTGACATTGAACAACCATGGCTAGTGGAAGGGACTCTTAACCCTGACGTCATCAACATGATGAAAGTGCTTGAATAATAGAGAGAGGAAAAGCAGAAACGACCATAAAGATGAATCCAAACTCCAAAAGTAAGAAGAAAACGAGATGTCTGGAAACTAAGGGGGGAGTGAGGTTCAGGAGGATGGAACTTGAAGATGATGATGATCAGAGTGATTCAGAAGAGATCATGGGTGGATATGACTCTGTGATCAGAAGGAGGTTGGCAAGAGAGGAAAGAAGGGGTGATGGAAGTTGAAGGAAGAAGAAGGATACTAGAGATTCGATCTCTGATGAAAGTGAAGATGGAGAAAGCGATGAAGATTTGGAGATTAAAGGTGCTTTATGTTCAGGAGGATTTTATCCTACAATGATTAGCACAGAAGAAATAGAAAGAGATATAGACCGATGCGTATCATGCCTGGATAAGGGGAATAATTTAGAAGAAGTAAGAGAACTGGAAGAACAACTCAAGAAGCTGAAGATAGAGAAGATAAAAAACTGCTGAGAAAAGGATCCCAAGAATTGGAGAAGAATAATACATTGAGGAAAGGAAAGAGAGCACAAGTAAGAAGATGATGCAAGATGATATTTCGAGGACAGAACCTAGAATATAAGCCTTTGAAGAATACCGATATGTCAGATATACTTGAGAAGCTGCCTACTCTTCAAGATGGAGCATATCCTTGGATTTCAAAAATTGGAAGAAATTATGGTGGGAACATAGTCAGCCATAGGAGACATTAAGAGACTTTTGGCTAATCTCCTTGGGATTCCAGATATGGAAGAAATTTTGCTGGAAATGATCCAGATGTGAGTCAAATTGAGAAGTCAATTTTGAGAGCTAAACTGCAGATGGGACTGCCCTCACCAGTAAGAAGCAAACTGGCAGAGGTGGTTGGAGTTGGAAGCATGACAAAAGGTGTCTATAGAGATCATATAGCCCATCAAGTGGATCTATACAGGAAAAAGGAACACAACTAGAAAGAACAGGACCAAGAAACTCTCAGAAAACTTAATGAAATACAACTAGGGGAGAATAAGAAGGAGAAGAAATAAGCTTTGGTCATGAAGAATCAGTGTGCACCAAATCAACAATCACTGCCACAGCTTCAACTGAACAAGGTCAAATGCAATTGTACCAGCCACAACTAGTGGTACAAATTGTTTCATATCCATAGATAGTTTCTGGACAGACACAGAATTGGAGAGGAAGAGGACGAGAAGGTTTAGAAAGAGGAGGAGGAGGAAGATTTAAGCCATACTTCCAACAATCTTGAGAAGTGTGTTATGATTGTGGACAGGTTGGTGACTTTGCTGTGAGTGTAATGGGCCAGAAGGAAACATAAGAGGGAATTTCAGAGGAAGATACAGGAGCAAGTGAAGATCATCTGGAGGACAGGTGAACCCTTATAGGGGCAAGGAGCAAGGATTCTAGGGGTGCCTAGAAGATCCGAAAGGGGGGTGTCAGCTGGTAGCACCAGTTAGGGGTAAAATATCCAACAATTGAGGTGAAAATAAACAACGGACCATTGGAAGTGATGGTGGATAGCGGAACTGCTTTTATCTGTGTTCAGCCTGAAGAGGTTACACATCTCACTATGTCAAATCAACTAATTAGGATAGGGATTTGAGGGAGTGAAACAGTTGATTACTCTTAAGGAACCAATTGAGCTCTGCTATGAAAATTAGAAAATTACAATACCCATACTGGTATCAGAACATACACCTATTGCATTGTTGGGAAGAGATGCATTGTGGAAATTGAATTGTAAAATAAGATGTACACCAGACGGCTGTCTGGTAGAAGTGCAAAAGGAAAAGGTTTACCAATTGTTGATGATGACAGAGATGGATTAGTCTATAGTATTCTGGATTGGAAATCTCAGTGAAGATTTTTTGAAGCAGGCTAAGATATGGAAGAAATTTAAGGAAAAAATGCCAGATGCGAGGCTTCTGGAATATCCATTTCAACTTAGCTGAAGTATTTTAAGAATGCTGCCGAATTGAACTCAGGGGAATGGTTGAGTCATCAACTAAAGAAAGTTCAACTCAGCTTATGTTGAATAATTTTAGGACCACAAGGAGCAGCTATGAAGATAAACATAGATGATTATCTGGATAAAGAATTGGAGATTGAGAAGAGTGTGCCACATGTGACCTTGTTGGTTTCTGAAGGCTATGAGCAGAAGCAAATAGGAGAAATGATGACAGAAGCAGAGAAAGCTGTTTTTGTACCGATGAAAGAGAATTTGGGGGATTTGGAGGAGTGAAGATCAGCGATTTCTCAAAATGATGATTTTGGCTCAAGGACAAGGAGAGTCATAAGCTGTACGGATAACACATGAATCTATTTGCAGTGTGAAGATGAATTAAGAATCTAATAAAGAGGAGATGTTGCAAAAAGTTCAAGAATGTTTGTGTTATCAAAGTAGTACCGATATTGGATTTGTGAAATCAGCCCTATTGAGGTGAAAGTTGAACTTCGACGAGGAGGCAGACCTCCTTGGAAGAATCAGTATCCATTGAAAGATGAAGCAATCCAAGGGATTGAACCAGGAATTGAAGGACTTTCAAAAGCAGGTGTTTTGAAGACAATAGAAAAAATCCTCAGAGTAAGAATGTTTGTTGTTTTGGGAGAAACCATGAGGGGTTGATAGTAGCGCCTCTAGACCTATTAGGTCTGATGATTCAGGAAGCTAGGGGTTAGCTAATGTTGCAAGGGGGGCGATTAGGAGAAAGATTATAAAGGAGTAGGGTTTTTGGGAACCATTTTTGCTTGAATAGATTGACTATGTCATAGGCAGGTGGACAATCTGTCTGAAAAGTAATGTTTAAAGGGGGTGACTGTTATTCTTGGTTACATTCCTACACCAAGAGGTGCATAAGATGTCAAACTAAGCTAAAAGATGCTCAATCGTTTGCCAAGTTTTTGTGTAAAGAAGTCATAAGCAGGTGGGGACTTCCCGATCAAATATTCTCAAATTAGTGGGAAAGGAATTTGTGGATAAATCAGTGAAATGGTTTTTGAAAAATTAGGAGAAAAAGTCAGACTAAAAAGTTATGAAAACTAGAATTGAAGGAACTCTAGGACAGTCAGCTCAGCTTCAATGTTAGTAAGAGAGAGAGAACAGTGGTGAAGGGAAATTTAGAGTTAAGTGGAGAGATAATTATGGAGAAGAAGTGTTGTTATCAGGACATGAAGTAGAAGCTGTTTCACCTAGTGAAAGGAAGTATATTTTGTACAATGATATGAAGTGGAAGAGGGTTATGAGTGATTGCTAACTTATTTTGAGTAATGTTAGAGGAAATATAAGGGAGAGTACTATAATGGAGGTACAGGATGAGTTCTTTGATTTTAATGGAAGACAAGAAGATATATCTGATCAATACTGCTTGTTAGGGAAGAGAGAAACTAAATGAAAGGCATATGGATTTGATTCTTCTGTGCAAATTAAAGATGGATGGGCAGGTAGGAATCTTTGGTTCAAGCAGTTACCTCATTCTGTAAGATCAGTGAGGAATTGTGAGGGTAAATGTCTGTTGAGAATTCCAGCACCAGGAACATGGGGTTGAATCTTAGAGACGGTGGCTCAACCTCTATCAAATACGTGTCAATCTTATGCTATATCAGGGCTGTTGTATCAGCAACAATCATTAACAGATATAACAATGTAGTTGTGGAAGCATTTGTTTAGGCCTAGGTTTAAGTGTTATTGGTTAAATGAATTAACCTATGTGAATTTGTTAGATAGGAAGGAAAATCAGTTAGTAGCGCTTCATGAAGCATTGGAGGTGAAACCCGTGAGGGCTAAAAGCTGTTTTTGTTGAAATAAAACATATGATGGAAAGGGGATGTTTAGGGGAATATCAGATGGTGATGATTATATGATGACTTTGGGGTAAGCATGAACATAAGGTTAGTAATGAGAAATATAATGTAACTTTTGATGTTGAATTTAGTAAGAAGAGAAGGACTTTGATGGGGAAAGATAAGTTTTTGCATGGTAATGTGACTATTGGGAATTTAGAGATATTTAGGGGGTTTGTGGTGAGAAAGAATATATTCTTACCCTATGGATGGAAAGGATGTTGTTACATGTTGAAGTTGAAGCTTACATATGAGGTTTTTAAAATTAAAAGAGGGGAAGCACGGGGAAAGAGATAAATCTGATTCTGAAAGAGAGAAGTTTCATAGTCTGGAAGCCTACCATTAAGATAAGTCTAGGAGAGAAGTGGGGAATTTTTCCATGGTATGGTGTAACATTTTTGGAAGATAACATAGATAATATTACCTATACTTTGAAGGGTTTTGCAAATGAAACGATAAGAGGGTTTAACCTTCTGTCAACACTCAAAGGAGTATTGATGGATAGATATCAATTTTGAATTTTTCACATGTTTTTAAATATTATGGTGATAGTTAGTATTTTGTGATGAATCAAAGGGGGTAAATGGAATGTGATTATTTTATATATCATTTTTATATTATTTTTGATATTGATGTTTTAATTTGAATGTGTTGTTTTGCAAAATATACTGTTTGGTCTTTTCTTTTCTTCCAGAAGCATATGGGGGAATGTGTAAAGGGGACAATATGAATGGACAATATGAAGGGACAATATGAGTGGACTGGAGGAAGTGGAACAAGGAAGGTGTGGAAATGTTCAGATTCCATCATCGATGTTGCATTGGAAGTCGACACTGCTGAGGAGATGAAGTGTAGTGGACTACATTCCAGTGTCTGCAATGATATATAGACATATTTGCATGTGTAATACATAATTTGTGTCATATTCTTTCTGTATTAATTTTTGAAGAATGATATTTGCTGTTATTGGGTACATGTGGGGATCTCAGATGTTTTTGTTTATTTTGTGGATGCTTAGGGATATTGGGTCTAGGCAGGGATAGAGAGAATCCACAGGAGGGTCCGATGGGTTGACCAGCCTGAATGTGGAGTTTTTTTATTGTATTTTGTTTGCTGAGGCTTTCATGTGTATTTAAATTGCATCATAGTTTAAAATGCATTGATAAAGATGTATGAATTGATCTGGAGTACTTAAGTGGTTGCCTGGGGCAGAGGGGCCGTGAGAGAATTTTACTGTCTTGATTGATTGATGGATATTTGGAAAGAAAGCTGCCAGACAGGTTTTTCACTCTCACACTCCATAGAGATTTGTTCATATTTCATAGAAATGTATTTACACTGCATAGAAAAAGGTGTTTACTCTTCCTAAAATTTGGTTTATTGTTAAAGTTACTCAATAAGAGAAAAATTGTTATTTGTCATAAACCTATTCTTTTTGGTTTCGAGACTTAGTTAGTCTCGAAGGGGGGAAATATGTGGTATCTGGACAATTTATGACTTTGCTAATGGTTTCAAATGGTCTTAGAGGATGTTGACTCAGCTTAAGGGAGCATCTGGCAAGTAGTTCTATAGGGGCACCCTAAAGCAGAGGAAGTCTGTTAGGTGGAGTCCTGGGATTGGTCTGTAGGGGAAAACACCCATATCAGATTACATAGGATATATACTATGGTTTGGGACAAAGGACGGGGAGAATAACATATTAGAGATTGGAGCCGGTTATTCTCCAGATATCGGCCTATATCTGTAAATTGATGCTGGAATCCTTTGATATAATAAACCTTTATAATCAAAGTACAGTGTCAGCGGATTTCCTTGTTCTCACAGCATAATTAGCATCGTTTTCTCGACACTACATAGGCTCAGAATCTTGAGGGGGCGGTAGGTCTCTGACCGCATTTATCTTTCTGTTTTGGCTGCATATAGGCAACTTACAGCAGGGCCATAAAACAGATGGGGACTTCTCTTTGGTGTATGGGTTGCTCAGGTGGGTGTCTAGGATATAGGGTTGGGGACCGTTCCATCATGATAGGACAATAAAAAATAGATGTATATTTTATTTTAAAATGTATATCCCTCATCTGCACAAAATTGAAAGCTCTCTCTCACAATGTTTTTTGTTTGTCGCACCATTCTCGGTAAACCCTAGACACTGTCGTGCGTGAAACGCCCAGGAGGCCAGCCATTTCTGAGATACTGGAACTGGCTCCTACAGACAGTGAGTCAAGTGGCCGTGGCTTACTATATAAAGCAGGCAGACAGAAATCGAGGCATTCAATGAATATTCGATTGAACGTTAGAATGGGCAAAATGAGTGACCTAAGCGACTTTGAGCGTGGTATGATCATCAGTGCCAGGAGCACACCATTTTCGTGAACGCGGTTGTGTATCTAATAAACGGGTGTATATTTCAGCAAAAAGGCCAGAGGGGGTGTGGCATATGGCCAATATACCACAGTTGGCTGCACGATGAAACGCGGATTGCTAGGATACAGCCCTTAGCCGTGGTATACTGGCCATATATCACAAACCCCTGAGGTGCCTATCATAAACTGGTTACCAACGTAATTAGAGCAGTAAAAATAAATGTTTTGTCATACCCACGGTATACGGTCTGATGTACCATAGCTTTCAGCCAATCAGCATTCAGGGCTCGAACCACCCAGTTTATCATAGGGTAAAAACTTGAAACAATTATAAACCTTATCATAGTTTGTTTAAGATGATAAACTTTATTATAGTTAATTATAGTTATCTATGCCATCAATGCGCCTTCTGTACCTGTATTGATAAGTCACATTGTATGTCATAGATTTTAATAATACTTTCATTGTTAATTAATAACTTTATCTTATATTAAATTGAATGCATTTATTTTTCCTATGAAGGCACTTTTGGAGTGGACACTTTTTATACATTGATCTTAAAGTGCCCTGAAAATCAGAACAATGGAACTGATATTAAAATGAAAAGCAAGAGCAATTCAGATAAACCTATTTACTGTGATAAAAGATCATGATTTTAATAAATGAATATCTAAATATTGCACTCGGTCAAATAGCAATACAAAAAAATATATATATTTGGGTACCTTTCAACATTTGTACTATGAGAAATGAAATAATTTACAATTTGTATAATTAGCTATTTTTGTCCAAGGGCACTCACATGAATATGTTAATATTTCACTTGTTCACATAGCAATACCCGCCCCAAAAATGTATGTGGGTACTTTTCAACATGTATACAATGAGAAAAGAAATAATTTACAATTTGCATAATGAGCTATTTTGTTAAAAGGAACTCACAGCTTGATTTATTATAAAACATTAATAAAAAACCGATTTTGCAACATACCCTATCAACCAATGTGTTAATTCTACATTTTGAAATAAACAGAGCACCCACAAACCGAAAGCAGGTCATTGTAAAACACACAAATTGACAGAGAGAAAGATCATTCTTCTACGCTCTTCATTCAGTTTTTAAAGGGAACTTTAGGATTTTGGCAATGATGCCCTTTATTGTCTTACCCAGAGTCAGATGAACTCGTGGATACCATTTTTATGTCTCTGTGTCCAGTATGAAAGACGTTAGAGGTTGTTTTGCGATCAAATGCTAACTAGTGTTGACACAATGACTGGAAGTTCCTGTCATTGCGCTAACACTAGTTAACAATTGCACTAGCACTACTTAGCAACTAGTAGTTAGCAATTGCGCTAGTTAGCAACTTTATTCAAACCGCACGCAGAGACTTAAAACTAGTATCCATGAGTTCATCTGACTCTGGGAAAGTAGATAACGGACCTCATTGCCAAAATCCCAAAGTATCCCTTTTTCACTCTCAGGAAGGCTCAGTCAATGTGACTCTTGCCCTCTACGTGGCGCTCAATGCCATAGTGAATGCATGATCAGGCTGGCTGTCGAACCAAACAGTAAAGTCATGGAGTAACTGAAGACATGGCTGCCCCCTGCTGGTGTGGTGAGAGTGGTTGGCCATGTGGTGGTTGAGGTGGAGATTATTGGTCCTTTTGTGGAATTCTGTTGGTCGGTTGTTGGTCCTATTGTAGAATTCTGTTGGTCGGTTGTTGGTCCTATTGTAGAATTCTGTTGGATGGTTGTTGGTCCTATTGTAGAATTATGTTTGTTGGTTGTTGGTCCTATTGTAGAATTCTGTTTGTTGGTTGTTGGTCCTATTGTAGAATTCTGTTGGATGAAATTGAAGAATTTACATTAGGCTACATGTTAATTCAGCATTAATTCACTCATGTCTATTAACTGAAATTAATTAGGGAAAGTTTGAAAATTACTGGGGGTGTTGGCCTTGTGGCGGTTGTGGCAGTTGTGGCGGTTGTGGCAGTTGTGGCAGTTGTGGCGGTTGTGGCGGTTGTGGCGGCGGTTGTTGGTCCTATTGTAGAATTCTGTTGGATGGTTGTTGGTCCTATTGTAGAATTCTGTTTGTTGGT